>NC_063161.1:86286922-86593350 GCF_023159225.1 Perognathus longimembris pacificus | reverse complement strand
GGTTTTTGGCCGGAATTGACTGGGAGAGCCTCTTAACAGAGACTCAACCCACCCACCTTGTACTTGGGTCTGCTCCTTCTGCTTCTAGCTTGCAGGAGGTTGTGGGCCAACTTGGGTCCACTCCTTCTGCACCCTTGCAGGAGGTTGTGGGCCAACTTGGGAGTTCTCCAACTGATACCTTTTCTTTTTCTCAGGCCTGTGTGTTTTCCTCCTTTTGTATTAATTGTTTTTTTTTTGTAGCCTTTTGGACTGAACATCTGATCAGAGCTATGGGTAACGTTCTATCATGGGAACCTCCATCTAGCCCCCTAGACTTGATCCTAGCTCACTGAAGGGAGGTTAAGGAGATAGCTCAGAACCAGAGTGTGGCTCTTAAGAAGGAAAAGTGGATCACCCTGTGCAAGTCAGACTGGCCCACCTTTAAGGGAACTAATTGGCCACCCGAGGGGAGCTTTGCCATAGGTAAGAACAGGACTTTGCAATGACTAATCTACACTACACCCCTCATTTGGGCCATCCAGATGAAAGAGAAACCAAAAAGGAAGAGAAGAAATTGTACCCACCTGTCCTCCAGGGAGGAAGAGTGGAGGAGGAAATGTTTCCCCCGCCATACTCCCCACCCCAGTTACAAGAGGAGGACTCTGAGGAGAATGTTTCAGCTGTGTCCTCCACTCTGGAGGGTCCTGCCCAATCCTGGCGCAGGCAGCCCAGGGCACGGAGGCATCAGCCCTGAGTGCTGACCCGCAGCCACCAACAGGGGCACACACGAGGCCAGCCCAAGCCATCCGTAGGTGGCGAGGAGTGACCCCACCGTGCAGCTCTGTCATCTCCGTGTTGTTTGTAAGTCTGACAGTCTCTTTTGTGTCAAACCTGCATAGCTCACTGGAAAGATGTACAGGCGATGGTTCACAATCAGTGTGTGGTGTCCACAAAAAGAACTCTGGGGGGACCCCCACCCAGCCTTCTTAAGCAGAAAATTATTTGGTGTGCTAAAATATTTTACTAAGACTAAAATGTTTACTAAGACTATCAAGCCCTGGAAAATGAGGCTGGAGAATGTTAAAATCATTTGTTAAAGGTTTTGTCTTAAAAGTTGGGTGTGCAGGAGTAAGATTGACAAAAATACCTCTTGCCTCTGGAAAATGTACGGCTGATGTTTATTTTGCATGCTTTAAGATCTTTTGAATATGTATGTCTGTGTGCATGTGTGAGTGTGAACATGTTCAAGGCTGTTAGTATGATGTAAAACTGAGTGTGTTTAAGTTTAAATTCAAATGGTCATCAAGTTTGGGCATTACCAAATGCTTCAAAGGATTATTGCATTGTTTTAAAGAGGAACTATAGTTAAAAAATGTTTAATTAAAAAATCAGAGCTAAGTTTCAGAAATTTGGATGTTAAAGTTTATCACTGTTAAAAAAAAAAAACTGCTTGGGTTTCTCAGTGTGGCATCTCAAAATGTTATTTGTCCTCATGGCAAAACCAAATAGGAAAGGACAGGAAAAACCTGGATAGGCCTGTGTGCCTATCCACAGTAGTGAGGGGTGATCTGGCAAAGGTGCAGCTTAGCCAGTCCACGTGGTGGCACAGGCCCTGGAGGGAATCCACGTGGTGGGACAGCTATAAGAGGGTGCCCATTCATGGTGGAAGAGGACAAGCAGGCACCAAGACAGTTCATTAAGCTCTGAGGAGTAGGATGGAGATAGGCCGTTCCGTAGGACAGGCCAATGGAGGCCTTTCTTTCGTCTTTCTTTTCAGGTGGACATTGGAAACCTTGTGGTAAAAATGAATGATTTGACTGGAATTTCTAAAACGGTCCCTTGAGAGGTACTAAGAATGGGAAAAGTTTTTTAAATGGTTGAAAAGTTTGTTTATCTGATGTGATTCGATTCCTGTGCTATTTTTGTAATTTGGATTTTAAAGGATATATATTAAACTAATGGGGATAGGAGTAAACTCTCATTAACTGTATGTAGGTAGGAAGAAATGGCAAAATGGGCCAACATTTTCCACTAATTTATTGGAAAGCTGAATGGATAAGTATTTCTAATTCTGTAATTGTAATTCTTACATTAAGGAAAAATTGTCACTTGAGTTCAAAGGTCTTCATGCCATGCGGTAACTGGGACTGAAGAAAAAAAAAAGAAGGCTCTTTTAAAACAAGCAGCCTGGAGGCAAAGGGCAGCACCTGGTTTCAGAATGCCTGTAAGCTTCAGAGTTTTTCCAAGGCAGATAAAAGCCAAAGTGTTAGTGTTAAAGCACAGGTTAATAAAAAGGCTTTGGAAATCAAGAATACATTTCTAGATAAGAAATTTGGAAGTAAAATTGTCCTAAATGATTATTGCAAAGTGAGAAAAGGAGAATTATGGCTACCAAATGTTTAATTGCCATTCCAGTTTCTTTGTAGGTTTTTTTGTAACAGTTTCTAGCAAGCCCACAGAGGACAGGTGATTCCTACAAGTTTGTCAAGATCTAACATTGGCCCTTAATAAGTTCCAGGTAAGAGCATGCTTAAAAACTACTTCTGTGTGAACCACCTTCTTGCTTTTAATTGGAGTAAAGTGGCCTATTGTAAGACTCACTGATCTGAAATCTGCAGTTTGAAGCCAGCCTGGGCAGAGAAAGGTCCCTGTGAGAGTCTTCATCTCTAGTTGGCCAGCAGAAGTGCTGGGAACAGAGTCGTGAGTCGCTTTGAGGCTCAAAGTGGCACGTGCTAGTCTTGGGCTGGAGAGCTGAGGGACAGCACTCAGGCCCTGAGTCCAAGTCCAGTGAAAAGTCACTCCTGGGACAAAAGTGGTGGAGCATCCAGGGGCAATAAGCCACTGCTTGGATGGCAGAGATGGTGTCAGATCCTAGAGTCACTCCCGTTTGGCCTTTCAAAAGTTAATCAAAGCCAGGAAGTCCTAGAAGAATAGTTTGTAAGCATGCCTTTCTAATGCCCATGTCTGTCTACTGGGCAGGAACTTGCCAGTCATCTGTGATAGTGGGTAGTAAGTTTGTCAAATGAGAGGATAGTTTATAATCCCAACCTCCACATCTACTCAAATAGAATGTTGAAGGGCTACACTGCGGTAGCCCAAAAAGAAGTCTGTATAGTTGAAAGTTAAAATGTTGAATGTAATTTCCAGTTTGGAGTAAAGCTCCTAATGGACATCTGATCCTGCAGCCCCTTGGTAAAGTAGACTAAGGTTATAGGTTCCTGGCTAGATAAGGTCAACGTCCCTGAGTCAGCTTGAAGAAGTTACAGAAGATGGATGATCTTCGCCCATCAGTCCCCCTCTTTAGGACCAAGGGACCAGAGTTGTTTTTGGGAAGATGAGGCAGGATAAACTAGAGGCATAGAAAACAAGGGTAACAGTATACAGAGACTGCACTTGTGAGAAATGGTTACAGGCCAAGCCTTCTATGTTGGCTTAAAAAAAAATCTCAGCCTTATTGGAAATATCTGATTTAAACTTATTGCCCTGGCAAAATGACCCAAGGGCCATTGATTACCTAAAGCTGTCTTGACATTTAGTGATGTGCCAGCCTACAAATGCTAGTGTGTTTAAGAAGGAATCAGGAAAATACTAGGAAATTTGACTAAAGTTAGGCTTTAGGTAAACTTAGGTTAAGCTTCTCTAACCAGTCTATGGAGAAGTTGCAGGTAACCCAGCAGAAGGTGTGACATTCTAATGAAACCACTGGGAGCCACTGCTGCCTGACACCACCATGGCCCCTGCCCATTGCATTTGAGTGAGGATCAAGGAGAGTCTAACAGTCATCTGGAAGAATCTACATCTTCAGGTAGGACTCTTATCACATGCAGCTGATTTCTGCTGGAAAGTGCTTTGGATCTGCTAAAACTTAAATTTTGGGAGGGACATTCTTGAGTTAACTGGAGTTAACTAGCTCTATTAAGAAAATTGGATTTTGTAAGAAATTTTCAAGCAGACTGGCCTGCTGCTAAATTCAAAGCATGTATGACAGGCTGGAGAGTCACTTCCAGGCAATGCCTGGGGTGGGAGGTGTGTCTAAGAGTATTAAAATGTGTCCAGATGGATTAGGGTGTGACCTCAGAGAAGAGAGAGAGGTAACTGCCATCAGGTGTGCCAGGCATCAAGGTAACTGGACAGAGATTTAAACTGCTGGGGGCATCTTCATGGAGCCCACCTGGGGGTGGATCTTACAGATGCCACTGGCCAACCTTAGGCACTTAGAGGCACTGGAAACTGGAGAAATCCACTCTAAAAAAGTAACTCATGATAGTTGGCTCTGGTCTGGCTTCTTAGGAGCAGCAGTCCTACCAGACTGACCCTTGCTCCATCTTTGTTTTCCCCAACAGCCTGTGGGTGGAGTCACAGTAAATTGCCTTGATGTAGTTGGGATAAACTGGAAAATGTAGACAGTTTAAAACTCTAGCAGCAAAGAAGCCCCAGGAAATGTAAAGAGGAAAGTTAGTATAGAACACCTTGGAGAAAGGGATAGAGAAATGGTTTCCTCTGGATAAGAAAAGGATTTAAAAAGTAAATTGTCACAGAATGTTCCAGTAAGTCACTGATGGTGTGAGGAAGTAGAAGATGGTGCGAATGGGGATATGTTAAATTTTATAAGACACAGATTATAAAACTGTATAAGGAAAGACTTTAGAGAGAGAACTGGGGAAGCAAAAAAGTTTCCTTTAGGGGCTGGGGATATGGCCTAGTGGCAAGAGTGCCTGCCTCGGATACACGAGGCCCTAGGTTCGATTCCCCAGCACCACATATACAGAAAATGGCCAGAAGCGGTGCTGTGGCTCAAGTGGCAGAGTGCTAGCCTTGAGCGGGAAGAAGCCAGGGACAGTGCTCAGGCCCTGAGTCCAAGGCCCAGGACTGGCAAAAAAAAAAAAAAAAAAAAAAAAAAAAAAAGTTTCCTTTAGATTAAAAGGTTTTGGCATGTTAAAAGTGAGAAAGACGAAAGACAATCCCTAGAAAGTTTGAGTATGTAACAAATGGTATCAGTATGTCTTAAAATTAGAGCATATGAGTAAAGTTGGTATGTAATCAAATTGGCTATAATATAAATAGGGTCAGAATTGGGGCTTCGGTGTAAAACTAGGTTTATCTGTACCTGCATCTGCAGGGCTAAGGGGCTTGTGTGATGTCATCTACATGATATTCCTAACTTGCATTCGCATTTGTTATGAGCTTTTCCCCCCACTCAGAGCCCTTTAGGAAGTCCACCAAGAGATCTGGCTTAAGCTAAAGGCCCTTTATGAGACTGGACCTCCTCCTGAGCCACACCCAGTACCAACTGAGTAAAGCGCCACCGACAATTTATGATATTGCAGGCACAATACCAATCTATCCCTACTGATTCTCAGTCAGAATCAAACTAATAAGCAAGGAGAACCACGATTGGTTCTTGAGTTACCTATCAGAAGGGGGAAATGAAGGGGGAAATGAAGAGTTAAAGTAAACCCCATTTTCAGGCAGCCCTGGTTTTGTTGTCTGTTTAAACTATGAGCAAACCCAGGACAAGCTTATTAGGGCCCAGCCAGTCAAGAACTCTAACCGCCTGGGAATGCTTAACTCTAACTGCCCCCAGAATGTCTTGAGCCTTGAGCCAATCAGATTTGTACCCGTGTCCTAATCTTGCTTGCTTGAACACCTGATTGCTGTAACTTTGTTTTTTGTCTTGCTTGAACACCTGATGGCTGTAACTTCGTTTTTTGCCTTTATAAGCTCTGTGCAATCGCAGCTCGGGGCTGCCTCCTAACCTCTGCTGTGTCGGTGGGTAGGACGAGGCCAGAGCCACGGCCTGCTTGAATAAAGCCTTGCCTTGCTTTTGCATTTCGGAACATCTGAGTCTCGGTAGTCTTCTTGGTGGTCATTTCGTGACTTGGCCTAACAGTAAGGTTACCGGGTTCTTAGCTTCTAAATAAGAGGGGAAAAAAAATCAAACCCTCACAACTAGGTTGTTCTCTGATCCCAAGATTTGCTGCCTTGTCTCCTTTCAGCACCTTATTCTGGTTTGTGTTTCTTTACACTTGCCTTGATTTATTTTTTTACTTTGAATATTTTGAATTACTTTCTTTTATGTTGTTTTAAATTTTTTTCCCATAGAGTTATATTTTGTTTTCAGATCAAACACTATGTGTTTTTATAATAGGTGATTTTAGGTCATTGGTATTCATGAAAGTAGTACATCATTTGATCTATGCTCTGTTATGTTGTTTTATATTTGGTTTCTAAGTATACAATGTGTTTTTCTAAGTATTTTATTATGTATGGGTTTCCTTTTACTTTTTTTGCCTTGCTCTTTTCTTATGTAAATATGTTTAGAAATGTTTGTGGTTACCTTTGTACTTTTCTACCTTTGTAGGTTTATACCTCTGTATGTTTATAATATCAGTCTTTTTATTAGCAAAATGTATTCATTTCCCTTCCTAAGCAAGATAAAGTTAGCATATTAGCTCTTTTTCCTATCTATTATCTGATTTAAAAATTCTTTTATTTTTATTTTGCTGGCACTGGAGCTTTAACCCGGGGCCTTGCCCTATTGCTTGGCTTTTAACTACCACTTGACCCACATCTCCAGTTCTTGTCTTTTTCTGGTTGTTTGGAAATAAGAATCACAGATTTGTCTGCCTGGCTGGCTCTAAACTGTGATTCTCAGATATCAGTCTCCTGAGAAACTAGAACTATAAGTTTGAGCCACTAGTGACCATTTCATACTGCTAATTTTTGTACTGCTAAAAAAATGATCATTTCATATTATCTGATGGATAAGACTCAAATATTCTGAAACTCCTTCTAACCCGAATGTGACAAACACAACATTCATTCTTATTTCCAATTTGTTTCTACTTTTCTCTCTTTGGTACCTATTGGTAAAATCATTCCCACAATGTTGTACTTTTTGGAGTGTAAATTACATTTGTATTTTTATAATCTCACAATTATCTATTCCTAAAGTAGTCTTCCAGGTATTTGAGTTGATTATCTAATAAAAGCAACTTATATTTGAAGGTTACACAGATTATCTGTTCTGGGATAGAGAGAGGGAGGGAAAAGAAGGAAGGGAGGAAGGAAGGAAAGGAGGGAGGGAAGAAGGGATGGAGGGAGGGGGAGGGAAAGTAAAAATGGAAAAACATGTCCCTCGTTCTATTATAAAATTATTCCTAGTAAGGCAGCAACTATTGAACAGAATATTATCTCTGGGAACATTTTAAATGAATGAATAAATTGGCTTTAGTGGCTCATTTCTGTGATCCTTTCTACTCAGGAGGCTGTGATGATGATCACAATTTATAGCTAGCTCAGGCAAAAAAAAAAAGTTCTTAGGATTTTATATCAACAGGAGAAACTTGGCATGCCCATCATTCCAGCTACAGAGAGAAGCACAAATAGGAAGATGACTATCTAGGTTAGAAATTAGATTAAACAATTGTAGTCAGGCTGGAACTGGAAAGTATTTCAAAGAGAAACCTCAAAATAGGTGAAGAAAACAAGCTATTTGATGACAAAGTGTATTCCATACTGTGATATTGAAAATGGTAAGAAAAAAATACCTTTTAAAGTCCAGACAGGCTCTGGGTACTACAAAATTTATGTTAGATTTGTGTCTCCTAGTTGGCTCAACTTTTATTCCAACCATATATCTATTTCTTGCCCATTTAAACAAAGCAAGCAAAACCCAATCAAACAACCAGACCAAAAACCAAACAAACAAAAACTCAATTTCCAAGGCCTTGTATATTTTGATGTTTTCTGTTGTTCTGCATTTCAAATCAGTTCTTTCAGGTAATCGAATTTTTTAAGTATATAACATTTCTATTTATTTTGGCCCATTAATCTTTACCTTCTTTGGGGGGGGGGGTCTTAGACCCACCATAAAATACAGTCCAAACTCACTGCCAATCAGTGGTTTTTTTGGTAATCTCTTGATTGCTTGAAGTTCATTTTCTAAAAACTCCCTGTGCAATAAAGGGGAAATATTTCTAAACAGTTTTCAAATATATAAACTTCTTTCTCTTCAGTCTTTACAAAGGAAGAGGTTTCCTGGTGTGAACTCTATGGTCACAATTTCTTTCCTTGAATGGTATATGCATTGTCCCACAAGGTGCTAGCAGTGATATCTGGGAAATTTGAAGATCACTTGATGTTTCCACAAAGTAAATAGTTTGGGATCTTTGATAGCTGGCCTTATAGGTCTAATGTTTGCTTGCTTGTTTATCTGCTTTTATCTTGGTGCATTCCCCTTCTTTTATTTCTTTTGGTGGTACTGGAGTTTGAATTCAGAGCCTCCCACATAATTGACTTGCTTGTTTGCTTGGTATCTACCACTTGAGTTATTCCTCCAGTTCGTGTTTTGCTAGTTAATTGGAGATGGAGTTTTGTGGGATTTTCTATCTGGGCTGACTGCAAACCATCTTCTATGTGAACCTCCTGAGTAGATAGGGTTACAGGTGTGTGCCACTTGCCTCTGGCCTTGTTTACCTTCTCTTTTGCTGGGTTGAAATTTGAACTCAGGACCTTGTATATGCTAAAGTTTACATTTTAAAAAAAAAACCTGCCATTAGACTACGCACACATCTCTTTCTGTTTTCTTGTAGGTCAGGTTAACTGTAGGGTATGTCTTGGAACAAATTATTCAAAATAACATTTTATAGGAACACATTTTTTTCCTGCCCTCCATTGCTGCTTTACCATTCAAGCGATGTCTCCACTCCTTGTGTGCTTCTGTTTTGCTTGTTTTTGGAATAGGGTCTTTCTTGTGTCACATGCTGACCTTGAACTCATGATCTACTTCAGTCTGTCCTTGAGTTTGCAGTCTTCCTGTCCCTAGCTCTAGAATGTTAGGATAATGACATCATACCCATTAAATAAATGTAATTTTTTTTATTTTATAGATATGTTTAACTACATCTTTCTGTTGTTTATTGCTCATTTTATCATTTTATCACAATAAAAAAGTTTGAGGATTTTAACTTCCTTTCCTCTAAATCTATATTTTATCTAACTTTTTAGCTATTTAATTTATATTGTACAATTTTTTAATTTTTCTGTCTCCCTTCTATAAACTTTACTGCATTTTCTACAACACACACCAGACTAGCCTTCTGGAAATTTTGTCTTTTTGTACAATCACTTAAAATTAGTTTTCTTATTTCTTGAGTTCTCCCAGGACATTTTTATTTCTTCTTTTTAGCTACTCATCTCCTTGAATTTTTGCTTTAATTTTATTTTGTAGTTTTAACTCATAGAGTGAACTGATTTATACAGTGTTTAGTTGATGTTGGAATACTTAGTCACAGTTTTCATTTGTCCTGGAGAAATTCTTTTTCTGGCAACTATTCTTTGTTAATAAATTCCGCTGCCAATTCTTTCTTTTTGTCATTTAATATTTTTATAGATACTGTGCAAGTTCCATTTCTTTGTTCATTATTAGGTAAGTTGGGATTTTTATAGACTAAGTATTTATAAGAAATTGTCATAGGAGAGGAAGAGAAAACAGCATTGCAAAGTACATGGTTTTCACATTGTAGAAGTTGCCTTCTTTCCAGCTTCTACAAATCAGCATGGCATTTTGTAAGTAATACTGCTCTGTGGGATTTTGCATGTAGCAAGTCCCTCCTGCTTTTCTGAGCATCAGTCTGTCTCTGTCTCTGTAGCTGTCTCTGTCACTGTCCCTGTCTCTGTCTCTTTCTCTCTTGCTCGCTGTCTGTGTGTGTGTGTGTGTGTGTGTTAGTTCTTTTTACGTGTGTGTGCCAGTATACAGGGCTTGAACTCAAGGCCTGGGCATTTCCCTTAGTTTTCTTCAGCCATACTTCTACCTCCAGGTTGTTACTTTTGCTGGTTAATTGGAGATGTGTCTCATGGATTTTTCTGCCCAAGTTTATTTGAACTATGACCCTCACATTTCAGCCTCCTGAGTAGCTAGGATTAAAGGCCTGAAGCACCAGTATTCTGCTCTGTTTCATTTCATTCCTATCTGTCTCTATCCATTCCTCTGTCTTACTGTAGCTGTCTCCCATTTCTCTTATCTTATTCTTAATAAATACCTCTTGTATAAAACTAAACTGATTTTGTCACTCCTTACTGATTATATTGCATTCCCTTTTCTAGTTTCTCAGAGAAATGGTAAGTAGGATTTTTGTGTATGTGTGTGTGTGTGCACATGTGTGCATGTGCATGCATACATGACTGAGTATACCATCTTTTTATTGCTTACTTTTTACTTATTTTCTGGAGATGGAGTTAATAAGTTCATATAATCATTCTCATCCTGAAAGTCCTCCACTAGACATTGTGCATCTTACTGTATAAAGACACCACATAACTTCAGAAAATGGTTAGTTGATAAATTCAGTTCCACTTTACTCATTTCTGTAACTGAGACACTGCAGAAACATGGCAGAGTAGGGTGTGATTTGGCTCAGGATAGTGAAAGGTCCTGAAGCCCGGAATGTAAGTGACCTGATGTTTAATCATGGCTTTGCCACTTTATGAGGCTGAGCAAGAGACAGTTTGTGGTGCCTCCAGCACTCCAAGTTATAGAAAAAGATCAAGCCTGCCTCATTGGAAAGCCAGCAGATTTTGTAAGTATTATGACCAATTAGCAGTACATCAGACATCAGGGTATAATAGAAATTAAAGTATTTACTAAAGTAAATGGTTTTTACTGAACCACACTTTCAAAAGAGTCATTGGACATTCCACTTTCCCTCCCTTTATTATATCTCTTATTATTTCAAACTTCAAATTGGGCTTCCCTAACATGTGCAATTTGAATATATAAGGAATGTTTTCTTCTCTTTTCACACTTGGCATTTTAATTATTAAATGTTTTTTTCCAGGTTAAATTCTGAGTGCACAAGCCATGAAACTGTCTAATGATTTAATTTGGAAAACAAATTATATGTAATTTCCCTGACAATCTGAAATCTGTAAACCACTGAAAGGAGCCAACTCATTGAGCAGCATGATAATTAATGCTCATAATAAAATAATTATATTCTACATTGAGAATGCTGAAAAAATTCACAGCAATTCTTCATATTTCTTTCCACTTACTGACTTAAGAAAATACAACAAGCTATTTCAAAAAAGTAGCTTTTCTCTTTTCTTTAATGATTATATTTCATAGAAGAACTGAAATTTTTTTAATCGAATCTGTAAAAAGAGTTGTCTTTCTTTTTTTTTTTTTTTGAAGGTTCATATGGAGGTTTATTAGTGGGGCCATAGTTCCCACGGGAGAGGGAGCTACATGGCGTCTGTACCTTACCCAGGTGGCAGCTTCTCTCTCTGGGGGTAAAGGGGAAGTAGTTAGGTAGTGAGTAGGAGTGGCTCATTAGGAATGGGTGGATCTGGGGGCTAGTGGGAGGACCTGAGGACCTGAGTTTATTAATAACATAACAGAGGAGGGGTACCAGGCCGGGAGTATGGGCAGAGTATGGGTTTCTTATGGAGCTACTTCCTGCTGTTAAGGGGCGAAGTAGTCAGGGGTCCCTGATTTGTCATTTGGCCTGGTACCATCCAAGAAGTATTTGTTTGACAGTTTGGTTGGTAAAAGTCCTCATTTCCACAAGAATGGTTATCAGGGTCAACGGGTGTCATGGTCTCCTCTGGCTACCTCCTGCAGCTTGGGCACATCAAGGAGTCACTGGGTTTGGGGTCTTCAGGGTCCAGATCTGTGCTGGGCAGAGAAGTGTAGTAAGAGGATGGCCTTGAACAAAGTTCCCAGGTGGCATCCTGGGTGAGGGATGTTATCCTGTTAAAAGAGACTTGAAAAGGTCAGGCAAAAGGCTGACAAGTTCACAGGACCAGTTAACATGAAGGACATGAGAGAACACACTCTGGGCACAAGTCAGAAAAGTTACATTTGTAACAAAGGCAAGAATGCAAGTTTCTGTCCAGAAGGAAAATGGACAGGTATGGACATTAGGTGGGTAAACAACTATTCCTCTTGATCTCCCGGCTCTGATTAATTTTGAAAGGGCAAGTTTAAATTAACTCCATTTAAGATGAGACTTCAACTCCTCTTACTCCTCTCCATGGTTCCTCGTTGTCAGGATTGACCTCCTCCTAAAGGTCTAGGATAGCTTGTCCCAGTTGGCATTCACAGGGTTTGAACTCAAGGCCTGGGCACTGTCCCTGAGCACTTCTGCTCCAGGCTAGTGCTCTGCCACTTGAACCACAGTGCTGCTTTCAGCATTTGGCTGGTTCTCTTGAGCCAAGCTTCCAGTCTGGCTCTTTTCTGGTTAGTTGGGAGATGGAGTTTTAGAGGGATTTTTTTTTCTCTTCCCCAGGCTGGCTTTGAACTGCAATCCAAGGAGTCTTAGCCATAAAAGCCCTTTTTATTTTGAATTACAGCAACAGGAGAACAATAGGAGTAGAGCTTACCGGTAACTTGTTGAGAATTGACCAACAAATACTTGTCAGAGTTCAGCTGTAACACTTAGAGAACAGCAGACTGAATGAGATCCATGTGCCATCAAATCAAATAATCATTTAACCTTTCTGGCAGGTGGAAGAGAACACAAATGAATTAACAATCAAGATGGCAAAGGGTCAGGACAATGTAAAGGTCTCAGCTTCAGTGGATCCAAAGTGGCCTACATCCCAAATCAGCAGGTTTCATTAGTCATGTGTGATGGAGGCAGGCAGGAGAGATGGGTTGGATCTGGGCAAGGTTGTAGCAGGCTCACAGTAAGACTCCTCTGAGCATTTGAATTGCAAGGCACTTTGAATTGCAAGGCCACAGTTACAGAGTGGGAGCTTGAGTCTCCACTTCCCTGACCTGCCTACCTGGGGGATGGGTGGGACTCCACCTCCAAGAGTTTTTGGAACCTTGATGGAACCAAGATGGCGCTTGCTAAAACCAATTCTATTGTCCACCACGTGGTCAATGCTAGAGAAAACTTAGGATTTAGCCAACTACAAGCAGAATTTAACCGAATCTCCAAACTTAACAAACATCAATAACAAGAACAGAAAACCTTTCTTTGTGTCTTTCAATGCAGATGTTAAATATTGGTACCTTTGGAAGCTAGTACCATCCCATCCTATTATCACAGGCAGGCAGAGTTTAGAGAGAAGCAGAAAGAGAAAGAGAGAGAACTCCATCTACCCGAGCGCTCATAGAAGTTATGTAAGTCCTGTAAAATATTCCAAATTTGTAAGATTGGGCTCAAACTTGAGCAGCTTTCCTGAAGCATTTTAGACTGTCCTCCACTTGAGTGACCAGTGGAACTGAACTAGAGATCAGTTGACTCCAAACACCCACAATTGCTGATCCCCTTGACCTAGCCCAGCGGCTTAAGGTCAGTGGCCCAGTGGCCTTCCCTGGGAGTGGGGCTCAGAACTTGGAGCCAAGATTTATGGTGGCCCAGTGGCCTTATGGAAAATCCGATCCAAGCTCCCAGTAATGGTCACTCACCCAGCTGGAGGTTCAAATCTGTCGTTGTTGTGGTAGATGGAAGTAGAGCACTCGGTCAGAAGAAGTTACCTCAGTGGTCCTCTGGGTGGGCTTAGGACAGCAGAATAGGTCCCGGGGCAGCTTGGACCCCCAGAAATGGGAGAGCAAATCCACCGGGGAACCTATCCCGGTCTCGGCACCAATGAAACATAGGTCCCAGCCATCCCAGAGAACCATGCGGAGATAATCACGGACAGGAGAAGAAGGTTCATAAGGAAGTTTATTAGTGGGGCCATAGTTCCCACGGGAGAGGGAGCTACATGGCGTCTGCCAAGAGTTGTCTTTCTTAAGAAAAAAAAATGTTATATTAAGATACAGAGTTGTATATGCCCTTGACCGAAATGTCACTCTCTCAATGGAACCTGAGATCTGGGGAAATAGACCAATGTCAAGGAAAAGCACTCAGTGGAATTTGATTATATAAACCCAACCTGTGCATTAGTTACTCATCCTGCTAGTATCTAATTTACATTTATTTATCTATTTTATGGCATCAAATACAACTTTCCAGGAAATAAAGCTGTTTTTGTTTGGGTTTTGGTAAATTAAATGTTATTCCAAATGAAAAGTCTCATGTCAAATTTTCTGTTTGTGTGTGCTCGAATTGGAGCTTAAACTCAGAACCTGTCCTCCATCCCTTAGCTTTTCTCCTCTATCACTTGAACCATAGCCCCACTTTTGGTTGGTTGCTGGTTAATTGGAGATAAGGATCTTACAGACATTCCTACATCAGTTGGCTTTGAATCACAATCAGATCTTAACTTCCTGAGTATCTAGGATTACAGTAGTGAGCCACTAATGTATTCTTAGGATGACTCATAATGTAGACTAAAGCCATAAATGCAAATTTCCTGTGTCTGCATCTCCAATGATCATTTGAAATGGTTTATTTGTCTACAATGTAGGTGCCCAACCATGTTTCAAATACCTTCAGTGGCCCTTCAGAGTAGATATTATTCCAGTTTAAAGATAAATAGAAGAGTCCAAGAATTGAAGCATAAGGTAGGTGCACAGGGCTCAGATTTTAATATAGAGTTACCTGACTCACTCTTAACCCCAGATCTCTCTGTCTGCTTTGGTATGGATACATTTAAGCCTAGGAAAGCTGAGAAATGTCACATCCTATAATGCAACTCTACAATTAGAATTGCACCATAAATATTCCGTTAGAAAGGATAACTGATGGACCACAAGCTAGGACAAGGTTTTGAAAGTAGCTTCCAGAAGTAATAAATTCCACTTCCTGAAATTTTCAGTCACCAAAGCAATTCACGTGACTGTCTCTAAGGATCATGTGTGGAAGAGATGGAAGAAGAAAGATGTAAATCACTGGCAACCAGTTCTGGTGTAGATGGGTTTTGGCCTAAAGGATGTATCCGAGAGTTATAAAGCTCATTAAGCCTTTTCACACTTAAAGGACTCTGAAGTTCTGACTCTGGGCATAGGAACCACTGATGATTTTATACCAGAACACAGTAGTATAATGGCTTAAGTAGCAATTAGAACTTATTAAAACAGACATGGACTGCCAGACTCCAAGACTTAACTCTTCAATGACTGGCCAATGAACCAACCCAGTTCTTACTTTTCTCACCTGACAGAATCCTGTTGCACACTTCCTGAAGCTAGCTTCTCCCTGCTGGGATCCCCAGAAGGAGCTGATCTTTAAACACTAACAGGAGAAACTATTACCTAGCATGGGGTGAAGAGTCTTGCTGATACCTCTTCAGGTGAATTGCAGTGGGATGATGGAAAGCTCTCCAGAGGAGAGCACCTGCCTTCCAAATCAGATACAATCACACAGCTGGGTAATTGAACTTGTTCCTTTTACTTAGTGGCAAACTTTTAGAAGTTCCTTGTTCAGAAGCAAATATATACAAGCATACTTGGAGACACAAAAATGGAAGTTTTTATTACAATTTACCTGGTTATTATAGGGATAAAGTCCAAGCTTTGCACTCATAACTTCCAAATGTAGATTGTTTTTTTCCTAAATCCAGGCAACCTTTGTATCATTTTATTTCCTTTATACCAACTTTATATGGCTCCGAATACAGTATTTTAATAATGTTTAAGGCAGCACTATGTAAAATTAGATGTTTAAAACTATGAGGCTAGTCGTATTTCTTCCAATGATTTATATACAAGATGAAAAGTCTTGAGGACTTCCGGGAAAACGGCAGAGGAGCAGCAGAGCCCTAGCTGAGCTCCCTCCAACATCACAGTTTTCTCACCCCATAGAAACTTTTACTCCTAGAAAGACAGCCAGAGTAATTTCTAACAGTACAGGGATTCTGGCCAGGAAGGAAAAATCGACTTTGCTCATCTGAAAACACAGATTTGAGCTCCGGGCGGCATCCCACCGCTGGGCCAGAGCCAGCCGACACAGCGCCCAGCACAGCGACCCACACTTCGCACAGCTAAAGCACACAGTGTAGACCAGGGAGAAATCCTCCAGATGGCCGCTGAGCATGGACAGGCTGAAATTGCAGAGAAAGCGTGAGTATCCCATGAAAGATATTCTCACTTGCGCCCACTGAGCAGCTTCTGGAAGGTAGCCCTTCCCCCACCACCAGAGCAAAGCGCCATCTTTGACACTGGCATAGGGTCAGACCAGACTGGAACTAAAGCGGGCCTGGGGAAAGCGAGGACAAAGGAGCCATGTTTGAAAAGGGCAAGAGGGACCTAGCAGTGAGAGACAGCTCCGCCCTGGAGAATGCCCCCTGCCCAGGTGGGAGGCTCGTCCTGGGCCACTGCTTAGCCAGAGGTGCCCCGCCCTGCCCACCAGAATTTCTAAATTTAAAGTGAAAGCAGCAAGCAGCTATTGGCACGGAAACAGCAGATGGGGGAACAAACAGTTCCTGAAACAGATAAATGGTACTGTCACAGAGGAAGCCCAATTCCCAGCCTGAAACAGAGCTGAATTCCATAGACACCTACACCGAGGAGGCCACCCCGCCCAAGAGGGAGGAACCTCCCCCAGGCAAGCAACTCTCAGCTGGGTAAACCAGGCCAGAGGTGCCCCGGCCTGCTGAGTCCACAGCCTATTCAAAGCCAGGCATTAAAGGCCATGGCCCCACAGCAGACAGAGGAGCCACGATTACCGAGACTTCTCACGTCCCCATCTACAGAGGACGCCCAAGGCCTACCTACAAGCTGTGTGAACCACAGAGACCCAGGATTGCACCAACAGGGGAGAAGGGTCAGAAAAGATCTACCCCCTGCAAACTGATAGCAAGTCAAACCAGCCAATCAGGAAAATAGACTGCAGACCATCGCAAGGATACCAAAGCCTGGGGAAAGACCACCCAAACAAGGAGGACTCCATTATTTTTTTCTTTTCAAACATTTTTTAAAACTTTAAAAAAAATTTTTTTTAATTTTTTTCACTTCTGAAACGTCATTGGTTTTCTTGTTTTCCATTTTTACCTGTTTGTTTTATCAAGTTTTTTTTTTTTTGGTTGTTGGTTTTTCTGTTTTTCTTTTTCCTTTTTCTGTTTTATTATATTTTATTTTAAATAATTCTTCTCTGTTTTGTGCATCTATCTTCCAGGATTTTTTCTTTATTTCTATCTTTGTGTTCTTGTTCTTTAAAAATTACTTTCCTATGAATAACACCTCCAATCTTTTCTGCTAACTCTCCATTGTCTATCATTTTAACCTTGTTCTTTCTACTGATTCTACTCTTCTCCACATTTCCACATCACTGAAACTAAACCAAAATCATCACCCCCCACCCAATACATTTTACTCTATTCTCTTTACTACCTCTAACTTTCCCTCTTGACTTACTGCCAGGACCTCCAGGTTCCATTGACTCCTGGTTATTGGATAGAGGGTATCCCTACTTAATCCGAGTGAATCAAAGGGGTTCATAGAGAAAGCCAGTCCTAAAAGAACTTAATATAAGAACAAAAATTGCTCATAGGGTTGTAACAGTAAATAAGTAACTACTAAATACAGGGCCCAGGATCGGTTGTTATATTGAAATTGTATTCTTTAGGAACACCAAATCTAATTTTATAGACAGGTTTACAAGGTATCTGTATATAATTGTGAACTTATAAGACTTACACAACAGTGCTTGGTAAGGGCTGCTTTGGGTCTTAAATGGTGCTCACAGGTGCTTGTAGATTGGCATTCCCAATCCAAATGGGCAGAAGAAACACAAGAAAGATGGCAAACAATAGAGTCTTTTCTCCCACTCAAAACAAGCAGGAAACAGAGCAGTCAATCAAAGACATAGAAGAGAACCCTCAAAATGTTCCACAAAGTCTACTGATAAACATGTTAAATGAAAAGTTTGAATCAATACAGCAATCCTTCCATAAAGTAATAGATGATTTCATGGCCTCAACAAATAGAAAAATAAATGAAATTCAAGAGTCAAATGAAAAGATAGCTACCCAGGTAAAAGATTTGAGAGACAGCACTCAAAACCAAATTAATGAAGTAAAGAAGTCCATGCAAGACCTAAGAGATGACATGGAAATCATCAGGAAAGAACAGTCAGAAGGAAAAGATATTCAAAATCAAGTAGCTAGCCTACAGTCCCGACTAACTGAAGCAGAGGATCGAATCTCAGGAGCTGAATATTCCCTAGAATCTATGGAGAAAGATCAAAAATCAATACAAATCCAGTCCAATCAACAAAACAGATCGCTACAGGAGATTCAAGACACGATCAAGAAGCCTGATTTAAGGATAATAGGTATTAAGGAAAACTTGGAGAAAGAAGTTAATGGGATAGGCAACCTATTTAACAGAATATTAGCTGAGAACTTCCCAAATATCCAGAAGGATAGGCCTATACAGACACAAGAAGCATTTAGAACCCCAAATCGACCAGACCAGAATATGACATCCCACCAACACATTGTGATCAAAACAGGATCAGTAGAGTAGAAGGAAAGAATCCTTAAAGCTGTTAGGGAGAAGAAAACAATCACATATAAAGGAAAAGCAATCAGAATTACCCCAGACTTCTCAGCAGAGTCCATGAAAGCAAGGAGATCCTGGAATGAGGTATTCCAAACACTAAATCAAAATAACTACCAACCAAGAATACTGTACCCAGCCAAACTGTCATTCATAGCCCAAGGTCAAATAAAACTCTTCCACAGTAAGGAAAAACTGAATCAATATATCTCCATCAATCCAGCTTTACAGAAAATCCTCAAAGATATAATATACAGGGAAAATAATCAAGATCCCAATACAGACAGAGAAATTAACCCTACATAGTAAACATCAGATCAAGAAATGGGTAGACACAGCTTTTAACAAGATAGTGATAATGAAAGGAACAAACGATCATCTCTCAATCCTAACTCTCAACATTAATGGACTAAATTCTCCAATCAAACGACATAGGCTCATAAGTTGGATCAAAAATCAAGATCCATCTTTCTGCTGCCTCCAAGAGACACATCTATCCAACAAAAGTAACATCTTCTAAAAGTGAAAGGCTGGAATCAAATCTATCAAGCAAATGTCCCCCATAAGCAGGCTGGAGTTGCAATCCTAGTATCAGACAAAATTGACTTCAAATTAAAAAAGGTAAGAAGAGACAAAGAAGGTTACTACATACTAGTAAAGGGATCTCTCCTACAGGAAGATATAACCATTCTAAATATCTACACACCAAATGCAGGAGCACCCAACTTCATCAAACAAACACTACTGACTCTAAAAACACTCATAGACCCAAACACATTGATAGTTGGGGACTTTAACACTCCACTATCACCTCTGGACAGATCAACACGCCAAAAATTAAGCAAAGAAATCACAGAACTGAATAATTGCATAGACCAACTAGACTTAACTGACATCTTCAGAATATTCCACCCAGCAACAACAGATTACACATTCTTCTCCGCAGCACATGGAACATTCTCCAAAATAGATCAAATCTTAGGGCACAAAGAAAATCTGTACAAATTCAGAAGTATCAAAACCATTCCCTGCGAGCTGGGGATATGGCCTAGTGGCAAGAGTTCTTGCCTCATACACATGAGGCCCTGGGTTCAAATCCCCAGCACCACATATACAGAAAATGGCCAGAAATGGCCCTGTGGTTCAAGTGGCAGAGTGCTAGCCTTGAGCAAAAAGAAGCCAGGGACAGTGCTCAGGCCCTGAGTCCAAGCCCCAGGACTGGCCAAAAAAGAAAACAAACAAACAAACAACAACAACAAAAAAAACCAAAACCATTCCCTGCATTCTCTCAGACCACAATGGAATAAAATTAGAGTTCAACTCAAACAGCCAACACAGAAAATCTTACTCTTCATGGAGACTAAACAACACACTGCTAAACCATCAGTGCGTCATTGAAGAAATTAAAATGGAAATTCAAATGTTTATGGACTTCAACCAAGTTGAGGACACAAAGTACCAGCTCCTTTGGGACACAGCAGTACTCAGAGGAAAATTTATATCTCTGAGTACATACATCAACAAACTGGAGAAACAGCAACTCAGTAATTTAAGGAAGCACCTTAATTTTCTGGAGAGAGAACAGCAAGCCAAACCCCAAGTCAATAGATGGAAGCAAATAATTAAAATAAAATCAGAATTAAATCAATTAGAGATGAAAAAAAACATTGAAAGAATCAACAAAACAACGAGTTGGTTCTTTGAAAAAATCAACAAGATAGACAGACCCCTGGCAAACCTGACCAAAAAACGAAGGCAGCACACACAAATAAACAAGATAAGAGATAAACAGGTAACATCACCACAGAAATAACCGAAATTCAGAAAATAATAAGGGACTATTTTGCAAACCTGTATGCCAACAAATTCGAGAACTTAGAAGAAATGGATGATTTCCTAGAAAAAATTGATATCCCCAAACTCAACCATGAAGATTTAAACCTTCTAAACAGACCCATATCCAGTATTGAAATAGAAATGACAATAAATGATCTCCCATCCACGAAACGCCCAGGTCCAGACGGATTCACTGCAGAATTCTACAAGGCCTTCAAAACAGAACTCACACCAATATTTCTCAAAATCTTCAATGAAATTGAAAGAGAACGTTCACTACCAGACTCATTCTATGAAGCCAGTATAACCCTCATCCCAAAACCAGGCAGAGACTCATCACGGAAAGAGGACTACAGACCGATCTCCCTGATGAACATAGATGCAAAAATTCTCAACAAAATTCTGGCCAATCAACTTCAACAGGTCATCAAAAAAAATCATACACCACGATCCAACTGGATTCATCCCAGGGATGCAAAGTTGGTTTAATATACGCAAGTCAATTAATGTAATCCACCACATCAACTGGAGCAAGCTAAAGAACCACATGGTTTTATCTCTGGATGTGGAAAAAGCGTTCCATAAAATCCAGCACCCATTTATGCTAAAATCCCTGGAAAAACTGGGATTCCAGGGAACATTCCTGAATATAATCAAGGCAGTTTATGACAAACCAACAGCTAGCATAACTCTAAATGGTGAAAAACTAAAGCCATTCCCTTTAAAAATCAGGAACAAGGCAGGGATGTCCACTCTCTCCCCTGCTCTTCAACATAGTACTAGAATTCCTAGCCAGAGCAATTAGGCAAGAAGAAAATATAAAGGGGATCCAAATAGGAAAAGATGAAGTTAAACTTTCTCTCTTCGCAGATGACATGATCCTATACCTAAAGAATCCCATAGACTCTACCCCCAAGCTACTAGAGCTGATCCAAAACTTTGGCAAAGTTGCAGGATATAAAATAAACCTTCAAAAATCAACGGCCTTTCTCTATGCTAATGACCCGAAGACCGAGGCTGAAATCAGGAAAGCAACCCCTTTTGCAATAGCCCCCCAAAACATAAAATACCTGGGAATAACCTTAACCAAAGAAGTGAAAGACCTCTTTGATTAGAACTTTAAAAGCTTGAAAAACGAAATTAAGTCAGAATTAAGGAAATGGAAAAACCTCCCATGCCCCTGGATTGGGAGGATTAATATAATCAAAATGGCAATATTGCCAAAGGCTGTCTACAAATTCAATGCAATACCCATTAATATCCCAACACCATTCTTTAATGAAATAGAGGAAGCAATCCAGAAATTCATATGGAACAATAAAAGACCTAGAATAGCAAAAACACTCCTAAGCAGAAAGAACAGTGCTGGAGGAATTACAATACCCAACTTCAAGCTGTATTATAAAGCTATAGTAATAAAAACAGCTTGTTATTGGCACCAGAACAGGCCTGAAGACCAATGGGACAGAATTGAAGACCCAGAAATGAACCCACAGAACTACGCCTACTTAATCTTTGATAAAGGAGCTAAAACAATAGTATGGAAGAAAAATAGCCTCTTTAACAAGTGGTGCTGGCAAAACTGGCTAAACACATGCAACAAACTAAAACTAGATCCTTATATATCACCCTGCACCAAAATCAACTCCAAATGGATTAAAGACCTTGAAATCAAAACAGACACCCTGAAAACACTAAAGGAAGGAGTAGGAGAAACAAATCAAAGAAAGGTTGGACAAATGGGACTGCATCAAACTGCAGAGCTTCTGCACGGCAAAGGACATAGCTCGCAAGATAAACAGAAAGCCCACAGACTGGGAGAAGATCTTTACCGGACATTCAACAGACAAAGGCCTCATCTCTAAAATATATGCAGAACTAAAAAAATTGCCTTTTTCCAAAACAAAACCGCAAAGAACCAATAGCCCCCTCATCAAGTGGGCTAAAGACTTACAAAGAGACTTCTCTGATGAGGAAATGAGAATGTCCAAGAGACATATGAAAAAATGCTCTACATCACTGGCCATAAAAGAAATGCAAATCAAAACAACATTGAGATTCCATCTCACCCCAGTAAGAATGTCATATATCAAGGAAACTAACAATAACAACTGTTGGAGGGGATGTGGCCAAAAGGGAACCCTACTTCATTGTTGGTGGGAATGTAAACTGGTTCAGCCACTCTGGCAAGCAGTATGGAGATTCCTCAGAAGGCTAAATATAGAACTCCCCTATGACCCAGCAGCCCCACTTTTGGGTATCTATCCAAAAGACCACAAACAAAATCACAGTAATGCCACCAGCACAACAATGTTCATTGCAGCACAATTTGTCATAGCGAGAATCTGGAACCAGCCCAGATGCCCCTCAGTAGACAAATGGATCAGGAAAATGTGGTACATATACACAATGGAATTTTATGCCTCTATCAGAAAGAATGACATTGTCCCATTTGTAAGGAAATGGAAGGACTTGGAAAAAATTATACTAAGTGAAGTGAGCCAGACCCAAAGAAACATGGACTCTATGGTCTCCCTTATTGGGAATAATTAGTACAGGTTTAGGCAAGTCATAGCAGAGCATCACAAGGCCCAATAGCTATACCCTTATGAACACATAAGATGATGCTAAGTGAAATGAACTCCATGTTATGGAAACAGTTGTAACTACTTTCAACGTCCTATGTGTATCTGTAGCTTCTATTATTGATGATGTTCTTGTATCACCTTCCTGTGGTTGTACCTACGCTATCTCTGTAATCTTATCTGAGTATATTGGAAACCATGTATACTGGTATTGGAAATAGGAAATTGAAAGGGAATACCAAATTTGAGAGACACAGGGTAAAAAAAGACAAACAACTACAAAAGCAATACTTGCAAAACTGTTTGGTGTAAGTGAACTGAACACCTCCGTTGGGTGGGGGAAGGGAAAGGGGGAGGAGAGAGGGGGGTATGAGGGACAAGGTAACAAACTGTACAAGAAATTTATTCAGTGCCTAACGTATGAAACTGTAACCTTTCTGTACATCAGTTTGATAATAAAAATTTGAAAAAAAAAAGAAATAACCGAAATTCAGAAAATAATAAGGACTAGTTTGTAAACCTTTATGCCAACAAATTCGAGAACTTGGAAGAAGTGGATGATTTCCTAGAAAAAAAATCATATCTCCAAACTCAACCACGAAGATTTAAACCTTCTAAACAGACCCATATCCAGTATTGAAATAGAAATGGCAATAAATGGTCTCCCATCCAAGAAAAGCCCAGGTCCAGATGGATTCACTGCAGAATTCTACAAGGCCTTCAAAACAGAACTCACACCAATATTTCTCAAACTCTTCAATGAAATTGAGAGAATGTTCACTACCAGACACATTCTATGAAGCCACTATAACCCTCATCCCAAAACCAGGCAGGGACTCATCACAGAAAGAGGACTATAGATCGATTTCCCTGATGAACATAGACTCAAAAATTCTCAATATAAGAATCGTTTCCATAACATGGAGTTCATTTCACTTAGCATCATCTTATGTGATCATAAGGGTATAGCTATTGGGATCTTGTGATCCTCTGCTGTGACTTGCCTAACCTGTGCTAATTATTCCCAATAAGGGAGACCATAGAGTCCATGTTTCTTTGGGTCTGGCTCACTTCACTTAGTATAATTTTTTTCCAAGTCCTTCCATTTCCTTACAAATGGGGCAATGTCATTCTTTCTGAGAGAGGCATAAAATTGCTTTGTGTATTTGTACCACATTTTTCTGATCCATTTGTCTACTGAGGGGCATCTGGGTTGGTTCCATACTTTAGCTATGACAAATTGTGCTGTGATGAACATTGTTGTGCTGGTGGTTTAGTGTGTTCTTGTTTGTGATCTTTGGGGTAGATGCCCAAAAGTGGGGCTGCTGGGTCATAGGAGAACTCTATCTTTAGCCCTCTGAGGAATCTCCATACCGCTTGCCAGAGTGGCTGAACCAGTTTACATTCCCACCAACAATGAAGTATGGTTCCCTTTTGGCCACATCCCCTCCAACAATTGTTTGACTACATCCTAGTCAGTCTCACTGGAATGATAGTTGGGTAACATTATACCCCAACTTTTATAGTAGAATCATAGTGTATACCTATTATTGACATAATTATTAATAGTTTTTTTTTTAACTCCCTAGTTTGAAAGACAAACACTATAGTCATCCTAGTCAAAGGCATCTTTTACTGAAAGTATGAATCAACTAAAACCAAGAAGGAATATGATTTCTCTTTACTACCCAAAACATTCATCACAGTTTCCTAGCAAAGGGCCTACATTTAGTGAAGAATTTCCTTGTTTCTTAAGTGATTCAAAGTGTATAATAATGTAAATTGTGTGTTGAAAGTCAATTAACATGTAATTTGTTCAAAATATCCATTATAAGAAAGAAAAGATTGGGCTGGGGATATGGTCTAGAGTCAAGAGAGCTAGCCTCGTATACATGAGACCCTGGGTTCGATTCCCCAGCACCACATATACAGAAAACGGCCAGAAATGGCGCTGTGGCTCAAGTGGCAGAGTGCTATAGCCTTGAGCAAAAGGAAGCCAGGGACAGTGCTCAGGCCCTGAGTCCAAGGCCCAGGACTGGCCAAAAAAAAAAAAAAAGAAAAGAAAGAAAAGATTATCACAGTGACCAAAGACTTCATTTGCACATGGTTGTATACATAGAATTAATAGTATATGTAGTAGTATCTTTAAGATGAAAGATTGGCAGAACAATACCTTTCTCTCAACACATACACACACACCTGCGCGCGCACGCAAAATGGAAATGATAGAATGAAGGAGAGGGATTGGAAAAAGGGAATTTTGCTATCTGAGAAAGGGCACTATGTCCCACCTGCAAAGTAAAATCCTACATGAAGTTAGTTTAAGGTTAATGGAAAAACTACTTTCTTTAGGGAGGCACAAGCCTCATGTTTCAGGGCATGGCCAGGGGATAACTAGAACCTTAGATAGAAAATTTATACCCACCAGGATGTCAGAGCTTTTGAATGTCAAGGGGTAAGTGAGGGATCCAGGCAAAACTTTAAAGGCTTAGATAATCCAAGTTGTATGAACAAAACAAAGCTCCCTAGAGAGGCTCACACACAGGAAGTGGACCAACAAGACATCATGGGTGGGCTGGGGATATGGCCTAGTGGCAAGAGTGCCTGCCTCGGATACACGAGGCCTTAGGTTCGATTCCCCAGCACCACATATACAGAAAACGGGCAGAAGCGGCTCTGTGGCTCAAGTGGCAGAGTGCTAGCCTTGAGCGGGAAGAAGCCAGGGACAGTGCTCAGGCCCTGAGTCCAAGGCACAGGAATGGCAAAAAAAAAGACATCATGGGTGGTCCACTAATGTAACACATGGCCAGACATGTCCATCAAGGGCTATAGCCCACGGGATCAGGACAATGGATATTGTAACTGTCATGACAATGGAAAGAATAATGAAATGATAAGCCAACATGAGCCATTACTGTGTGGATACTAGCAAGGGACAAGGGACAATAATGTCCCTAGGTGTCTTCCTTCCTAGACACCATGAAGCCTCAACAGTCCCCTCAGAACTTAGCCTCTATACAGGGGAGTTTGAGTATACTTCTCTTAAAAATATCTTAAAAATAAAAAGTGCCTGAGTTTATCTTGAATGAAGAGGATCAAGCATTCTGCTTTGAAGCCAAATGGGCATATGAAATACTCACCTCTGAGTCTGTGGCCTATGAAATTCATACCCACTACAATTTATTTCCCCAGGTGTTTGGGGGTTCACTGTTATTTTCTAGTTGATAAATAAGATGCATGAGAAATCTTAAAGAAAAGAAGACTAGATTTCAGTGGGAAAAAAATGTCTTCAACTCCCCTAGAATACCTGAAGAAACCACAAGTCTGGCATGTGTGAAGCATTTCCAGGAGTTGATTAATTATCCATATCAATGTTCCCACAACCAGGAAATCTAATTTTTGTCATTTGTCTCAAACTCTGCTCCCACCAAAAAGCTTCAACTGTAACTGCCAAGAATAACAAAATTGACAGATTTGTGTTTCAAGTCTCCATTTCCCCTTTCTGTTTGTTTGATGGATGTATAGATTAGCTGTGAAATGGCCCAAGACTAGCAAGAAAATGAGAGCATAAAATTTGGTCCTGTTCTCTGATGAGAACTTTGCCACTAAACCTTGCCAACCTTCTCTATGAATATCTCTTCTTCAAACACACATGTATGCAAAAGCATGCATGTATATATATTTATGTGTGTATATATACATATATACATACATATACACATATATATGCACATCTTCTGGGAAAAAAGACATCACAATTTTATACTATTGATCTAAACTTTTCACATTTTATTTTTAAGCTTATCACAGGAAATAAATTATACACCACTTAATATTTCTTTTTCTATCTCATGAAAACTTTTTCCTAAGAATTGTCTTTGGCCTCCAAAACTCTTTGTAATGTCTCCTCTTATGAAGGAATATGGAGCCACAAAGCCCTATATCTTCGTATAACAATCTCATCATTTATAGAACAACTGTTTAGTTGGCCATCTTTCTTCTGTGCAAGCACCACATCAAGTGATCAGTCTCAGACATCTGCCATTGCCCTTTGCATGTGATTGTAGATCCTGAAATGCAGTCCTCAAATGTTATCTTTCATCCATTCTGGTGGCACATTTCTTACTCCAGACTTTAATCACTACAATTCCTGGAAACTTCTCTCTCTAAGATCTGTATAGTGGACATTCCTTTCCTGTGATTATAGATTATGAATTGTAGTGAAGAGTTCAAAGCTAACAAAAAAAACACATAAAAATAAACAAAGATTTAGGCAGGTATAGATTTTTTTTCAGTAAGAAGAGGGGAACTGTTGCAATGTGGTATGTTGGAATGTCAGGGCAGTAACCATCTCAAATATGCCTTTTTGTTGTAAATATATCTTAGTAGAACTACCACTTCATACAGTAAGAGGTGCTTAAAAGTATAACTTCTGGGGCTGGGGATATGGCCTAGTGGCAAGAGTGCTTGCCTCATATACATGAGGCCCTGGGTTCAATTCCCCAGCACCACATATACAGAAAACAGCCAGAAGTGGCGCTGTGGCTCAAGTGGCAGAGTGCTAGCTTTGAGCAAAAAGAAGCCAGGGACAGTGCTCAGGCCCTGAGTTCAAGCCCCAGAACTGGCCAAAAAAAAAAAAAAGTATAACTTCTTTTGTTTTGGATTGGGTCTATGGTGTGTTTTTTTTGGGGGGATAGTTGTTTGGGGGTTTGGTTTGGGGTTTTTGCTATCTTATTGCTATCTTTTTTATTGTCAAGGTGATTTACACAGGGATTACAGTTACATATGTAAGGTAGTGAGTACATTTCTTGTCAAACTTGTTATCTCCTCCCTAATTTTTCTTCCACCTTACCTCCTCCCCATCCCCCTCCATCCCCAGGGTTGTACAGTTGGTTTAAAACATATTGTTTTGTAAGTATTGTTGTTGTATTGGTTCACCTTTTACCCTTGTCTCACCATTTTGATGTTCCCCTTCCCTTCCCTAATAAATGCATATACAATACCCAGGGTACCAAAATCAAACACAGTGACAACAGGGGCTAAACCATAGGGAAGAAAAATGAAATAAAAATCTTGAGGAAAACAATCAAAAGCTACAATCCACCTGCCAGAGCCAAAGACAGCTTATGGTCACTAAGCCATGTCTGTGCCTTGAGACTGTTTGAACTATGCCTGTTTTTCTTATTTTCTACCTAACCCCCCAATTCCCCTAATTTACAATAAAGGCAATGTCTGTACCTTTGAAGATAGCTTAGGGTGTCTTCCTACAGCTGACATGTAATCAACTTCTTTTCTGCCCTTCAACCATATTTTTTATTTGATGTATGGGGATAAGTGGCTGGACCCAATGAGGGACTTCAGAACTTCAGGCTTGGGGGCTAAAAAAACAGTTTCACTGCCAACACTGAAAAAGCCAATCAGTGAGAGAAATCAAGTGGCTGTGAATGGAAAGACTCAACATTGGTGCTCTGCCTGAGCAATCCCAGTCTTACTGAATCTGAAAAAAGTGGGGGTGGGGAGACACACATATGTAGGCCCACCCCTCTTTCTTGGAACAGACATCTGTTGGGAAGAGCTGTCCCTACAGGAAATTAAGATACCCATTCTATCAAGCCTGAACCAAAAACCATCTAAAGAAATGTTTCCCATTTTTCCAACTAGCACTTCTGAGATGCTATGGGATGGGAAGCAGGCCTATGTATGTCCCCTGTGTGGCTCCAACACTGGGTAAATACCCAAAAATGAACCGAAGACAGTGCTCTGTGCTGGCTATTTAAGTGCTTTAATCTTTACCCAATTAGGACAACTGTTCTCTGGGTATAGCCGGCACACACAGCCCCTTCTAACCTTTACAGCAGCCAAGGGTGTTGTCAGCCAGCCCAGTTTTTGAGGTTATTGGAGAATGATAAAAACCTGAATCTTCTCTCAATGTGTGTCTTTCAAAGTCACTTAGTTCCTCCTTTTTCCCTTATTAATTCACATTATAAAAACATTGTTCTCGTTTAGGTGGAATTTTTCTCTGCTTCATTACACTTGCTTTCCCCCCCCCACCACCCCCCTTGGATTTCCCTCCCTGATATCAGCAATGAATGCACCTCACCTCCCTTGCAGCCTCTCTGCTTTTAGCAATAATTTGCACATAATGGAACAGCCAGAGGGGGTTTGATCAATGACCTCTGTCTCAGAGATGCTGTTCCCAGGGAAACACATCTGCCAACATAAAGTATTGGAGCAATCACAGCTCAGTGAACGCAGTAATAAGCAACTGTTACTCTGGCGCCATCAGTCATGTTCAGTTACAGACCTGAAAGGGAATGGCACCTCAGGGAGCAATGTCCTTCCATAAATTTGGGCAACAATGAAGAATGATTTGCAATCAAGTAATAAAAGGCCCCCAAAAAGGTCCACCATGCATACTAACATCCAGTACAGCTGACAAAGGAAATAAAAAACCTTGGCATTGTTTGCTCGTTATGTAAACTACACAGCTGTCCAAGCAATTAAGATATGATTTGGGGAATTCTCTCATAAAAATTTGCTAACCGTGCTTCCACTTGTGAAAGTGACATTCTTCTTTATCAGTAAAGTGCATTTCATTAAGGTAATGCAATTTCATCAAGCTTAATAGTAGGAATTGCTTAACCTTACGGCAAGAGTACGTAAACAACATAAAATTAATGTCGCTCCACCAGTGGGGGCTAGATTTGCATTAGTGACAGTGCTGATCAAGTAATAAAGAAAGCCAATGTGGAGCCTTGGGGGCCAGAAGCTCTAGGGGCAAACATCTGCTCTCTAATTCACAGGCTGGAAATCTGTGCTGGCAATAAAACAGTTAATGCTAGCCTGCATGCAAAGCATTGAGCTAAAAGGAAGAACAGACCTAATTACTGAAAATTTGTTAGGATAGTTCTTGACTTTAAAACAAAACAGGCTGCCTACCTTAGCAGAAGGAGCAAGCAAAAGAAATGAAAAGGAAAGTGAAAAGTTCTGACCCACCAAAGTCAATGGGCCCAAGAGACAAGTGGCCCCTTCAACCTTTTCTAGGCTCATAAGCAATCATTTCCTCTTCCAGAGTTCTTCTCAGGAAACAGGATTATAGTTAGCAGAATTATGGACACTCCAAGAAAGGATCCCATTTGGCTTCTCTTCATTTCCACCAATTCTTTTTTTTTTTTTTTGGCCAGTCCTGGGCCTTGGACTCAGGGCCTGAGCACTGTCCCTGGCTTCTTCTTGCTCAAGGCTAGCACTCTGCCACTTGAGCCACAGCGCCCCTTCTGTCTGTTTTCCATATATGTGGTGCTGGGGAATCGAACCCAGGGCCTCATGTATACGAGGCAAGCACTCTTGCCACTAGGCCATATCCCCAGCCCTATTTCCACCAATTCTAAATGAGTCAAATTTCCCCTTCTTACATCAGATGCTATAGAATTTGCATAAAAGCATTAGTTATTGAAACCCATTGTCAATGGGAGAGTTGTTCATCTTCTATGTTAATTTCCAGAAACATGGCTCATCCTTGAATATTTTCAACCCTTTCCTTAATATTGATTTTCATCAAAGATATTAAATATAATTGGTTCGTTTAAGATCTTTTATTTGAGTTACTTTGGAGGGAGAGTCTTACTTTCTACCCAGACACACAATTCACCGATTTACATTTCTCATGAAACTAGCATTAAAGGCACATGCCACAACATCCAGCTATCAGTAGAGAACAGGGCTCATGAAGTTTTTTTGCCCTGAACTGGATTCAAAACATTATCCTCCCTATCTTACCTTCCCAAGTAACCAGGATTACAGACATGTGACACCAGTGCCTAGCTACTTTTGATGTTTAAATTTAATATCAGAAGCCAAGAAGGGTTTGAGGTTATGGCATAGGTGTTAGAGCTTCTGCCAAGCAAACACAAGACCCAGAGTACTGCCAAAAAAAAAAATTAAGCAGAGAAAATGTGAGCGTGGAATGATAACACTAGTGACTAGTGTAGCACTTCTTGTTCTTCCATGATGAGAAGGCCCTTGATTATAACTCCATACTGAGTTCCTTTGAGGAGAGGCTAGAGATTGAATAAACTACGTTGACAGATGTAGCTAGATTATGAATTTAAAGGAGAGCCTTGAATGACATTCCTTGATTATCTCATTTGAAAGTCTCATCTGGCTCTCAGATGGGATAATCAAGGAAAGTCTAATTAAGAAATATTTACAAGCCAGGCACGGTAGCACTTGCCTGTAATTCTAGCTACTGAGGAGGCAGAGATCAGGAGGATTGTGGCTCAAGGCCAGCTCTAACAGAAAGTTTGTGAGACTTCATTCTAAACCAAAACCAAGACAACAATAACAATAAACAACAGACAAAAAAAAGCCAAGCATTATGACAGGCATTTGCCATTCTTGCATCACCAGAAGTTTAAATCAGGATCAAAGTTAACCCAGGCATAAACATGAGATACTATTTGCAAATTAATGAAAACAAAAGGGCTGGAGGCATAGTTCAAGTGGCAGAACATCAGCCTAGCATGTGAAAGGCCCTGATTTCAAACCCCAGTAAAGTCAACAGAGAAACAGAAGTTAGGCATACGTGGCTAATGCTTATAATCCTAGCTACTCAAAAGGGTAAGATCTGAGAATCACTGTTTGAAACCAGCCCAAGCAGGAAAGTCCCCGAGACTCTTATCATCAATAAACTACTAAACAACTAGAAGTAAAGCTGTGACTCAAGTGGTAGAACACTAGCTTTAAGCAAAGGAAGCTCAGCGACAGTGCCCAGTCCTGAGTTCAAGCACCAGGATCACACAGACACACACAGACAAATGCACACACACACACACACACACACACACACACACACACTCCCATATACACATGCACACATAAGAAACAGAAGGAGATGGTGATGGAGAAGGAGGAAGGGGAGAGGAAGAGGAGGAGGAAGAGGAGAAAGACTAAGAGAACAAAAATATTTATAAAGGAGTGAATTAAGGATTAAGGAAAATGAATACGGGTTATTGAATTACTCTGTCTGGCAATAGGAAGGAGTCTTATTATTTTGAGGAAGAGTAGGGAAAGAAGAGTTCATAAACACAGATGAAAGTGGTAGGTATATATTTACAATTGGGTAAATAAAGTAACACAATTAGTAGCACAATTAACACCAAGAAGGGATAAAACCCAGTAAGAAGAAAAACAAAGCAAAGAAATTGGCTTGATCTTGCTTTTCTAAAAGGCAAATCCAACCAGAAGCTAGAAGGCAAAGGTTCCCCCTTGGTCCAATTAATAAATGTCAGCCCCAAGGAAACAAAGCAAAGCAAAAGGATGGAAGAATGCATTCTGAGGAGTGCTGCAATTTGCACAAGTGTACCCAGAGGTCCATGTGCCCAGGGCTTCTCCCTGGACAGGGCTTTTAGGGGTGCTATGGCCCTGTAGGAGGTGGGGCCCTGTGGAAGGTCACTCCTTCAGTGAGGCAGGTTTTTGCAGGAGACTATCATACCTCACCCTTACCCTCTTCCTTTTTCTTGCTTCCTGGTTGATAAAGTAAGTTGATGTATTATTTTGCAGCCACATACTCCTGACATGTTGGGATACATTGTCAAAAGCAAACAAACAGAAACAATGGAGGCTCTTTTACACATCTTCCCACTCCCCGCCCCCCCCCCACTGGAAATGTCAAAATAATAAGCCAAGATAATATTTTCTTAGTTTATATATGAACTGTCTTAAGTATGTCTGTCAAAGTGACACAAAACTAATACAATGAACAAACAGAAAATACCTAGTCACCATGAGAAGAAAGTAGGTTTAACCACTTCATTTATAAATCTGCTAATAATTCTATGTGATTTGAACCATAAAACTTTCTTGGAGATACTAAGCTATTTGCAAACAAGTCTGAATCTTTATCAATGTGTTAGCCTTGATATGGGTGAATATATATCATTAGACTAGGTGAATATGTATATATGTATCATAATTATTAAATAATTAGCCTAGGTAAATGTATATGTGTGTATTTGAATATATACATATATATCATGCATAAGTTGTGCATTTGCTTATTTCACAAATATGGAAAATGTCTGATTCTTGATGGATAAGTTTTTAAGAGGAATCCTTGGCATTGCCATTCCTATTTCTTAATTTTTCTAATGAGAAGGATGTAAATTTAAATAAAAACAACTCAGTTACATAACTGTAAAAAACAACTCAGACTCAGAAGTGATCAAACCCAAGGGTTTATCCTTAGGAACAATGTTTATACTACCTTAGTTTGCAACATTCTTATAAGACAAAGCACTTCACTTGCTGTGTGTTTGCTCACTGTGAGTACAAGCAAGGAACATATTTCAAAAGTTTATATTGTCATTCTTTATATTCTGAGTTTAGTATTTGAATCCCTGAAGGGAAAAATAACAAGAAAAGTACCCTTAATGTTCTGTATACTGCAATGAAAACCAGCATTCAGTTTGAAGGTTTCATCTGTATTTATTACCTCTGAGTATTGTAATAAGTTGAAATATGCATACAAGCTACTGCAAATGCTGGTATTTTCACTAGACTATGGGTTTTCTGATTGTGGAAAATCTGATCAAATTTCTGTAAAAATACATTTCTACAGTAGGTTCTCTTTAAAGAAGGAGGAGGAGGAAGAAGAGGAGGAGAAGAAGACAAGGATACAGAGACAGTGCAAAGTCTTACCTATCATTGAAACCCTGTCCAGGATAAGGAGAATTCACCGGCTTCTTGTGGTAAGGAGGATTCCTTCTTTGTTTTATTTGTTTTTGTTATTGTTGCTGTTGTTGTCGTGCAGTACCAGCACTTGAACCCAAGGCCTCATGCTCAGCCTTTTCACTTACAACTGGTGCTCTACCACGTGAGTCACAAATCTACTTCCACCTTTTTGCTAGTTAATTGAAAATAAGAGTCTCACAAACTTTCCTGCCCAGGCTGGCTTAGAAGTGGGATTCTCAAATGCTCAGCCTTGGTGAAACTAGGATTAGAGGCAGAAGCCAATCGAGCCAGGATCTTCCTTGATTTCAATCAGTCTTTGTGAACAAATCACTTTTGGTCCAATAGGCCCTTCCTCTGAACAGAGAGAGGACTGAGCTCTTTGCCTACTCCTCGATTAAAGGTCTAGAAGTTGGCCAAGCAGTGATTAATCAGTAAAACAAATTCGTCATGACTTAAAATCAGTGTATCCTCTTTCCATTCTGCAGGAGACTGGTGGACTTTAATCAAAATGTTGGTAGAACTATACTCTTCTTGTAGGCTCAGGGAACAAGGGCCAACCTCTTTTTTTTTTTTTTTTCAGACCTCTGCATTCTTTAGTTCATGCCCTTTCCTACACATTCTGGGCGCTTCACTCTAGTGATGAGTTGTGTCCTCCCTCATACTTCATCTTTCTTTTTTTTTAAATTTATTTATTAGTTAAACAAAAATTTTTGACAAGGTGTTGTGCACAAGGGGTACAGTTACATAGTAGGGCAGTGTGTACATTTCTTGTGATATCTTAAACCCTGTTTTTCTTTCCCTTCCCTAGGTCAGGTAGACATATACACAATACACAGTATACCAAGAAGATTCACAGTAGCCACATGGCCTATGCCAAAGAAAATTCGCCTAGGGCTTTAAATGTAATGACGACAGTGGACAATATGTCAACAATAGTCTCATATGAACATACATACATAGCTTTTGAGCTATTGTGATCCACTGAGAGGTCTATTTTTGACCTTTATATGTTGAGTAGTTGTTTGGTTTTAGTTACATAATGTAGGGTCACTGACCCAATCCTGTGGGAAATACCATTTGACAAGAAGTTTTTGGTTTCGCAGACCTGGTCTCTACTGTCTCCCCCTCCCCCCTCCTTAACAGTCATATATCAAGGAGATCATGCCCCTTTGTTTTCTGTGTTCTAGGCTTGTCTCACTCAAAATTATTTCTTCAAGTTCTGACCATTTCCCTGCGAATAACAATATTTCACCATTCCTAATCGCTATGTAGTATTCCATTGTGTATAGGTACCATATTTTTTGGATCCATTCATCTGTGGAGGGGCATCTGGGTTGTTTCCATATTTTGGCTATTGTGAATTGTGCAGTGATAAACATGGAAGTGCAAATGTCTTTTTGATATCTTGGGACCTGCTGTTCAGGATAGATGCCTAGGAGTGGTATGGCTGGGTCATAGGGTAGGTCTATGTTGAGCTTTTTGAGAAACCTCCATACTGTTCTCCAAAGTGGTTATACTAATTTTCACTCCCACTAACAATGGAGAAGGGTTCCTCTTTCCCCGCACCCCCCCAGCATTTGTTGTTGCCTGAGTTCAGAGTATAGGCCATTCTAACTGGAGTGAGGTGGTATCTCAGGGTTGTTTTTATTTGCATTTCCTTTACTTCCAGGGATGTTGAACATTTCCTCATATGTTTCTTTGCCATTTTTATCTGTTCTCTTGTGAAATCTCTCTTTAGCTCCTTTGCCCATTTCATAATTGGTTTACTGGGCTTGGAGGGGCTTAGTTTTTTGAGTTCTCTGTAGATGACAGATATTAGGCCTTTGTCAGTTGCTATGCTGGTATAGATCCTTTCCCATATGGTTGGCTGTTTTTCTAGTTTGGTGGTTATGTCCTTAACTGTGCAGAAACTTTTTAATTTGTAGCAGTTCCATTTGTTGAGTCTCTCCCTTAACTGTTGTGCCCCTGGGACTCTATTCAGGAAGTTCCTTCCTGTGCCTATAAGTTCTAGCGTCTTTCCTACTCTGTCCTTCAGTAGTTTCAAGGATTCAGGTCTGATGTTGAGGTCCTTGATCCATTTTGAGTTGATCTTGGTGCATAGTGATAGGCTTGGGTCCACTTTGAGTTTTCTACATATGGTTGCCCAGTTTTCCCAGCACCAGTAGTTGAAGAGGCTATGTTTTTTCCATTGTATGTCTTTAGCTCCTTTGTCGAATATCAGCTGACTGTAAGAGTGCGGTTTTATTTCTGGATCTTCAATTCTAATCCATTGGTCTTCAGTTCTGTTTTTATACCAATGCCCAGCTGTTTTTGTTATGATGGCTCTATAGTAGAGCTTGAAGTCTGGTATTGTCATACCTCCTGCACTGCTTTTTTTTTTGCCTAGAATTGCTTTGGCTATTGTAGGTCTTTTGCTGTTCCACATGAATTTATGGGTTGCCTTCTCTATTTCAGTGAAGAATGTAGCTGGGATTTTGATGGGGATTGCATTGAATTTGTATAACAATTTGGGTAATATGGCCATTTTCACTATATTGATTCTGCCTACCCATGAGCATGGGAGGTCTTTCCATCTCCTTGTGTCTTCTTTGATTTCCTTTATTAGATTTTTATAGTTCTCATCTCGTCACGTCTTTGGTTAGGTTGATCCCTAGGTACTTTATTCTTTTTTTGGCTACTGTAAAAGGAATTATTTCCATAATTTCCTTTTCTGCTTGTATATTGCTGGTGTACAGAAAGGCTGCTGACTTTTGTGGATTGATTTTGTATCCTGCTACTTTGCCAAATTGGTTTATTAGGTGTAGGAGTTTGGGGACTGAGTTTTTTGGGTCCTTCAGATATAAGATCATGTCATCTGCGAATAGGGATAGCTTGCTTTCTTCCTTGCCAATGTGGATCCCTTTGATGTCCTCCTCTTGTCTTATTGCTAGGGCTAGGGATTCCAGCACTATATTGAAAAGAAGTGGGGAGAGTGGGCATCCTTGTCTTTTCCTGAGTTTAGGGGGAATGATTTTAGTTTCTCCCCATTTAATATAATGTTAGCAGTTGGTCTGTTGTATATGGCTTTTATTGTTTTTTGGAATGTTCCATCTATTCCTGTTTTCTCCAGAGCTTTTAATAAGTATGGATGTTGTATTTTGTCAAAGGCTTTTTGGGCATCAACTGAGATAACAATGTGATTCTTGATTTTAGTTCTGTTGATGTGGTGGATTACATTGATTGATTTACGGATGTTGAACCATCCTTGTGACTGTGGGATGAAGCCTAATTGGTCATGATGTATAATTTTCTTGATCAGTTTCTGGATCCTGGTAGCTAATATTTTATTGAGGAGCTTTGCATCTGTGTTCATTAGTGATAATGGTCTGTAGTTCTCTTTTTTTGTTGAGTCTTTGCCTGGTTTGGGGATAAGTATAATATTAGCTTCAAAGAATGAGTTTGGGATTTCTCCTTTTGTTTATATTTCGCGGAAGAGTTTGAGGAGTATTGGTATTAGCTCCTCACTAAAGGTTTTATAGAATTCGTTGGCGAATCCATCTGGGTCTGGGTTTTTCTTTGTTGGGAGGCTCTTGATTACCCCCTGTATCTCACTGTACATACTTCCTCTTTGTGACTTATACACTTCCACCTTTCTCTTAGAAATATCCTTGTGATTATGTTGGGTCTACTTGAATAATTAAGTATAATCTCTTTATCACAAAATTCCTAACTTGATCACATCATAAATGCCTTTTAGCGATGGAAGCTAATGTATTAATAGATTCTGTTGATTAGGATGTGACCATCTTTGGGGGGAACCCCTTATTCTACACACCAGCACTGTTTACAGTGAGGTAGAAATTTAATATTCTGTCATTGAGGATGTCAGAGAAAAGCCCCCCTGCCTCCCCCCGCCCCCTGCAACTGGGAATCTCTTCAAATCATGAAGAAAATAGGCCTTATTCAAAGAGATAGCAAGACGTCCCCTCACGCCCATAGTCATAGCCAGGATGGTCAGAACGTGATTTATGGAAGGAACACCAAAGATTCCTAACAAAAGAATTCAGGGACATTAGTGTTTTGGAGGGGATGAATAACCAGACCACTAGCATTGGGGCTAGTTAAGATCCATAGGAACTGACTGCTTAACTTAAACATTTTCTCCTAGGAAATGATACCAGACAAGAAAATTGAGGAACACCATTAAAGGCTTTCCCCTTGGCCATGCCATGTCATTGTTATCATTTGTTTCCTTGGAAAAAAAGCAAGTACAAAGTGATATAAAATCAATAGTATTCTGTAAAGTCATCACACTGTTTTGACTCAACACATCATAAAATTTCAACAGGCATACAAAAATGTGGAGTGAGTGAATGAATGCTATTCTAGATATTTTTTATTCATAATTATACAAAACGATTACATTTTATCTTATATGTATACTTCAAAACTTCCAGAAATGGAAACTGAATTTACAATAGTGAGTAGCCATGTCATAAGTCATGTACTATATACCAATAAGTTTGCACATTCACAGCATGGGAAATGTATCCACATGTCCAGGTGTGTGTGTGTGTGTGTGTGTGTGTGTGTATGCATACATGATATTTTATAGTATCATTCCAGGAACCAAGGAAGCCCTAAATCTTGCTCTGCTCTATAAGTATCAAATGTGTGCAAATAAGTCAAGTGTCAAAGAATCACACACCTAAAGGAACTAGACAATAAACACAGGATCAGACACATGGACAATAAGAAGAAATTATGACAATAAAAGTCATTTTGTAACCAGGGCCAAGCCAGTCTCCAAGAGTGTTGACATCCCAGGGTTGTTGAAATGATACAAACGATTCAAACACTCTGCTACTCAACAGAAATAGCCAATAGAACATCCCAGGGAGGGCTGGGGATATAGCCTAGTGGCAAGAGTGCCTGCCTCGGATACACGAGGCCCTAGGATCGATTCCCCAGCACCACATATACAGAAAATGGCCAGAAGCGGCGCTGTGGCTCAAGTGGCAGAGTGCTAGCCTTGAGAGGGAAGAAGCCAGGGACAGTGCTCAGGCCCTGAGTCCAAGGCCCTGGACTGGCCAAAAAAAAAAACAAAAAAAACAAAAAAACAAAACAAAGAACATCCCAGGGAGTCTAGAAAACAGTATTGTATAGCTACTTTTCCCCAGTTCAAGAGGGGCTTGCAGTCTGCCCTACTTCCCAGACATTCTGTCTTTCTGAGAAGTAGAGTTCCTCTCAAGTACAAGCTAGCAGAGTTACAAGGAAAGCTATAAGACAGGTGATTAGTTCTTTCAAAAGCAGTAAACCAACAAATCTAGGAGAAAACAATTCAATCTGTATTGCCTAATGGCCCACTGCTTAAATGGTTGTGATCTATTATATGGGAGTGGAAGTGAAAAATAATGAAACATGTTTAATTATGACAATATAAATTCTACAAGGTAATAAAGACCATCAGATTAAACAATTATTGAGGTGTAGCTTATGTGTGTGTGTGCCCACACACAAGCAAGAGTATTATTAATTTACATAATGATTCAACAGGAAGAGATATCTTTTTGGTTTTTGATGGCAGAGATGCTTAAATTTTGGTTCTTCTGTGGTATAATTTTATAATTCAGGACATCTGTAGTCTATGGCCTAAAGTTAAGGTTTACAATACTTTTCAACATCACTATAAAGTCTTCTAGCACATACAAATTGTAAAATCAATTACTAAATTTTTAATGTGCAACCAGTGAACAAAATCTTTTGGGTCTTTAAATGTATTGAGCGAGCTTGCCATCAAATTGTTCACTTAATTACACTTAATCTTTGACCTTTACTTCCCTTAAGAAATTGAGTAAAATAAAAATATATGTCTGCTATAGCATTATCTGTGTTCCTTCCCTATGTATTTTTATTAGAGACAGGTTTGACTACAGATAAACAGACCACTATTCTTTTTGTGTGCGTATAGTTATTCTTTAATTTATTTTGTACTTGCTTTGTTATTTTAAAGGTGATGTTCAGAGGGATTAGGATTTCATGAGTCAGGTAATGAGTACATTTCCTTTCACACAGTGTCATCTGTTCCCTCATTCTCTCTCCCTCCTTCCCTCCTGTCTCCACCCTCGAGTTATATAGTTCACGTTCATCTTTGTCCAGTGAGCTCCACTGTTGCACTTTTTCACCCTTTTCCTCAAGTTCTGTACCCTCACCCCCAGACTTCCCAAAGATATACAGTTGAATATACCATATATACGGAAAGTAAGACAGAATCATCAAAAAGATGAAAATTAGGAAAAGAGGCCACTATTCTTAACCATTTGATATGGCAACAATGAATTTGATTTTGTTGAAGACTTTCCCTCAGAATACATACAATAATAAATCATCTTCAAATAATGTGTCATCATCCTAAATATGGGCCTATCAATTGCCCACCCTAACCTCATCCCCAATGACAAAAGCAAAACTTTAGGGTTTTTTTGTGCTAGTATTAGGTTTTGAACTTATGACCTAATGCTCTGGCTTGGTTGGTATTCTATCACTTGATCAACACTTCTAACTTATGACATTTTGTTGGTTAATTGGAGAGAAGTGTCCACACTTTATTGTGTAGCCTCCTACATAGCTAGGATTACAAGTATGAGCCACCACAGCCAAGCCAAAACAGCAAAGTTTTAAAGAGGAAAGTTCTTTTACTCAAGGCCTGTTTCATGTAATGCCTGCCACTCCTAGCCTCTGGGTACCAGTACTTTTTCTTCCCTAAACACATTGTTATGGACTTGTAAATGTTTGAAATTATTGTGTTTCATCCTTTTTCTCACCAGTAGCCACTCATAATAAATACACCTGATCCATGAAAAAAATCTGGTCCTAAAAGAAAGCAAAACTAAAAGGCAAATGGAAAAAGAAGCAGTGTGATGGAAGAGGCAAGTTTTTCAGATATGGATGTTTTACACACACACACACATACCAATTAAATACAGAAGAGAATTTTGCCAGGGTTTTGGAGCCTTACAGAGTTCCGCAGCTATAAGGAAACATATTGAATGTTTAGAGCTGAGTCCCTCCTCCTTGCTTCAATTGTTTTCTTTTGTTTACAAGTCCCTGCCATCCTTCTTTGTGAATTGAATGCTAAACTCTCTCCGGAGAGATGTTATATTGCTTACAGAATGCCTCGGCAGATGGTGCTTCCTGTTGTAACAGAAGGCTGTGATTATACCTGAACTCCTCAAGAACTCTAACACTGAAACAAGATAAATGGAAGTCTTGGAAAGTTTTCTCTTCCTTTACTAGCCATCTAACTGTTCAGCCTCTCCTTGGACCCTCTCTGCTACTATATTAAATAGAAGCAACACTCCTCACCCCATCTATCACCTCCAAACCTAGGCCATCATTTCCCCTTCCCTTTTCAATGGCTTCTACATCTCATCCGCAGCAGCTGGTTAAGAATTATTGGGAGTATTGCTCATTCGGATGCCTGGTCACTGCATTCGGATATTCGAATGCCCCATTCGGAGTCATGCAGCTGAGACATGATGGTCATCACGAAGTGTCTATGGAAACAAATTGAAAGACTGGCAAAGCCACCTGATGCCAAAAGTTGAGGCCCATAGAGAGGCTTCTCTCCACACATTTGGAGGGAAATCATCCTTTTCAAAAGACTCTCATACACACCCTTCACACCGCTGACATCCTCTAGCAGTCCATTCGGTATGTGCTGGGAGTCTCTAGGGTCTGACACTCTATCCTGAGAGTGCATTTCTATTTTCTCTTCCCAACCCTTTCCTGTAGTTCCTTCCATGATTCATTTAATTCCTTGTCCAAAACAAATGGTAATTCCTCATCTGTCCTACTTTCTGTCTGTACACAAAGAAAAAAATAGGATACCATATAAGAGAGACAAAAATATAAAAATAAAGGGAAGAAAAATATAAATATTGGCAGTTACATCACAAATATAAATTGGAAAATAGACAAGGCTCCTCTTTAGAGTCATGCACTCACACTAGGTATCCTGTAGCCCTAAGCTCTTTCTTTTTCTGTGGTTGCCCAGTCTAGCCTTCCATATTTCACGGGCTCATCAGAGAGCCCAGCCCCACTCCTCTTTTATTTATTTATCCATTTATTTATTTTTGGCACTGGTCCTAAGGTTTTAACTCAAGGCCTAGCCAGTATCCCTGAGCTTTTATGCTCAAGGCTAATGCTCTACCACTTGGGCCACAGTTCTACTTCCAGCTTTTTGTGGTTATTGGAGATAAGAGTCTCACGGGCTAATCCTCCCTGGGTTTGTTTCCCACTGAGATGCTCAGATCTCTCAGCCTCCTGAGTAGCTAAGACTATAGGCATGAGCGATCAATGCCCAGCTCTTCCCCCTCTTTTAATACTCTCCTATATCCTCTCAATGTGTGACCACAGATGATAGTAATTTAGGCAGTCAGGTGTCTAAAGCTGGATATCAGTTTAGATATCTCTATTGCAGATAAAATTCATAGTATAGAATTCAGAGTTGTATACTATTTAAACAATTGTCGAATTCAAATCCCTAATTTTTCAGCTGAAACTCTATCCCAAACTTGTATTTATCTGCTAAAAGCCAAAGAACCAAGATAGCCTTAGAAAGCCAGGCACTGGGGCTGGGAATATGGCCCAGTGGCAAGAGTGCTTGCCTCTTATACATGAAGCCCTGGGTTCGATTCCTCAGTACCACATATATACAAAATGGCCAGAAGTAGCACTGTGGCTCATGTGGCAGAGTACTAGCCTTGAGCAAAAAAGAAGCCAGGGACAGTGCTCAGACCCTGAGTCCAAGCCCCAGGACTGGCAAAAAAAACAAAAAACAAAAACCTAGGAGAAACTCTGTGTGTGTGTGTGTGTGTGTGTGTGTGTGTGTGCCCACGCATGAGATATATTTACATATATAAAAGTTATTTTGTAGGCTTTGATGTGAATGTTTTCCCCCAAAACTCATTTGTTAAAAGCTTAGTCACCAAACATAGTGCTTAATAGGAACCAGAGCTCTCATGCATAGGCCAATACACCAATAAAAGGAACATGGGAATGACTCTTCTGCCGTGAAGGACATATCATTCTTCCTCTCTAGAGTACCATATAGTTTCCAGGTTCGAACCAGAGATCAAATTGCTGGTGGCTTAATCTTGAGCTATCTAACCTCTAGAATCATGAATAATAATTTTGTACCTCTAAAAATTACCAGCCTGTGGCACTTTGTTACAGCAGCATCAAACATCAAAACATTACATACATACATAAACATAAACCACATGACAGACATCACCACTCACTGTCGAGAGAAAGAAAATGGGATACCCGTTTTCATTACTATATTTTCATATAGAATTTCAAGGTTTTGAGGAACTCCATTAAAATCTCAAAGGAATCAGTAAAACTAATAATATTTTATTTAATTCAATATATCTAGAATATTAATATTTAACATGCAGTAATATTAAAATAATTAATGAGACATTTTACTAAGTCTTTCAAAAGCCAGTGTAAGTTATATAATAAATCAAACCTCAGTTCAGATTAACTGTATCTCAAGGATGCCATAACCATGCCTGGCTAGTGACCACTGTGTGAACTCATGGGTCTAAAAGTTTGGATAAATTGTGCCTAAAAGTTACAGTGTTTCTTTATAGCACAGTCTTACTTAATGAGGAAAAGTGTCAGAATATGCAGCATCTGCACATATTGATTTTCTCAAGATGTCCTGGCCTGATGCCCTCCTGCATTTTAGTACCATACTGAGAGCATTTGAAAATGAAACCTTTCATTATTTCATGATCCAGAAGTTTTGCCTGCTCACTTCCATTTTTATCATCTCAAAAAAAAAAAAAAGACCTTGCATTTGTACTGCCCAGAATTTAAAATCTTCTATCCCCTAAAAATGTCTAGGCGGTTCAAGGTACATGGGAAGCAGATCCCTTGCCCCTGGAGATGGAGTCAGTTGGTTTCTTTTTTCCTTTTTTGTAAAAGTGTCATTATGATTATTATTAGGAAAGGCAACATGGCAGATAGAAGAGTCTAGGTTCAGCCAACTTGGAAACTAAAGGCCAAAAAGAATGTCACAAATTGTTCATAGTATTAGGATTCTGACCAAAGTCCTGGACCTTGAGAGACCTTTGATCTTGAGGGGAAGTAAAGCCTTCCTGGCTTATAGCTAGGGACAGAAGATGACAGCAGGGACCGGCTTCAATATGGGGGCGGGGGTGGACACAGAAAGAAATACCCTTCTGTCTTGCTCTGGGTCCCAAATGCATGCACCCTTGGTGATCATGGCCAAATGCATGCTCCCCCAGCTTCCACCCAATCGTATGGCGCTCTGTACTCCAGCATAACGATCGCGGATTTCAACAGAGGGAAGAGTGTGCACTCATGCTCCAAGCGGGGAACCAATCAGGAAACTCCCCACAGTACATGTCCACCACTCAACCAATCAGTCCAGGAGCTTGTTCTTACAGGAAGGAAGCCGGGGAGTCTATAAAACATGCCCTGAGAGTTAGGCTGGAAGACATCCAGTTTCTGAGCAGCCTGCTTGTAAGAGGAGTCAGTTTCATTGTTTCTTTAGCTTTGAGATAAACCTGACCTTTTAAAACACATTTTCCTGCCCTTTAAGGGGCAGAGAAAACTAACCTGAACCCTACATGTTTATCTACAACATTCCAAAAAGGGGGGGAGGGGGAGACAGAGAGAGGCAGAGACACACAGAGAGAGAGGGAGAGAGAGAGAGAGAGAGAGAGAGAGAGAGAGAGAGAGAGAGAGAGAGAGAGAGAGAGAGAGACTGTGAAAAGGTAGAGCCAACCTAGAGTCTGTGCCCCTCACACCCAGACCCCCTTGCTTGCCAGCAGGGACATTTTCCATGTCTGTACTGTGACAATACACAGGGCCACATGGGGTGACCGATGCAGAGATACTGGAGTGTGGGAACATGGAGGAGCTTGTAGTTGCAGTCCACTGTGTGTTGGCATGCAATGTAGAACTCTTCAAGGTCTATAAGGAAGTCAAAAGTCGAAAGAGACAGGATAGACTGAAGACCTCGTTTTGTTCCTGTCCCTGGGAATGGCAGGGTTTGGTGGCTTTTCCTACATCAGGCAAATGGATCAAATCTCAGTGGTTTTCTTAGATTTCACAATGGGTGAAAACAGGCTAGATTAATCCCTCGATAATAATCTTCTTTGTGCATGGTGGTCGTATGATTAGTTGGGACCAAAAGTCTTAACATCAACACGCCAAGAGGAAAGTGAGTTGCGCCCTGCTTACCTCTCTGGTCATTGCTCATGCTACAGTTTATGCAGAATGAGTGAGGGACACCAGGCAGCATTCCTGCTTTCAAGAGCCTGAAATCATCATCAAAGAGCTAGCCAAAGTCTATGTAGGTCTAATCATAGAAGTCACCATGCTGCCCAGCTCTAAATGGAGCGGGAGGGGAGGAAAAGTCAGGAGTTAGTGAGGCAAATCTGGAGAAACCACTTAAGAGAAGCCAGAAGAGAAAGAGCTGTTGGAATCAGAAGGAGAAAGCTGAAAAATCATTTTCACTCTGTGAGTTCCCTTGGCTTTCGGGACATAGGTAATCAAGGGGGAACAAAAGGCAGGGGGAGCCCTTGGTGATTTAAGCATATGGAGTCCTGAGACATCCATTTTAGGGTTTTTTTCCCCCCTTCATGTTTTTTGGAAAATTTATTCTACCAATTGCTTTCTTGATGGAGACATGAATTATGTGTCCTGAATAGTGATGAGTAAATTTAAAAGGGTTCAGGGCTGAACGCATGAATACTCAGACAGTCAGATTCTTCTAACTCATAATTCCAGCCTTCAGGAACATTAAAAATCAGACGGGTAGGCATGTCAAAATTGACTTGCATAAAATATAGTCAAGACTTCAGTCCAATTTTGGTTAGACCAGGTAAATCACAAAGTAGCATCCTAAAAACTAAAGATCAAGGCACAAGGGAACTTCAAGGAGCTCTCAGGTTAACTAAGTTAAAAAGATCATTGGTTAAATCTTTGAAAAAAAATAAGGCTGTTAATCTCTAAGAACTTTGATTTGCAAAGTAATAAGGAACAATTAAAACATGACTATATTTTTGCTCACTAACATGTTTCTGCTCTATGTTTTATATGAATTAAAGAAAAATAGAGATGAGAGAATAAGATGTTGATCTCTTTAAATGCCAACTAGAGCTTTTTAAACCAACCTGCTGTCCAAATCATCCTTATCTATATACTGAGAGCTTAAGAACATTTGTGTATTGTCAATTGATTTTTTGCTTTCTAGTAGTGTGTGTTTGTGGGTGTGACAGTGCTTATGTGTGTGTTCACATGCATGTATTATATATATATATCTTATTACTCACTTTTGCGTATCTTTTTCTCCTCTAAACGTCTACAAGAAAGTAAAGTTGCATGTCTGCAATCAAAACATTATCAGTTCTACATTGTATCTTTACTCAAATGTAAAGGCTATTTCTCAATAGAAACACTATGTACCCTGACAACCTTACTGGACTGAGTTTCAGCTACATGAACTCTAGGTAACCAAATGTGGACAAATGAGCATGATTATATGTGTTAAATGACTGACTCCCATCAGAAAGAAAAGTAGAGTACTTGATCTGGTGAATAGGGACCGAATTAAGCAGGCATTACACACTTCGCAGAGTTTATTTGGTTTCATTTTACAGTAGCTACAGTTAGTCACCCGGGGAGAAGGGAATAAAAGAAGAGTGTGAGTTAGGTGTTTAAATTTGTTCAAGTATTACAGTAATGAGTTCTATAATTTACCCCCCCCCCCAAAAGTACTGTAGAACACTGCTCTAATCACCCAGCAAGCCCCATTATTAGTCACGATGGGGAAAGCAAAGTGCTTTAATTCCTTCTAAACTGTCAAGAAGACAGGCAGGAAAAGAGCTATTGAAAGTGCCTTTTTCATGAATGTAGCTGTTAATCCACATGGGGACAAGGAGGGTGGTGTTAGGGGAGGCGTGAGAAAAGGAGCTTTTCCTTCTCACTATCTCCCTGCTCCAAGTCCTCAGGACACCACATTAGCTTCATAATTGCTTCTATAGCAAATTATCACATACTTGAGAACTTAAAACAACAAATTCTCTGACATTTTTGAGACCAAGAATTTGTAGAAGTAGAATCAAGGTGCTCACTGCACCATAGCCTTTCCAGACATTAAAGGGGGGATCCACTCCTTGCCTCTGGCTGCCTAGCGGTGCTGTCAGAGTTCCTTAGCTTGTGGCTCCATCACTCCAGTCTCGCCTCCAGTAATCACATCACAAACCACTCGTGTGTGTGTGTGTGTGTATGTGTGTGTATGAAATCTCCTGTTGCCTCTTATATATGCACGTGTTTATTGTATTTATGACTCACCAGAATTTTGCAGGATAATCTCCCACTTCAAAATCTTTAAAAATCATATCTGTAATCCTAGTCTACTCAGGGCACTGTGATCTAAGGATCATGGTTCAAAGCCAATCTGTGCAGAAAATCCTAGGAAACATTTATTTCCAATTAACCAACAAAAAGCCAAAAGTAAAGATGTGGCTCGTGGGGAAGAGCACCAATCTTGAACAAAAGAGGCCAAGTGAGAATGTCAGGCCCCTAATTCAAGCCCCACTACTGGCACATGCATACACACACACACACAAAATCATATATGCCAGGACTTTATTTGCCATATTGCAATAGAAGATTTGACTCAACAAGATCAAGATACTTAAGCGAAAATAACTTTTCAGGGCCTATTTTTTAGCCTAAAAAGATGCCACTGGAATGAGTTGAAAGATACCTCATGTCATTGAAACCAGTTTTTACCAATGATCATCAACTAATGCATTAAAAATGACTGGAGAACACTTTATCTCTGAACTGCAGTCATTTCATCAGAAGAATGACATGGAGAGATGAGAATTCAAGTGCTGGCCTCTCCTGTGGCCTCTACCTCCTGTCATAAAGTCTTGTGTTATTTCACAGAGCTAGAAACAAGCACAGATTTTCCACATATTGAAAAGCCATCTCCTGCAACAATGCCCCTTCACACTGTCATTTTATTTCAATCCTCATTTTCAAGGTCTACATTTTTCCACCACTCACTCACTCCTAATTCTCTACACGGATCTTTCCTCTGTCTTCCTCACCCTGCTGAGACAGTTCTCATTATGTCTTCAAAGGCAAGTGACAGCTCTTCTCCTGTCTTTACAGGCCCTCCTCATTGCTGAGTGTGGCTCTTCTATTTCTCCAGTCCCTTCCCGTCTTGCCTCTGAAGAATGAGTTTGGATCTCACACTTCCCCTCGCTGTCTCTCTCTTTTCCGGGAACCTATAACATTCTGTGATTCCTGACACCTCCAATGGTTATCCATCAATGGTTCTCAAGTAGTGACCTGTGAGTCTCATGGAAGTTCTATTTTTGTAAGCACCCAAGTCATTCAAAAGCATGTGCTCTGTAAACCAGCTGAATGTGGTGCTCCAGAACCATGTCACATCATAAACCTGGTGGTGCTTGAAATGTTTCATCACCATCCAAAACTAAACTAGCATAAACTCAAACGCAGCCTGGCTAGACTTTGTTTATTCTTTGGAAACTATGGCATGGCCATACTTCTAGGTATCCAAGAGGACCCTTCCGACTCTCTCCTAAGTCACACTGCACCCAAATCCCAGTTTCCATCTGCATTCCATTGAACATGCTCTGAGACACTTCCTAGGGACTATCAGAGCTGGGGAGAGGGCAGGGTCTAAGAGGTAATCTAGTACATAATACCAGTCCTTTCAGCAATCAAGAAACTGAAATCCACAGGGGTTTTATCAGAAGCTGGAAAGTACTTGAAGCTGACTCCAGCAGCCAGGGCAAGGCTGGTGGTGATGGATTCATAAAACAGATATTATAATCTGGTGCTTCCACACGAGCATGAACTGTCGTGCTTGGACTTAAAAGCCCACTCTGCCACTATTGGCTACTAACCTAAAGTGCCACCATTGCTCAACGGAAATAATAAGACCTCCATCTTTATGAAAATAGTTTGTTATGATGAGCAATAGATCAATACAGGGAATGTTAAGAGTTAGATCCAGGGCTGGGGATATAGCCTAGTGGCAAGAGTGCCTGCCTCGGTATACCCGAGGCCCTAGGTTCGATTCCCCAGCACCACATATACAGAAAACGGCCAGAAGCGGCACTGTGGCTCAAGTGGCAGAGTGCTAGCCTTGAGCGGGAAGAAGCCAGGGACAGTGCTTAGGCCCTGAGTTCAAGGCCCAGGACTGGCCAAAAAAAAGAGTTAGATCCAATACTACTATTGCTGCTGATGCTATTACTTTTATTATTGTTGTTGTTGTTATTATAATTATTATTTTCACTAGTAGCCCTTAAAGTCTGACTTCTGTTTCTGTCTCTCTGCCTCTCTTTGTCTCTATCTTTGTGTCTCTGTGTCTCTCCTCTCTCTCTCTCTCTCTCTCTCTCTCTCTCTCTCTCTCTCTCTCTCTCTCTCTCTCTCTCTTTCCCTCTCTTTCCCTCTCTGGTGTCAGTATTTGAAGCTTGAACTCAGGGCCTGGACCCTGTCCCTCAGCTTTATGACTCAAGGCTGCCCCTCTACTACTTGAACCACAACTCCATTTCCAGCTTCTTGGTGGTTACAGACAAGAGTATCATGGGCTTTACTGATCAGACTGGCTTTGAATCATGATCCTCTGAGATCTCAGCCTCCTTAGTAGCTAGGATTGTAGGTGTGAGCTTCTGGTGGGCACGCAGCTGACTCGTCTCTGACACAATGCATGTTGAATTTAGTAATAAAGGATATCATTTGATTTTTTAAATTGGTTGCCGACACCCAGGTTTCACAGACTTGCAAAACACATAAGCCACAAGTGTCACAAACCAAAGCACACTCCAACCGTTTGTGAAAATAAAGGTTATCTATGACACACACTATCTAGTTGGCATGCAGCTATTATTATAAAATATTTATTGAACACTACAAAACACTGCAGGCATTGCACAAAATATAGACTAGCAGTCTCTCCAGGCCCTAATTGATTATGGGCCATATATTTTTAAGAGAAGATGCTGCTGTGTTACTTAACACCAGATGAAAGATTCCAGGCAGAGGAAAAAGAATATTGTCTTAAGGGAGAGCAGTGATTTATGGTGTGTTTAGGGCTCACTTGTGCCACTTCTGAATTTTCCATAGTTTTTCTACAAAGCAGACACAGGTAGGAGATGATACTGTGCATTTCAAACCCCAAACCATAGCTGTGGGGACCATCAAAGCTTCAATTATGTTAACATTGGGTGGACTGAAGAAAATGAACATTTGTGATGAGGAGTCAGTGAAATAAAGCACTTGAAAATGAGTGGCATTTTTGGAATTTTGAAATAAAAATATTTTAATACATCATCATTAGTATCTGGAAGAATCTATCTCTTCCTTTTCTATAAAGTGAAGAAGTGTTCTTGACATGACATTTTGTGCATTTTGTGCAAATAGACAAGACTCAAGACAAAATATCCATGGCTTGAATTTGTTGGGGAGATGGTGGGGGGGGGGTCTTACATCTATTTCCACTAGGATCCAGAACATATGTGCAAACAGAACCACTTTTAGCTAGCCCAAAAGGACAATAATCCCTGAAATCAGAGGGGGAAAAGAACTTCTTATTTGGATAACCTAGTTACTGAGTTATGTGCATATGCCTCTGTCCCATAATGTTAAAAATAGATGATATTAAAAGGAAATCAATGTGAAGATGAATGCTGAATACAAGGTAGATTAAAATAGTCTCACTTTTCTTCTCTTTTCTTAGGCTGCCTTTCATTTCCAAAGAAGCTCACACAGCGCCACCTACTGCCTGGCTGGGAGAGCTGTGGCAGTCTGGGAGAATGGGATCAGTGGCCTGCCACATTCCCTCTCTGCAATTCAACTAAAATGAGCGAAATCAGAATGAAAGGCCCACATTTTGTCTCAGACGCCGCTGTGCATGCGTGTCCTAATTATCATTTGAATCTATTTTAAAATGTATCATGCTTATAGCCCATCATTCCAGTTCAGTTCATTTCCTAGCAGTAAAAAAATGCTGGATCATTAATATCAATAATGAAGTAGAACTGCAATTAAGAAACTCTGTGAAATGCTCTTCCTCCTCCCCCAAACACCAGAGCCTTTTTTTTTTTTTTTTTTTTTGGCCAGTCCTGGGCCTTGGACTCAGGGCCTGAGCACTGTCCCTGGCTTCTTCCCGCTCAAGGCTAGCACTCTGCCACTTGAGCCACAGCACCGCTTCTGGCCGTTTTCTGTATATGTGGTGCTGGGGAATCGAACCTAGGGCCTCCTGTATCCGAGGCAGGCACCCTTGCCACTAGGCTATATCCCCAGCCCAGAGCCTTCTAACATGGGTTCTGCAGTGTTAGAGCTCAACATGTCTAGATGTTTCTACCTGAAATATTCCTCCTACAAGACTTCCTCAGAGTTCTGTTACAAGAAACCTCCAGGTACCACTTTATGTAAAGCACTTTTCTGAGAATGTTCCAGTGAAATGCTCCTCTGCTTAGATGACTTCCTGTCACCAGAGGATTCCACAGTCCCTTTGTCTAGACTGGATGTCATTCTAAGAGTCAATAATAGCTTGTCTTCCTAACTTCATTGTTTCCAAAATTCTTACATAGCAAGTGCCCAAGAAAGTTTTGCTGAATGAAGTTTCTTTTGTTCTCTTTCTCCTAAGACCTGCATTTTAAATTTTTTAAATCTCTCTCCTATTTTTCATTGTCACTTGTAGTCTAGTTTTCTTCAAAAACAGCTTAGAAAGGAGAGAAGAGAAGAGGAGTTAAAAGAATAATACTCTGAATATGTTGGATTAGGTAAAAGAAAAAGTGTTAAGACTTTTTTTAAAGTTCTGAGGGAGTGTCAAATGATGAAGTTGGACCATGTTTAAAGATATCTCTTCTGTAACTGCTTAACTTCTATGGTTGGGCTGGAGTGCTAGTCAGGGTTGCAGTGTTCTACTCCTAGGGCTATGAAATGGGGTCTTTCCATCACCTCATAAGTTTAGAAAGCATTAGGTACTGGCTAATAAATATTTATTTTAAAACATTAGAATTGAGTCTGTAAATCAAGTTTTCCCCAATGTATCAATAAAGCTCAAAGTGCCACGCCATAATACTAAGCAATCCAATATCAAAGAATCTACTCTATGTGTACAAAATAAACTACATGCACCTAAGTCTTTGTCTTAGATCTGATTTTGGAGAGGCAAATAAATTCCTATGAATTCAGGCATATGGCCAAATAAGAAAGCTTGGTTATAAGCTTGAGTTGGAGGGAAGTGATTGAAATGAAAACAAATGCAAAGATATGTTCTAACTTTGAAACTATGAACTTCGATCCCTCTTCCTCAGTCTACTGGCACACAGTAGGCTAAGGACTACAACTACTAGTCAATACCCTCAAGAGCAATTGTCTTCTTTTCCTATCTTCTTAAACATCAGAAAGGTGAAATTCTCACAGTGACCACCATTTTATTGCTCAATAAAATGCAGTAAAGAAAGGCTATCTGGGTACAAGTGTCTCACTCTTGTAATCCTAGCTATTCAGGAGACTGGGATACAGAAATTTTAAGTTTTCATAAAGCAAAGCTGGAGGCATGGTTCAAGTGGTAGAGCACCAGCCAAGCAAGTAGGCTAAGAAAGAATGAAGGCCTGATTTCAAACCCCAGGACCATGAAGCAGAAGGAGGAGAAGGAGAAGGAGGAGGAGAAGAAGGGGGAGGAGGAGAAGGGGGAGGAAGAGAAGGGGGAGGAGGAGAAGGGGAGGAGGGGGAGGAGAAGAAGGGGGAGGAGGGGGAGGGGGAGGAAGAGAAGGGGGAGGAGGAGAAGGGGGAGGAGGGGGAGGAGAAGAAGGGGGAGGAGAAGAAGGGGAGGAGGAGGGGGAGGCGGGGGAGGAGGAGGAGGAGGAGGAGGAGGAGGAGGAGGAGGAGGAGGAGGAGGAGGAGGAGGAGGAGAAGAAGAAGAAGAAGAAGAAGAAGAAGAAGAAGAAGAAGAAGAAGAAGAAGAAGAAGAAGAAGAAGAAGAAGAAGACAAGAAAGGAAAAGTACCAACAATAAATTAATAGGAATAAAACATCAAAGGAAAAAAATCCCTTAACCTTATTATATTAATCATTACTAATTCACAAGACAGCCGATCACCTGAGAAAGGACGATATTAGCAGAAAAAAGAAACAAATATTGCAAACCCCTTATGTTCTGAAAACAAATTTCCTTTGTATTTTGTTTATTTATGCCAGAATTGGGGCTTGAACTCATGTCTGAGTACTGCCCCTGAGCTATTTAGACTCAAGGCTAGTGTTCTACCACTTGAGCCACAACTTTATTTTGGGCTTTTTTGGTGACTAATTGGAGATAAGAGTCTCATGGGCATTGCTGGCTTCAAATAATAATCCTCAGATCTCAGCCTCCTGAGTAGCTAGAATTACAGGTGTGAGCCACAAGTGCCCAGCTCCTTGTGTTTTTGAGAAAAACCTGAGGAGACATTGAGTCCCTGCAGGTTAGCAACAACATAGGCAAACAGCACTATACTTAGTATGGACACAGCCCCAGACTGAGTCAGATTTTTGTTTGGAGCTCTGCTACTTCCTGGCTTTGTAATAACTAGGCAAATTCTTTAAACACTCTGTGCCTTGGTGTTCTCAATCTTTAGAATAGGAGCAATTATTATATTTGTCAATATGTCACTGCTACAACACTGGAATAATTCAAGAACTCCTAGTTTGTAAGACTTTTCCCCCCATTGATTTAGAAGTGTGTCATCCAAATAATGAGCTTTTCTCTCTGACAGACAGGAGAACATTCAACAGGTCACACTGCAATTACTATAATTATCAGGTGGATGTCAGAGTAATAGCCATTCGACTGTGGCTCAACTTCCTCATCTCAAAAAGGATGAAGACAATATAGTCACTTGTCCACAGGTCTCATAAGGTTGTCCAGGGCAGCAAATGAAAAAATACATGTGAAAGTGCTTTGAAGCCATGCCATAGAACAGAATTTTGGAATCAATGAAGAATTAAAATATGAGAATCAAACTTAAATTGGTCTATCCTACTGCTCAGAAAATATCCCTCTAAAGGTGAAAGGCTCAATTAGGTTTATATTTCATGAGTCCATGATCTCTTGGGGCATTATTGCTACTGAAAACTACATGGGTGTTAGAATAATTAGCCACTAGCTTGTGTGACCAGTGAAGATCCAAAATGTAACCAGACCATGTAGAGACGAGCTGTATGTGTAAAAAACACAACCAAGTTTAAAGACTGGATGAAATCAACAATGTTAACTATCTCATGACAAGTTCTATATTACATACATATTAGTTTTTCATCTTGTTTGCATAGTATTTAGTTTCCATGTTGATTTAAATATATGATCAGTCAAATATATGATTAAAATTTCCTTTTAATGTGCCAAATAGAAAAATGTTAGTTGCCTACATGGCTCTCATTACTGACCTACTAGGAGGATCCTCCATAAACAATTAATGGACCCATTTTCTAAAAAATTCTTGGATCTGGTTGCTGGTGGCTCATGCTTATTACCCTAGCTACTCAGTAAGTTGAGATCCAAGGACTGTGGTTCAAAACCAGTCGGGGTAGACAAATCTATGAGACTCTCATCTTCAATTAGCCAGCAAAAAACTTAAAGTACAGGTGTACCTCAACTGGTAGAGCACCAGTCCAGAGCATATGTGTGTGTGTGCAAGAGTGTAAGGCTTTACTTTAAGCCCAAGTACTGAGACAAAAAAAGGTACTTTAAAACACAGTCTCATGAAATGAAGTAGCTGGAGACACGTGAGAAGGGAAATGATCCATTCCTTCCGCTTTTATACATCTTCCCCTTGTTGAGAGTTCTCTCTGCCAGAGTTTCACATACCAGTAAGGTAAATAAAAATCCTGGCAAGCTAAAAAGAAATATCAAATTATATGAGCTTTTGAGAGGAAGAGTGGTTAGGGAAGAGGACAACAAAAATAATAAGAATGAACTTGTGACTGAAGATAATACTGTCACTGAACTTAAATAAAACCACAAAAGGCCCCCAGATGAGCCCATTGTTTCTTCAACTACTGCCAAGCTTGCTTGAACAAACATTAAAAACCATCTCAGCCAAGCATTCATGGGCTACAAAAATCCCAAGTCACTATGAAACCTTTTATAGACTGCACAGTGGGAGAGCTATCTGCTCCATAGACCTGAGGGGAAGAAATACGTGCCAGGGCCTCCATACTAAAGGAACACATTGAAAGAATGAGAGATCAGCAGGAGAGGCCAATCCTTACCTGCTCACTCTCTGCTGTACTAGCACTCCGTAGACCACAAATAATCTGAACATAAAAATAACTTAGTTTGGGCCAACCAAGGTCCTATGGCCAAAAAGCCAGCTGCTTCTCAATTTAGGGTTATAGTTAATGTTTTGTACTCGGCCATCTGAGCTCAAGCCATGGCCAACAAATAAACTGTGGAAGTCTTGGCTACTTGTATTGGACATATCTGATGCCAACTGCACAATGAATTGAAGAGAAAACTGTTTCACTACAATATGATTCATTTTACAGGGTTTAATATTCTGTTGATTTCATTAAAAAGTAGAAGAATCCATAGTAAATGTTGATTACTGAATACTAGAGGCTGGTAGAACAGCTTAATATTAAAGGGGGAGAAAAAAAATCATCACTTTTTACTCCAACATAGACCTATTATGAGCAGGAAACAAATCAAATAGTCACAGAACAGTTACAAAGGTAAATTCCATTTGTTGGAATTTTTTTTTCTGTTTAAAATGTTCAGTTTCAGCCAAACCTAAAATAAAATAGAAATTACCAGAAGAACATCTTTCTCTTAGTGAAGCAGGCAATCAGGCAAGAAAATAAAGAAAAAATACATGAAATCTGCTTATTTGCTGATATAGTAATTTTTTTATCTTCAAATAGTTGTACAAAGGAGTTTCCATTTAACAAAGCAGTTTATGAATACAGTATGTCTTGATCAATGTCACCCCTTTCAACATTCTCACCCATCTCTCCCTTTTAATGATATTTAAAGTATTTACAATACTACAAAAAAGTATGCCTGACCCTCAAAACACTGAAGGTTAACTTTTGAAGACTACCATTGAAGAAATTCCAAATAAAGGTTTTCTTAATGTACTTCTAAACTTTTTAAGATTATATTAAAATCAGGAAAAGATAATTGCAAATATAAGAATACATAGCATGTCAGTATTATAGAGGAGACATTTTAAAGGGAAAAAGAAATTCATTCGAATTAGATCTTTACTGATAAAATGCTCAGTAAATTGAGCTGGTGAATTTTCCAGTTTGCTGCCATGCTTTCCCCTCCTCAGGGTTTGTCTTCTCAGGATGTTGGTTGAAGCGGTAAATAGATTTCCTCAGAGAGCTGTCCAAGGCTCTGTGTTGACAAGGACTCAGGTGAGGTTGTATCTGAGCTCAAGTTCAGCATAGAAATAGTGCTGCTATTGACTATTGATGCCTGGCGAGGAGAACTGGCTGTTCTTGTGCCACACTTCTGTTTCTCCTAGAGTGGACCAGGTGGCTGTGCAAACACCTTTCTACCTTTGCTATGCTGCTCCAGTACCAGTGCATTCAGTAAAGATCATTACACATGCTATTGATTGTAGTTTGACTGCTGTACCTTTTCTCTAGAGTTCATCTCCCTTTACTCCTTTCCAACTCTCTCTTCTTCACATATGGTCCTGGTATTTGCTCTTTATTACCCCATTTAAGGTCGCATTAACCCCTTCTATCTATCTCCAACACAACAAAGGGCTACTCCTACAACATGCAAAAATGTCTCCTCTGTGCATGAGTTAGGGAGTGACAGAAATTCTGCAAAAGCAAAGATCTGTACAAAATCAAAAAGTCCTTTGCAGCTGAAAAGAACTTTCTAATGTTCAATCCTCAAATTATTCAGAACTTTTTTTACTTAATTAATGCCAACCTTACCCTTTAACTCACTGCCATCTGCCACAAGTCATCTCCCAGGCAGAAAGGTCACGATGGAGCATCATGAAGACAACAGGGGACAGGCTGGGTCCGGGCTTCCCTCCTCGGTGTCATTCACCTTTGAGGCACCAACACCAGTCAGCATCAATGATTGCTGTCAGTGTCAGGCAGCCGGGTGTCATCAATTAGAGATGGCAAAAGCTCAACAGCTTCTCAGCTTGGCTTGAAAAGAAAGGCTGGTGCCCATTTGGCAAACACTTAACTGAAATCTACATGAAGGAAAGTGCATCGTTTCCCATTAGAATGATATCTGTCAATATAGATAGCACCGTAATAGATCAGAAGACAGTCAATTACCATAAGTCCCATATGGTTCAAACTACCAGTGGGTCAATGATGATCAACAACAGTACTGGAATTTGCTTACCTAGGGATTGAACTATGGGACGTGTACCACTGTAATCAAATATCTTACTTCAAACTGTAGATTTCCTTATAAAATAAAATGTACTTCTGCACCACATATGTCTAGTCTTTAAGCGTCCATTTGTTTAAAACCTATGCTACACTCTTCCTTGGATGTCCAATGAGACCCAGCCATAATATGTTGAAAGCAAAGCACCTGTGATGAAATAAATAAGAGAAGGAGCTCAGGACTCACTGGAGATATAATGAAGGCGCATGCAGCTAATACAGATTCTTGGATGAGTAGATCTTGGTTTAGTTTTCAAAGACTTAGGAGGAGCAGACATGAAGGTCCCAGGAAAGCCAAACTGAAGGCTGAGGAGCCACGGAGTGAACAGATAGAAGGGAATAGTGAAGGGAAGATCAACTTCAATGTAACCTTACTTCCAAACAAGTCTGGCATGAGAATTTTCCATTCCCAGCATCCCTGGTTTGCTCCTGCTATTCTGATTTATTATAAATCTATCTTTCCCAACATTAATGAGGGCCACTGGTTGCAATGGATAAATAGCAGTATTAAAATACCATCAGAGGAGATTCATCATACTCAATATCTAATTGGGGAGAGAAAATGCCCTTAAGCTTCATAGGTGTTTTCTATTTAGTCTGGGGACAAATATCCTATTAATTGACTAGATAAGTACTCAGGGAGATCGATTACATGGCCAGAAGTTTAATTTTTTCTAGCTTCATTCATTCTGTTCCTGCCTAATATCTGGTCATTAAACTATGTTATAAAACAAATTTTATATTCATTTGTAAAAGAAAACCCCTTGACATGAAGTGCAGTCCAGCAATAACCTGCTCATGTTTGTGTGTTGGGGAAGAGGGAGACAATGTTCTTTCAAATTGTCCAAGTGGTCATTCAGTCCCACCGGCTGGGAAGCCAGGCCTCCTGCTAATTTAACTGCAAGTCAGCCTTCCCTCTGCTTTAGCACAGTCTTCCAGAATTGTCTTCTCTGGCTTGGAAAGAGGACTAGAATGTGAGTAAGGAAAACAAAAGACACCTCCACACAGAAGCTGCCAAACACTTGAGTCGTTTCCTGTTGAAATGTGTGCTGCTGACATCTCTCCCCTGACCCAAAGCTGTCCAGCTCTCAAACCCTCACCACTCAGGAGCCACAGTGAGCCTTCAGCTGCTCCAGGAAAGACATCAAATGCTGTGTCCCTATCTTATTTTCAAAGCAGACATGGTCAATTCAATGAATTACACTGTCATGGATTATAGATACATGCATATATATATACACATACATATGTATGTATATATAAACATATATATGTACATATATCTATCTCTATGACTGAAATGGTAGCCATCGATAGGGCTTTCTGGTAGCAATCACACATTTCTTTATGCAGTCAGGGCCCAAGGTACTGGTCTGAGGAGCTGTACTCAGGACATCTACCCCTTCCCTCCCTTGCTCTATGTTTCTTTGCTCTTCTGAAAAGGTGATTCCTTCTGCCCCTTTTCAGTATTTGGCACCTTGATCAAAAAGTGGTTAGTTCTACTTGTCAGCTAAACTACACTAAAATGATGGCTATTAAGATGTATAAGTAGCCAGGGGCCAGTGGCTCCTGTCTATAATCTTAGCTACTCAGGAGACTGAGATCTGAAGATTGCAGTTCAAAGCCATCCCGAGCAAGAAATTTGATGAAACTCTTGTCTCCAATTAATCACAGAAGTGGTGCTATGGCTCAAGTGGTAGAGCACTAGCCTTGAGCAAAAGAGCTGTGCCCAGGCTCAAAGTTCAAGCCCCAGGACCAGCAAAAAAAAAAAAAAAAGAAAAAGAAACGGGAAAGATGCATAAGTGCTACTCCTCTTAGCTGAAGACCTTACTGAGGTGAGGGAACCATGGGCATAGCACCGAGGTATTTTCAACAAGGACACTCAGCATTTCCTCCCCCCACCTTTTTTGTCTGTGTTACTGGGGTTTGAACTCAGCGCCTCACACACATGAGGCAGACACCTGAGCCATACTTCCAGCCAGCCCTTTCGACTTTTGTTGTCTCAGAGAGAGTTTCTCCTTTATGCTAAGGCCAGGTTTGGCCATGATTCCCCTATTTCTACTTCCCCCATAGCTGGGGTGGCAGAAACATGCCATTATGCCCCACTTTTTAACTGATTGACCTGGGGATCTCACAAACTTTTTGCCAGGGCTGACCTGGAAGTATAATCCTCCTGATCTCAGTCACCAGTAGCTAAGCTTACACCTCCTAATCTCAGCCTCCTGAGTAGCTAGGATTACAAACATGAACTACCCGGTTCCATTTCTCCTTAAAGCATGCTACATATACAGAGAAAGGGACCGATCATAGGTATCACCTCTGTGGACCCAATATCCAGAAAAAAAAAAGAGTAAAACATTACCCCAAACCACTCTCCTGATTTCTAACATTGTTTTATCCCCTTACATCAAACCTTAAAAATCTCAAAGTATAAGGGATCTGGGGCTAGGGATAAGAGAAGGTGATTGGTGAGAAAGAGGGTATGTGAGTATGATCAGAATATGTTAATATGCATGTATGAAATGTTACATGAGCCCAATATTTTTGTATGAGTTAATGCATGCTGATAAAATGTGTGGGTTTTTTTTTTCAAAATGTTCTAAGCATCATGCTAGAATAACAGATATAAGCCAGAACTCGCAGTGGCAAACCCTGATGCTTCTGTATTAAATGTGAGTCACCTTGCCACTGGCCTTCCTCATTTCAATATTAGTCATTGTCTGTGTAACTGTTAAATATGCAAATTCTATGTCTGGTTGTCAAGCTAGGTGAAGAACACACTATCCAGCCTCCATTCTGGCTTGATGCTGGGATTCTCTAGAGGAAAGTTTTGCCTGGGGAATTCCTGTCAGCAGAGGCCTATGTAGTTTTTTCCCACAATCAAACCATCACATGACCTTCTGCTTTCCACAGGTTCTGCGTGTACTCCTCCCCTACCTCCTCCTTCCCATCACCCACCCTTCTGCTTCTTTAAAGGCACATACATGCAGACACATGTGGTTGTTTTCTGTCTGTCTTTTGCTGTCACGGGTTTATGCTCAAACCAAAGGCTTCCTGTCTATGCTCCCACTCGCCCTATTCCTTGCCCCCACCATTTGACCTGCAGGCAAATGAAGCCATTCAAATATTTGTTCATCCTGTCGTCTGTTCCCATCCGACCTTGCAATTCCTGTCATGCTCCACATGTCAGTTTAAAGCATAACGTCATTAATACCTCCAGTGCACTAATGGATGCTTCACACATGAATGCATTAATGAAATGTGTTATTGTTTTCCCTCACAGGACATTAACAATCTACCTCCCGCGGCGTCCTCGAAGCCCCACAGAGCTGCTGAAAACCACTAGCTATCAAATGAACCCTCAGTTCCACCTCAATAACTTTAAGTTCAAGTTTATCACTGAAGCGTCACTCATGTGGGAAGAAGATACAAGCCTCTGAGGGCTTTGGGGCCCAGCTTCAATTACCATAAAGAGGAACAGGAGGCAATGGTTGCCAAGAAGAGGGAGGGAGACAGTGAAACAAAACCCTGTCAAGAAGAAATAGGAAAGATCGGGGTGTCATCGGGATGATTTGTTTCTTGCTTCTCTCCTTTGTCTATGGGCTGATGGTTTGAATAATGAAGACGGTATTGCTTTTCTTTCTCCTGCACGCCAGCGCAGGAGGTCTGCTTTTCTGACGGCACAGCTGACATATTAAGAGGGATTAAAGTTTCTGTACACAGGCAATGTTTAAATTAGCTTCCTTAAGCCTGAAAGAAATCTTTCAAGCTGATTTGCAGAATGAGCCCCCAGCACGGTCCCGCAGCCACCCCTCACAGGTTGCCTAAACAGAACGGTGGTGCACTGTTTGGCCAGCTGTTTTGCAAAATCAGAAGAAAAGCAAAGGTAATTCCCCTTCCACATCACCTCAGCCAGTATTTCTTCTGTAATTAAAATTGAAAGCTTTCCCCAACAGGTTCTCAGAGGTGCCTCCTGGAGAAACAGATTTCTCTTTTCCTGTGTAATTAAGCACAAATTGTAAGGTGTTGGGCTTTACAGTAGAGGAGCCTTGAATGGTCAAAGGTGTTCCATCCAAGGCAGGAGGAAGCTTTTGTGTGTTAGGAAATGCTAATTGCTTGTGCCCTTGCCATTAGGCGCTCATCCCTGCTGGGACAGAAATTTTTCTCCAAGCTGGGGCCAGAAAGGTGAAGGGAGATGTACAGCTCAAAGGCCACAAACAGAATCACCTGTGCTCATGTATTGTAGCATAGCCAGGAAGACAATTGTGCCAGCAGTGCACCCTACAATTCCTTTTATTCATGTCCTGGGGAGCAGGCTTAAGAGTAGGTACTCACTAAGCTCTCTGAATGTTTCAGGTCAGTTAGCTTGTACCCTAAACATAAGCTTCTAATCACAATTAAGCATCTAATCAGAAACGCCTGGCTTGGGAATAAAAGTCAAGGCTTAACTCTTTCTTGGCCTGCTACTAACTGCAGGAAGACATTTTGTTGGCTGACACTAGGAGCCATACACTCTTGGTATGCTCAGATCCTTCTGAGGCTCCTCCGCAGATCACATTTGTGTTCAACTGCTCCCAGTGGTAAGCTGGCCAAATAGGCCTGGAAGTTCCCTTTACTTTAGAAAAAAAAAAGTGGCTAGAATTATAAGACAGATAAGCTTTCTACTATTTTATTTTTGCCTCATTGGTTTAATGTGATTTGGGGTTAAGCTGGGCTAGGATGCCTTTTTAAAGTTAATTAAATACTATCTGTGTTTTGGCTCCCAAACATAGATAGATAGATAGATAGATAGATAGATAGATAGATAGATAGACAGATAGATGGAAAGAAAGAAAAAAAAAGACAGAAAGAAAGAGAAAAAGACAGAAAGAAAGAGAGAAAGAGAAAGACAGAAAGAGAGAGGAAGAAAGAAAGAAAGAAAGAAAGAAAGAAAGAAAGAAAGAAAGAAAGAAAGAAAGAAAGAAAGAAAGGAAGGAAGGAAGGAAGGAAAGAAGGAAGGAAGGAAGGAAGGAAGAAAGGAAGGAAAGAAGGAAGGAAGGAAGGAAGGAAGAGAGAGAAAGAGAGAGGGAAAGAGGGGGCGGGAGGGAGGGAGGGAAAGGTCAATTTTTTATTGAAAAGTTGGTCCATTAAAATCATCATAACTTGTTATTGGCCCAACAAAGTTTAATGTAGGAGGATATATAATATTTGAGATGTGTTTCAAAATAGTAGGAATGAGGAGATTAGTTAGGAAAATCAATGAAACAAGGTTGGTCAAGAATTTAAAAGTATTGGGCTGGGAATATGGCCTAGTGGCAAGAGTGCTTGCCTTGTATACATGAGGCCCTGGGTTCGATTCCTCAGCACCACATATACAGAAAATGGCCAGAAGTGGCGCTGTAGCTCAAGTGGCAGAGTGCTAGCCTTGAGCAAAAAGAAGCCAGGGACAGTGCTCAGGCCCTGAGTTCACGACCCAGGACTGGCCAAAAAAAAAAAAAAAAAAAAAGAATTTAAAAGTATCAATACAAGATCTAAAGACCTATACTATTTTCCCACTTTTGTGTCTGCTTGAAATTTTTGGTAACAAAATTGAGAGACAAAGGACAAAAAGACAATCATTCAAAAAAAATAAAAACCTTATAAAACCATTTGGTGGAAACCAACTGCACACCTCTTGGGGGGACAGGGAAAGGAGGAGGAAGGGGAAGATGACAGAAAAATGAGGGAGGAGGTAACAAGTTGAACAAGAAATGTACTCACTGCCTTACATATGAATCTGTAACCACTCTGTACCACACTTTGACAATAAAGAAAAATGTTTAATAAAAAAAGAAGAAATAGCTAAGCGTTTGACAAAGTATAAAATGTTTATCTCAGTGTTTGGTTCAAATGTTGCTCCAAATATCTCAAGGAAGAAAATAGCAAGCATATAAAACTTCTATGCTGTATTTGGAGCTTAGGTCAGTAGTAGAGCATCTTTCAATCAAATATAAAACTTTGGGTTTGGGGCTGGGAATGTGGCTTAGCAGTAGAGTGTTTGCCTAGCTTGCATGAAGCTCTGGGTTCGATTCCTCAGGGCCACATCAGCAGAAAAAGCCAGAAGTGGAACTGTGGCTCAAGACATAGAGTGCTAGCCTAGAACAAAAAGAAGCCTGGGACAGTGCTCAGACCTTGAGTCCCAAGCCGCAGGACTGGGGGGAAAAAAACAAAAAACACCTTGAGTTTGTTCTCTCTTTCCATTCAAGCAAACTTGAAGGGCTAGGGCATGGCTCAAGTTGTAGATCATTTGCCTAACAAGCACAAGGCCCTGAGTTCAAACTCCAACATTGCCCAAAACAAACTTGTGTGCTGTTTTTCTCACAAACCACATATTTTTGTATTTGCATATACACATGTGTGACAAATATCCTCTTTTTTTCATGAAGTAATCAAAACTTCTGTTGTAGCAGCAGAATATGGAATAAGACATTCTGCCTCATCAAGCACCTCTCTGTTTCTCTGGTAAATTATATGGATGTGTTCCACAAGATCTCTGGTTCCTGGACAATGGAGAATGGCAGAAAAGAAACTGCAAGGAAGAGAGTGAAGTCAGGATATTTGTTCCCTGGCTCTCTACCTGTTACCTAGAAGTACCTGTTGGATCTCTCAATTGGAAGACCACCATGCTTGTCAAAGGAGCTGTTTTAGAACAATTCCTGTCTCCGTCTGGATTCCAAGAATGCAACTCAGCACTCTACTCATAGTTCTTTTTTCCCCTTTGGAGATAAAGATTGTGTCAGCCCAGATGACAGCTTTCCTAAATTCTTTCACAAACCCTATGTGAGAGTTGTACTCATACTCTGTACACAGTTTTCTGCAGCAGGTTTTTCCATTAGGCTCCTAATTCACAACCCTCTACAAGTTAAACTATAAATGGCACCACATAAATATTCTAAACAGAGAGGGGGATGTCATTCATAGTTACATAGATAGATAGATAGATAGATAGATAGATAGATAGATAGATAGGTAGATAGATAGGTAGATAGGTAGATAGATAGACAGATGATAGATAGACATATAGATAGATATTTCTGATGCTGCACTATGTAGTGTGGATAGAAAAGAAAAGTGAAATGTGTATTGGGTCCACAAACCACCCCCTTTTCTAATAAGCACAATGCTGAAAAATTCACTGGAAAAGCATCAGTTTTAAGAGTAGCGCATCTCTTCTAACTTTCTCCACATTCAAAACTAGACACCATGTTGTGTCACTATTAGAGCAATATTGTGTCTCCTCCACCAAGCAATTAAAGGGAAAGCATTCTGCTTTTTGGAATCTTCAATTTTATATCCGTGCCATAGAGCATAGAAGCTATCACATAATAGGCATTCATAAAAGAGTGCTTGAGGGAATAAATGCCAGTGGGGTCAATGTGTTTCATAGTAGGGCTGTAAGCAGAGTGCCTTCTCACCTCCTAGTCGCCATCTGGCTCCCAAAGGTAGCACTAAATTCAAAAGTGACCTTGGTGTCATAGAAAAGAATCCTTCTCTTCTGAATTGCTCCCATCTGTCTGTCTACGACCAACATACGGTTTGGAGGCTGAGACACACCTTCATTTGTTGAAGGGGGAGGGAGTGTGGAGCAGATGGTAAATTAAGGCACTAAAGCTCATTAATTCCTAATGGAGGCTTCCTCCTGGATGTAATTAGAACAAAAAGGAGGAAAAGCCAAAGGAGGAATATTTGGGAAATAAAGTAGGCAGCTGGAAGAGGTTTATGGAAGGTATATAAACCCTCAGGGAGCTTTCCATTAGACAGGATAATAATGTCTTCGCTTCACAATTACACACATCTTTACAACCAGCAAAACACTTCTGCTCACTCACATTGTTCCTGGGAACTCTCAGAAAATGACTGATACCTAGTAAAAAGTTTGGTGGGTTGTTGTTTTTTTTTGAAGGATTTAGTCCTTCTGTGACTATGAAGGGAGAAAATGAATTTCAATTTATTCTAAAGGTCAAGTGCTATTTGGGCTACTCCATTTATCAAATTTCACAATGTCCTGTCCATTCTTCTCATTATCCATCAGTTCAATGCCTTCCAGTTGCCTCTATTTCTGCTAGGTGAATGAGCTGTACAGGTTCTTATATGCAAGCCTAGGGTTTCATATCCTTTTATCTCACAGATGTAAGTTTGCATGGAAAACTATAATCCAGGAATTATTGTGATCCAGGAAATAAGAAAACTCTTCCTATAAAACCTAGTGATGGTATTCCTTCTCTTCCCACTGTTCACCACACAAAATAAATGTATTCACTATGCCTTTTCATAGAAATGGAGGATGAAGCCTTATTTTGTGGTCTGCTAAGAAGTACACAGTATAAATCTGAAATGTAAGCATGGTGTATAAAGACTTCACTGTTAAGGGCTCACTAGCCAGCTTGGGTAGTGTGGGATGTGTGTGTGCACATGCGTGTGTGTGTGTGTGTGTGTGCACACACGCATGCCATCCTGGGGCTTGAACGCAAGGCCAGGATGCTGTCCTTGACAGCAAAATAAATAAAGCCTTGCTCAAGGCTTTATTTGCTCTTGAGCCACAGCTCCACTTCTACCTTTTTGGTAATTTACTGGATGTAGAAGTCTTACAGACTTACCTGCCTGGGCTGGCTTCAAACTACGATACTCAGATCTCAACATCCTGAAGCTAGAATGATAGCTGTGACTCACCAATGTTTGGCTAAGCTTAGGTATTGTGCAGTGTCAGTCCACCCAAGAAGAACTCTATTTCTTGGATAGGGACTCCAGGTGTTAAAGTTAACTTGCTCCTTGAAGTCCTTTCCTCTCTCAAAGCTACGTAGCTGACCTAATTTAAAGGTGAGTGGAAAAAGAGTAGGGGGAGTGTTCAGTTTAGCCTGCCTCAGTCACTTGTAGCCATCTAGTTGTCAAGATTTTCACACACACCCCAAAGAAACAAACAACCAACATTTTTTTTGCCCTGGGGTCCAGATGTGTGCCATTAACACATGCCACTATCTCAGCTACAGTTTCGATATTATTATCCAGGATTCCATATATCTAATATAGTTCTCAAAATAGTGTCATTTGTAGTATATGTGATCTGAAAGCAACTTCATAAATTATATCTGCAAACTGAATCAGAGAGTACTGGATGTCTTTAACTATTTTAATCATCTTAATTTCACCAGACATGTTGACTTTTATTGACACATGCAATATAGCTAGAACTGAGTCCTCTGGCTTCATCAAAACCTTTGTATGTTTCATGATAATTGATCTGTAAATCTTATTGAATGTCTTCCCTTGATTAAAACCTGTCTTTCAAATGCAACTTCTTGAAGTGTTATTAAAGTATACAGTCCTTTGCACTGTGGTTTATCTCTGATTTTGTAGCTATTAAGTAGCCAAAAAAGAACAACTAATTCTAAATTTGAACATAGGAATGTGCTTATTCTCAGATGTTTTAGCACAAAAATACAGTACACTTAATTATCAAAACAGTTATGTCTCCTTAAAGAAACCATCAGTATCACAGCATGGCAAAAAACAAAATTATTCTTTTAAATAACATTTTCTCTCAAATCAATTATAAACCCAGTAATGTTTTCTGCCCTCAATTTTTTTAAGATGACTTTTAGAGAATGTATTTGTCTCAGAAGAATGGTTTGAATAAACAAAGTATCATTCAAGGAAAGGAAAGACACACTTTGATGATTATACACTATTTTAAAGTAAAAAATAGCAACTGATGTATTGAGATAGCCTTGTTCTGAAGATGGACTAGGACACAGAAAATTAGGAAGACTCCTCTCCTTTGCCTTCAGAGGAGAAATCAGAAATGTCAACCTCATACTTATTCACAGCCTACAGGAACTGAGTCCTGATTTCCATGAGAGAAAGGTGACCCATGAGTCATTATCACTGAGCTCACTCTCTTCTGCACATTCAAGTGGCAGGTAACTTACAGTGAAATAGTGTAAGACACAACATAGATTTGTAGTGGGAAGATGTGCATAAGGTATGATTGGGGGTAGAATATTAACTCTGGATAAATACTTCTAGAAGCTAGCAAAGAGTACCAAGTCCCAAAATGAAAGCTTTTCTCCCAGATGTGAAGCAGCATTCCTCAGAATACACATGGCCTTCCCTCTTTTTTTCAAAGGATATCCTAACATAATCTTAAAGCTATGAGTGAAGCCAACTCTTAGAGACTTCAAGAAGAAACAGTGTCAGATTTCTCCATTAACCCTGATGCTTCTATCTCATTTATTTTGTGAAGTTACATTTATCATCTTGAAAGTCAGCTCAAGTCTGAATATTTTCTTTTAGAAACAGGAGTAATCATTCAATAATTATTTGCTGGGTGACTCATATGCCAGGCATTGTGTTAGAGGGTGGTATTCAGTACAGAACAAGACATAAAAATTCTCCCTCTTATGGTCCTTATTATTCTAGCACTAAGCTGTTCCATTCTCAGTAACATCCTTATTTCTTGTAAGAAATTGGGTCAGCTTTGATCAAAGCTAGTTTTGTTGGAATTTAATTCCTTTAACAAAAAAAAATCAGCTACATGAAAATAACATCAGATCTGTTCTCACAATTTGACAGCAGTGTGGACTGGTTCTCCTCTAGCATTTTTCATGTTCCCTGGAAGGGAAAGATGTCCACTTCATTTCTACAGAAAGAACAAAGATGCACAGCCCCAAGAATAAAGAAATAATCAGACCTTTTCAGAATCCTTGATTCTAATTAACTAAGGACAAAGTGATTTCACAGTGCAACTATATAAAATTACCCAAGAATGATTTGAAGCTAGAAAAGGTCAAAGACCATCATTACAATCAAGATGTGATTGTTAGTTGCACAAACTCATGATGCATGGGCATTATCATTTTCTTTTCCTTATTAAACTGAATAGTTTATGGTATGTCAGTATAAAGTTTGGTAAAAGAACAAGTTAATTTAACATTTTTGTAAATAATGCAACATATTCTCTGTAGAAACATGCATTCCCTGGATTCTTAGTCTTCTAATTCTTCTCCCATTCCTATAAAGCTGTCTCTGTCTAGCACTGAGTCTCAGAAACATTTCCTCTTTCAATGGAACAAAAAAATATGCAAGTTACTTTCTGGCAACAATTTAAGTAGGGTCCTAAACCAGAGGCCAAAACAATGCTATTTAGCCACAAAACAATACTCACTTGTATACTCTTATGTTTGGGAATAGCCTGATTTCAGCTTCAGAAAAGTTGGATTAAGTTTTCTAAGGAGGACATAAAAATTGCTCTCTCCATCCCCATACTTCAGTCATCAATATGGAGCTTGGTTCTCCAAAGATCTTCTTACAGTGGGATTAAAGATGGCCTCAGAAACCTTTGCAGCTGGTTAGTAATACTAGCAAAAAAGAAAAAGAGAAAAGGTGGAGCCTTATGAGTAATTCTAACAGATAAAGAGCTTCTCCTCTCAAATCTGTTAGCAATAATCATTGTTTCAGTGTTTGAGGTTGCCTGTCCATTGTTGTATGAGTTGTTGGGAATGGGACATGCTAATCAGATGGTCTAAGCCAAGTGTTTGCCAGTGGAGCAGGTGGACATGCAATGCTCTTGACTGACGGTGGTAGCGACAGCGGTAGCTGGGATGCCTAACTGTAGACTACAGGAAAGAAAAGTGTTTTCCAAGCAAGACAAACAACACATGGCTGCCACAAGAAGTGCTCAATAAATTTGCTCACTGATCAATTAGTAAGCCTGAGACAGGCAAGATGATGATAAACATGATGTGTGAAGGGAAATGTAGACAAGAATAAAACGTGAAAGACCACAGAGGTGGGCAATATCTAGCAACTCTCTTGTAAGTAAGTCAGCAGAAAAGAGCACCTCTGGGTTATTTGGATTGCTTGAAAAGAATTAACTGAATCTGTGGTCAGTAACTCTGAGGACTTTAATCCAATAGTGTAATAGGAATCAAAAGTTAATTGTATGATCCAGGCACCAGTGGCTCATACCTGTAATCCTCGCTACTCAGGAGGCTGAGATCTGAAGGTCTTATAATTCAAAGCCAGCCTAGGCAGGAAATTCTATAAGACTTATAACTCCTATCAGCAGCAGAATGCTGAAAGTATAGCTGTGGCTCAAGTGGTAGAACACTGGCCCAGGCCCTGAGTTCAAGCTTAGGACTGACACACACACACACACACACACACACACACACACACACACACACATACACACAGAGTTAACTGTGAGCACTAGAAAGCAGGACATGTATAGAAGCAAAATAAAATAGAAATTTTAAATGTTAGCTATCAGATAAAAACATGATAAAAATTAGACTAATATGTAATAATCAGATATTCTTACACCCCAGAAACTGTTCTCTAAAAAGCCATAAGTAAAAATGCTTTCTGTTTGAACTATGTAATGATCTGATTATTTACATATATACATATTTATCTACACATATAGACACATATGCATATATACATACATGGAGGTAGGCATATATGTCCTTCCAAAGAAGATGAAAGCAATGTCTGTGAAAAACATGCATAAGTTTGGATAATACATTGTATCATCAAAGTATAGGAAACTTTACAAGTTCCCATAAGTTTGTTTCTTGAACGACTTAATTTTACATTATGACACTAACTGAAGCCATGTGTAATCAACTCATTTAAAGCTTTGAGTAGTTCCTGCCCCACCAAATCCCCTAAGTTTCAGAAGGCCTAAAGGAGAAGCTGCTCCTGCTATAGTAGTGGCTACCCAGACACCCCACTTTTAGCACCTCAGAATTTGCATCATTTGCCCAATTCCTGCACACTTGCAAATGTCTGTTTATACACAGACATAAACCCTTACTGGCAACTAATCAGAATATAAAATAAGAGATAAACAAGTATTAACTATGTAATTCGTCATTCCCAAGTAATTCTGCATAAGTTATCGTCAAAAGACTTAACTTCCTAATTTTCAATCATCTCCACTATTAGAAATGTCCTAATTGTACAAATCTAAAGAAAGCAGAGTTCTATAGGGAAAACATCTACCACAGACCAAGAATGAAATGACAGAACAGCATTCAACTAACGAAGCCACTCTTTGCTGTGAGCATTGCCAAGGACTGTGAACAGAAGCAGTGTTTGTAGAAAGCATACACTTGACATTTTCATTCTAGACACACAGATTAAAAGACTGTCTATCAACACAAATCAACGGTTGAATTTTACTTTTTCTTCATCTTCAAGAAACGATTGGCAGGTATTTTCTGGCCTTTTGTTTAGTGAAACTATTTTCACATAGTGTACTTTTCATTCTTCTTATATAACACCAACAACACTTCTTGATTTTTTCAGTTCTGTTCACTGAAGTATATAATTTAAAGACAGTAAAATTTACCCTCCATACTAGAAGTACACAGTTCTAGGAGTTTTGACATGGTTATGGTCATGCAATGACCATAATCAATACTGGGAATATTTATATCTGATAGCTCTCTGTCACTCCCTAATATGTGTTTTGTATTTATCGTTCTACTTTGTCCAAAGGTCCCACAAAGTAATCTGAGGCTATGAACATTTCAAGTGTAGTCTGTCTCACACATCACAAAGGACTTGATTGGGATTCATATGGGTTCTGGACCTATGGATCATTCTAGAAGTGTGGAGTGGGAGATTGTCTTTTAACGACCTCCTTATTTTCCAAAGCAAAGCCAATGTGTAAAAACCTGGATCTCTGGCCATTTAAAATTTCATGCCTGGTTAAGAAAGACAGGATGAGGTCAAGGCTGCTATTGTTTGTTGATGTGCCAGAACAAACATTCTCAGATAATAAACAGGGTCTATGGTTGTTATAGGCACTGCATCATATAATTTTAAGATACAAATCTTTGTTTATTAAGTTAGACATTAAAATTAATTAGGAGGTCTTAGGTAAAGCTTGGGAGTGATTTTCATTAAATATTCTCTTCTATATATGCACATATAGGACTTGAATGTGAAACTTTTTATGTGTGCTGTACTGAGGCTTGAACTCAGGGCCTGAATGCTTTTTGCTCAAGAATAGTGCTCTTCCACATGAATCACAACACTGCTTCTGGCTTTTTGGGTGGTTCATTGGAGATAACTAACTTGTAGATTTTCCAACATGAACTTTGAACTGCAATCCTCAGATCTCAGCCTCCTGAGTAACTGGGATTACAGGCATGTACCAGTTGTAGCCAGAAACAGTGGAACAGTTGAGTTTTATTATCTGATTTCCATTTCACAAAAGTGGAATTTCCACTGAGGGAAAAGAATCAGGAAGCAAGATACTACCCAGCCCCAACACAAGTAAAGAGAGCAAGAAGCACCCTGCTCCCTGTACCTTAATCACTCTTCGACCATTATTGTGATTTGAGATCTACTCCCATATCAACCTCAGTTATCATTACTTATTTCACAATTTATATGTTACAGATTTGCTTGAATGTTTCCTTCCAAACGACACCTTTTCCTATTATTGTTGTTGTAAAGCCATGAAATAAATAAGGGGTAATTATAAAAAGTACTTGACAATGTAAGACTTCTACCTATATGAGTCCAAGAATTGCTGTGAATTTTCTCGACCCCTGGGCATGCTCCGCAGGTGCATACACACTGACTTATAAATACTTCAGGAAGTCCTGCAGCTGTAGCAGTTGTCCTTGGCTGAGCAAAGTCATGGCCATGGCCATCAGCAACCTCATTCCTCCATTAGCCTGCATTTGGTATATTGTCTCCATCTCTTTACCTTGAACTTAAAAAAAAAACATAAAATATAACCTTGGTCTTCAAAAATTTGAAGTCATTTATCAAAGATATAGGCATATTTTCATGTGAGTATGACCTTGCTACATATTTGAGGGTTGTTGCTGGAATCTATGTAGATTAGCGTCATATTTTATAAGAAATTTTATTATTAAACTCTCTGACTCATGGTCCCTATGCCTCTTGTCAAGACAGTTGACCTTCATGATGTAAATCATGTCATTTGTTTAAATGGGACCAAGAATGCTTGTCCTGCTTCCTGTTTAATAAAGCTATCAAAAGGATTAATGAAAGAAAATGTCTAGAATACTCCAAACTCTCTCCAAAAAGGCAGCAGTAAAACAGCAGGTACCTCCTGTGAACATACATTTGTCTTCTTCCTGTAAATTCATCCTGAAGGACATCAGGCTTCCAGCTTATATTTAATTGGCTGATTATGTTGTCACTCTTAAGCTCTTTGCCAAGATACAGGGAAGAGTTTTCTTGGAAACCATAGTTTCCAAACTTTCTCCAGCTAGGCAGTTTAATTACATCTAGCAAAATGACAACAGAGCTCATAATTAGCCTGGAGATTAATTACTGCTAAACCCGTCCAAACACAACAGCTACCAAATTCAACACAGGTGCTTAGGCAAAGAGAAGAGAGTTTTCTCGATCCCCAGCAGAAGGTGGACATGAAAGATTTGTTTTATGACTCTCTTTTCATGAGCTTAAACCTACAACCTAGGTGTCTTTATAGCCTAGATGTCACAAAGTATTAAAGAACCAGACGCACAATCAAAATGATGACAGCATGTGTATTGAAATGTATAATGACTGAGACAAATCTTTCTAAGCAAATGTCTACATCTCGAGCTCCTTTTCACCTCCTCCTTTTATTCAGAAGTTTAAAAATCCCTCATTATTTATCTGCTTCTAGAAATACAAATGGAAGAGTATATTAGTCAGTTTTGTATATGGCAGTGTCAAATTACCTGAAATAATCAACTTATAAAGTAGCAAAGGTGGAGCATAGCTGCTTCCCTCACAACATCCAGGCAAGCAAGAGGGAGAAGAGGGAGAGAGGAAAAGAGAGATGGGGGAGAGGATGGAGTTCCAAAAATCCTTCAAAGGCACACTGTCCAGTGACATGACTTCCTCTCACTAGGCACCAACCCCTAAATGCTTCACCCCCTAAGAGTACCCCAGGATGGTGATCAAGCCTCTAACAGATGAACCATTGAATAACTAAACCATGACAATTGGCATCAGGTTTCAGATGTACAAGATGAGTAAGTGCCACAGATCTTTTCTATATAAAATGGCACTTATAGTGTGTGCTTCAAAATTTGTTGAGGGTCGATTTTATATCAAATAGTCTTACCACACAAAAAAGTAAATGAAAACACAAGCAAAAGGAAGCACTTGGTAGTGACAGATATGTCTATTATCTTAACAGCAAAAGGACCATTTCACCAATGCATATCCAAACTCATCAGACTATTGCATTAAATATGGGTGGATTTATATATGTGTGTGTGTGTGTGTGCATGTGCACTTGCATATATGTGCACAGGTGTACATGTGTGTATTTATTTGCACAAAATAAAGGAAAGTGACAGCAAAAATCCTTATAGTTCATGTTCACCTTATAACCCCCAAGAATGCCTACATTCTCATAGAATAGTCTACCATACTCCCAGATAGAATGACAAAGCACAGCTTAGACCCAAAACTAAGCCAACAGCTACTTACCATGGATATTCGATCTTCATTCTGAGAATTATTGGAAGAAAAGAAGAGAAGGCAAGCAAATAAAGAAAAGGAGGAAACCAGTCCTGTTTCTTAAAAGTACTGCGCGCTAACCGATTGCGCCACTAGAGCTCCGAACCAATCCTATTTCTAAATGCTGATAGTGTCTTATCACTGTTTACCTACCAATCACTTGACATAGCTTTAAATGCATGAATACCTAAAGTCTAAAACCACAAGTGAGTCTAGTGTGTAGCCAGCATTGAGGAGACTTGGTCTGGAGTTACAAAGAACTGCTGTATAATTCACAGGACATAGAGGAATGGACAGGACCCTTTGGGGGAGCTGGGCAAGGAGGAACAAGGCCAGAGCATAGAAGACAGAATGGAAAATGCAAATGCAAACCCAGAAACTCAGGTCCGAATGAGTCTGGTTGGGATGCTGTCATAGAAACACTCCCAATGAGCTTAGAGAATACAGTGTTGGTTGGTTTGATTTTCTATTTCGTTATTTATTTGCATGTTTGAAAGACTGAGGATTTCTTGGTTTGTTTTTATTAATCCTAATATTGACTAGAAAGACTATCTGTATGTGCATATCATCCAAAGGGAAAGCTGTGGAAAGGAAAGAGGAAATGAAATCTGGTGAGGGCTGGTGGGAAGATTTAAAGAAACAAGGTGTATAGGAGTGCACCGGCCCAATGATTCCATCCCAGCCTACACCAGGATGTGCAGGAGACTGCCGCAAAGCCATTTGCTTGCACAAGGCTGGAGGAGAGAGGACATGGATGCCAGGAGAGGAATGTTGTCAGCCCGGCTTCAGAATGAGCACAGCCCAGGTCTTCAATGCTGGGAGACTCACCACTGTGCAACCAGCCGCACTGCCATCTGTCTAGACTGCCTTCCCTTCTTTGAGCTCAGCCAAGCCAACAGCATGTCCCCACCCTTCCTGGGAGAAAATGGGGACTGGTAGGCCACTAGAATACAGCTCTGCTGACAGATGTTTGGGGTATAAAGTCCCAGAGACCCCAGGATAGGCTTTGCCTGCAAGGACACAGCTACACATACATGCATGTGTTTGCCATGCTAGTAAATGGTGCTCAGTAAAGATTTGTTCACTGTCCAATCCTGCCATCCTCAGATTGCTCAGATCTGCTTGGTATGTGATGATACATGAGTTCAAGACTCAGTTTTATATCTTTCTTACTGGGTGGCTATTGGTAAATCATTTTCTTTTCTGTGGGCATTTCCTCATTTGTAAATTCAGAGAATTTCAGTTTATCTCATTTAAACATAACATGTTTTAGCTGAAGAAACTGAAAACCAGGCCAGGCATGGTGGTGTGCGCCTATAATCCCATCTACCAGAGAAGTGTAGGTCAAGAGGATTGGAGTTTGAGGAAAACCTGAGCAAAAAATGAGCCGAAGCCTGCTCCAACCACAAAGCTGGATGTGATGGTGTGTCCCTCCAAAAATGGCCATTCGGAGACATAGGTAGCAGAATCTAGGTTTTTGGCTGGCTAGGTCAAAATGCACAAGCAAAAAAAGGGCGAAAAGTGTGATTTTTCCCCTTTAGGAGCCTCCCTCTGCCTCGGTATTTTTCCTAATTCCTTTGAAACAGGATTTGAGGCATCAGTAAGAGTTTACAGTTCAAAATGGTGAGCTGACAACCACCATTTCCACTTCTCCAAAGGCCCTTTGAAGTTTTGAAGAAAAAAAATTAAAGAAAGAGTGGGAAGAAAATGGAAAGAGGTAAAAATTCACCATCATTTAATCATAAAATTTTAAACAAATTCTGAAAGAAGAAAAATACCTTTAAATTGTTTTGGTAGAGAAAAAAAAATTAAACCAAAGTATTTAGAGAGTGAACTTCAATTTTTTAATGACACCTTCATCAATAAAAATTTTAATAAATATATTATTGATATTGGTTATAAATTAAATAGGACTTATAAAATACATAGTATTAAATTTATTAAGCATATAATTTAATATACAATATAATATATATGGTACACTATAACCTTTGAATACACAGTAATAGGGGCAACATTTATATACTGACATGAAAAGATATTACTTATGCACACCTATAATGCACTCCAGAGGCAAAGATAGGAGGGTCATGAGTTTCAGGTCGGTCTGTACAATATAGTGGGACATATCTCAAAGAAAATAGATAAGATATTAAACTCTAAATAATTATTGTTTACATTAATAATTAGTTATTTGGAAAAAATCTAAATCAAGGAAAGAGGAACTCTTAGACAGTAGAATCTTGCCAGTTGGTTCCATCCTGAATCTTTGTTTTTGTTTTTCACAGTTCTCTCAGTTTTTTTTTAATTTAATTTTGTTATCGAGGTGATGAGAGGGGTTACAGTTATATGCATAAGGTAGTAAGTATATTTCTTGTTTTTGTGGGTTTTATTTTTTTGCCATTTATCAAAAACCCATAACCGGTGAAAGAATTGTTTTATTTCCAATAAATATCTTGTGAGTACTTGACAATGAGAAATTAATTAGAGAAGATATAAGGGACTATTGATTCACTGACTGCCAATTGTCCACTTTGCAGATTATTTATGGAAGCCAGAAAGAAAACAGAAACAAAGACAAAGACATGTGCTTGGGCTGGAAGACAGCAGAAGGGCTTCCCAGGAATTCAATTACAGTAATCCCTGGTGGTTTAGGACTTCCGCTGAGTCTCTGCCATGTCCTTCTGGCCAAATCCAAATTACTTGAGTCAAACAACTAAGAGCACCATGCAAATTCCGCCTCCCCGCCAAACCTCTTTCTCCCTGTTTTGTATGGACTGCTTTATTGGTCAAGACAGAAGCTACAGGAAAAGAACTTTTGAAAAGAAAACAGAGTGACCAGCATGGCCTCAAGCTGAAGGCAAATCAGGGAGAGAAATTACCATTAGGAACTTGACATATTCCTAATGTCATACATTCAGGAAAGATTTGAAGTTCTGCAAAGTGTTGTCTTGAAGATTTGAGACTCCAACTCTCCTAAACCAGCTGAACTTAAAGTAATTGATCAGAAGTTTAATAATTAATAACTGATCTGAATGCTCATCATTCTTTTGTATAGGATCCTAATGATAGAGCCCAGACCGGTAAAATGTAGATGAATAAATAATTTTCTATTTTACACCAGATTTCACAGGTAGGACACAGAGAGCAAGAGAAAAGAAATGACTTCACTTTAAAACAAAGCAATATCACAGCAGAACCACCAGAAATTTTCCAGAGTTCCAACCCATGAAGAGAGTCTAATTTATTTCTTCGTGTGTCTTCTATGCCTCCTCAAGGAGAGCTATTAAAACATATTGCTTTTAGAGATCACTGCCATTATCTATGACAAAATGTAGGAAGTTATTTTTTAGCAACATTTCCCTGCAAAACTGCCACTCAAGAAAATAGAGAAGAAATAAGAAGAGGAGGAAAATTGAAAGAAGGAGAAGGAAAAGTTAACAGTAGAGAGGAGAAGGAAAACATCCTCAAAACAGACATTAAAAACTACCATGTTGAATGGTGGAAAATCACTTTTTAATTAAATCCTTTTTAAGACTAAAAATAATTTAAGAATAAACAGATTAATTAGTGGCAGTGGATACTAAATATTTTACAATTTTGCCCTATATTAATCCTATACTTCTATCTTTCTGTCACATAGAATGAGACATATTTCAATAATACTGCAAATTAATTTCACTTCTTCAATCAGTTTTTAAAGAATGAAATTCACCCACAGTAGTATAAATATGCAGATTCATGCAGGAACCACTAATGTGGACTTGGCCTCAAAAAGTGAAGAAGGATCAAAAATATCCAAGAAAATAGATGAAATTTCTGGAAGCAAAGATAAGTAATGGATTTTCTTTTTCCAAAGAATTCATTTCCTGGCTATATGAAATTACATGTAACCTCATTCATGACTATTTAAAATCCTACCCAGTGTTCACATTATTAGCCATATTTAAGCTATAGAGAACCTAAAAATAATACATCTAGTGGCGTGATCTCTCCTTGCAGTGTGATTGGTTAACTACTCCTTCTGCCCTCTTCTTTCTCTCTCTTTCTCTCTATCTCGTGTGTGTGTGTGTGTGTGTGTGTGTGTGTGTGTGTGTGTGTGTGTGTGTGTATGTATACTGGAGCTTGAACTCGAGGCCTGGGTACTGTTTTTTAAGCTTTTTCACTCAAGGCTGGCACTCTACCACTTGAACCACAGCTCCTCTACATAATTGGAGATGAGTCTCACAGACTTTCCTGCCTGGACTAGCTTCAAAAGGCCATCTTCATGGGGCTGGGGATATTGCCTAGTGGCAAGAGTGCTTGCCTTGTATACATGAGGCCCTGGGTTCAATTCCCCAGCACCACATATACAGAAAACGGCCAGAAGTGGCGCTGTGGCTCAAGTGGCAGAGTGGTAGCCTTGAGCAAAAAGAAGCCAGGGACAGCACTCAGGCCCTGAGTTCAAGCCCCAGGACTAGCCAAAAAAAAAAAAAAGGCCATCTTCGAATATCCTGAGTGGTTATGATTATAGGCTTGAGCCACCAATGCCAAGCTTTCTTCTTTTTTTAAATATTTGGAAGTATACATTTAATTTTGTACTTTGTAGACAGTAATGATGTCTAATAATTACTAAGCCCTAGTTATATGTCAGGTATTTGTCTTCGGAAATAACAGATACCAGTTTATTTTATTGGTCCGTTCGTAACTGTATGTAGAAGACAACCCATCCCCATTTTGTAGTTAAGGAACCTAAGGCAAGAGAGATTTAGATCCAAATGGTTGACATATCACAGTTTATAAAAGCAGAGGGAATGAACCCATGTTCAGTTTTTATTATTACTATCTACTGTGAGTAGTTGTACAAAGGAACATATCTAAACCCCTGTTTATGAAGAAACAAAACTTACTGTTGATATACTATTTAGTTTAGTGCAGTTAAAGTTGAGATGTAAATAGATTTGAATATGCAGTCAATACAAAAGAATTAAAAGGGCTAAAAGTGGACTCATCTTACTGTTAACTCCACTTAACTAGGCTTATAGTAGAGTTATTAAGATCATCATTATTCTGGGCTTTGTCCTTTCTCCATTCCAGATGCTGATCTCTCTCATCTTCTCCCCGTAATTTAACATCTGATAATCATGTATGCCCCCCTGTTTAAACCTGTTTCATAACTAGTATTTCAAATTCAAGGATTACTAACTCTGTTCTACCACTACATACCTTTCAGTCTTTGAAGAAGAGCCAATTTTTTGCCTTTGTTCTAAAATACTTGTGTGAGCTCCTTTTGCCCATGCTGTTTGCTTGTCTCTTCTCCAGGTCTGAATGTGTAATTCCTTCAACTAGCACAACCTCTGTCATACTTGCTGAGAACTTACAGAGTCTGTGGGTGTTAGGGGACTTCCTGGCTTTTGAGTTATCAAGTGTAAGAGCTTTTCATAAACTACAGCTTCTTAAAACCTAAATGACTCACCTCAGATCTCATTAAATTGTAGAATCTCATTCAATATCTCTGGGGCCTGAGATTCTGCATTTTAAATAAACTCCCAGGATGTGTTTGCATTGCTTCAAAGATCACCCTTTGTGTAGCAATGATCTACAAGATGTGTCAGTTCTATTTTTTTTTTTCAGGGCCTAGTTCTGTCACATCTTTGTTTGTTTTTTGTTGTTGTAGTTTTTTACAGTCAAGGTTGGCACTCTACCACTTGTACCACATCTCCATTTCTGGCTTTTTGCTGGTTAGTTGGAGATAAGAATCTTAGGGACTTTCCTGCCCAGGATAGCTTTGACCCTCAGATCTCAGCCTCCTTGAGTAGCTGGGATTACAGGTGTGAGCCACCAGTGCCCTGCTACTTAGTCATTTCTCCTTACCAGTTGGTCCCACTCTGAATTCCTTAACCTAGTTACCACCTAGGTTATAAAATTTTTTTTGCATGCAGCCAATGTTGTCTCTCTGAGTTTTGTATTTTTCTTGTTTCCATAGTCACTAACCTATGTTTCTAAGTTTACATAAGGACCACCAGATAATCTAGAAATGTTCTCAAAGTAGTAATTTGGGACACCTGAAAAAGCAGGAAGGATATGACAGCCATTACCCTTAGAATTATTTAATCCAACAACACCTAGACGGTGAATTTTCTCTCTCTGGCCTCGTGTTTGTTCTCTTCTAGCAGCTGAAAGTAGAACTCGGAGGAAATGGAAAATAGATGAGAAGAGGGCTTTGCCCAAGAGAGCTTTCATCAGTAAAGTACCAAAGTAATTACTGCACCTGACAAATTCCTACTCCTTGTTTTAGCCCAGTTTTAATAAAAGAAAGATTCAACAATGGTTTATATTACCTAGCATTGCCTTTAATTTCATCAAGCTCCAATATGAAGACTTGCCATATTTACACAAACTGCTTCTTCTCCTGAAGTTCATTGGTAGAAGCAGCCGCTGGGGCTTTAATCATCTCTTTTCTTCAATCTTTCATTTCGAACACACGGTGATTGATTAATAATGGCTTTTCTAGGCCCCCCTGCAAACCAGGCAAATTCAGCATATCAGTCCTGTGCAGTGAACTGTAGAGAAAGCATCCATGCATTCACTAATTCAAAGCAGAAAGGCTATTTCAAATACTTGTGCTGTAAAGACTTAACATTTCACATCCCTGGCAGGCCACACTCAAAACTAAGATTCCTCTACCTGCTGGGCCAGGCTATATTTTGCTAATCTTGTGAATGGCCGGCACCATTGGCCTCTCTGAAGTACTGCTGAAATCTGGGGTAATGAATTGCTGCTTGTGTTTAGACCATCAAAGCTCTTAGCATAACTTGTCAATATTATAATTAAGCAGATCACAGGGGCACACATCTCAATCATGGAGGTACCATTGACTCAAGGAGCGCTGAGGAAAACTGAAAATGTTGGATGCTTCCAAGAGAACTCCTTTAGTGTGGATACTGCTTCAAAAGTCCATTTCTGAGGATGTTTCAAAAACAATTTGTAGGCAACAAGAAAGTCTAAACAGTTGAAGAGTCTGAAAATTCTAGGCGAGTCAGTAACTGAAATACATTTGAAACATGGCTTCTACAATGCCTGTGCAATAAAAATACTTCATTCCAAAATTCCTGGACATTTGCTAGAATGGTACCTACTGTGTTTTCTTTTTTTTTTCTTCAAATTTTTATTATCAAACTGATGTACAGAGAGGTTACAGTTTTATACATTAGGCATTGGATACATTTCTTGTACTGTTTGTTACCTTGTCCCTCATAACCCCCTCCCTCCTCCCCCTTTCCCTTTCCCCCCCTGAAGTGTTCAGTTCACTTACACCAAACAGTTTTGCAAGTATTGCTTTTGTAGTTGTTTGTCTTTTTTTACCCTGTGTCTCTCAATTTTGGTATTCCCTTTCAATTTCCTAGTTCTAATACCAGTATACACGGTTTCCAGTATACTCAAATAAGATTACAGAGATAGTGTAGGTACAACCTCAGGAAGGTGATACAAGAACATCAATAATAGAAGCTACATGGGGGTGGCTACAGCCCTTCACACCCACAGGGCCCTGGCAGCAGGGTCCCAAGCCCCCGGAGTCCCCAGCCCCAGGTGACCGGCAGGGGCCCTTCCATACTTAGCTTGCAATCCCAGGCAGGTCCAAGCCGACCTTGGGTACCAACACAGGCCCCTTGGCAGATGCCCTTCCAGGCCAGTTCCAGTGGACAAAGCCGAGGGCAATGTCCTCCACAAGATCTGATCTATTTTTTCCACCCATTTAAGAAGTGAAAGGCAAGAAAATGCTTAAGGCCAACTGAGAAATTAAATCTCTGAACTGGTCGGAGGACTGAGACCTGGCTGATGGCCCCTGAGGGAACAGGAGGGAACAAGGGCTCCAAGCTTGGAGCACAGACGTCTTCCCGGATGAAGAGATGGGGCAAGTGATGGCAGATACACGGAGTCACGCTGCTGTCCAGCCTCTAGATCAATGGCTGTGTTCTTTCCCTCTTTGAATGCAAACACTGCCATGGCAGGGAGACAGAGGAGCAAGCTCTCTTGGGTTTAAATAAACCAGATTTACATCTTTGTTATAAAAAATAATAATAATAGAAGCTACAGATACACATGGGACATTAAAAGTAGTTACAACTGTGATATAACAATCATTTCCTTAACATGGAGTTCATTTCACTTAGCATCATCTTATGTGTTCATAAGGGTATAGCTATTGGGCTCTTGTGATCCTCTGCTGTGACTTGCCTAAACCTGTACTAATTATTCCCAATAACAGAGACCATAGAGTCCATGTTTCTTTGGGTCTGGCTCACTTCACTTTTCATAGGGTCTTTCTTACAAAAATACTGGCCAGCACGAAGAAGAACAGGAGTATGGCAGTTAAGTGGGTAGTTAACAGAATGGAGAACTGGCAAGAAATCACTCTCATGGGATATGTGAACATCCTTGAATGTCCTTCAGCCAAATACTCACCAGAGAACTATTCACATGAGGCTGAGCAATTCAACAGTTGGCATTTAATATATTTACCTCTGAGTGATCTGAATTAACTTGGAATTCAGCTCTCTTTTATGCATAAAGTTCTAAAACTGTCAGCAAGCAAACATTTACTGGTTTAGGGTTCTCTGTTGGTAGCATTTCAGTGTTTCTATCCACGCACTTGCTAAGAATCTCCTAATAGGTGCTTGAATGGATCCCCAAATGATACAAAATACATATAAAATTTGATAATAAATGTGCACTTCTAAACATTTCTTGAAGCAAAATAACAGCACTTTCTCAAATTTGAATGTAATGCTAGATGTTTCTCATACTTCAATTCTTTCCTAGAAAGTTAAACCTAGACTATACCCATGCAGAATGGAAGTTCAAAGTAGCTTTCAAACACATACAAACTCCAGAATCGGGTGCAATGACTCACACCTGTACTTCCTAGCTAGGAGCCTGGGATTGGAAGGACCAAGGTTTGAGGCCAGCTCAAGAAAATATTCCATGAGATCCTATTTCTACCAATAAAAATGGGCACAACAGCATCATAGTGGTCATCCCAGCAATGTAGGAAGAATAGATAGAAGGATCATGGCCCAGGACAACTGGGCAAAAAGTGAGATCTTATTTGAAAAAATTGCTAAAGCACAAAGAGATAAGGGCCTAGATCAAGTGTTAGAGGCCTGTTCAAACCCCAGTAACACACACACACACACACACACACACACACACACACACACCTACTATCTCTGGTAGGTGCCAGAAACCAGGCTTCCTCTGGAAGAGTAAGGTACTCACTGCCCATAAATCCTGAATCCAGGAGGGAGGAGGCAGTGGAGCATGCTGGGAGGATCCTCTCCATGATGCTCCATGAGGGCTCCCTAGAATGTGGACTCTTTAACCACATGGAGGTTTACATGTTATGTAAAAGGTATTTCATGATCGAGGGGAAAAAACAACACCTAAGCATTACTTCTACCTCAATCAAATGTATTCATAAGCCAATCCCCCCAAAATAAGCAGGACTTCTGGGTCTCCAGAGAGCCTTTTGTGGCCTGCATTTGAAATCAATTAAATATTAATGGGTCTACATTTTCCTGCTCATAGCAGAGATTTCAGACAAGGTCTATTATTAACTTTGCTCAAGCTAGCCTAGAACCCCAATCCTCCTGTCTCTACTTCCCAAGTAGGTGGGGTTGTAGATGTATACTACCATACCCAGCACAGTTTTCACATTTATTGTTGAGCTGATAATTTAAGAAGACAAAAAAGAAAAACTACAAGAAAAAACAAGATGAAGTTTAATATTTCTCAAAACATGATAACCATGATATTTACCTGAAGAGTTTACAGGAATAGACAATTGGCATTGCGGCAACTCCAATCACATTTTCCAAAATTACACACAGTAGAATTCTATGCATTTGTGTCATCTGCCTTATAACTTAGAAGTCCTGCTCTGCTGCCCCCAGGTTGCACTTGGCTGTGCTGCTTGGTAATGAAAAACCTCTCTGAGATTGCAGGAGAGTTCAGAGCTAACACCTCTGAGAATGTTATTTCTATTTGTCCCTTGCATTCCTGTTGTTGCAATATGAAGGGCAGGCTGTGGATAGCTATGGGGCTAATCTTATGGAGCCAAATGCAAATCCAATCTTGTGCCATGGTTTGGAGCCTGGAACCCAGGGTGCAGCCTCACCTAGCCAAGGTTCTAGACTCAGAAGTTTCTGAGAAGCTGCTGTAGAGATGTGCTGAGCACCATTCTTCTTCCCGAGCACCGATGTTCGCACATACTTTTGGTTCTTTATTCCAGGTGTCTTGAGTTCATGGAATGTGATTGGTATCTATTAGTGGTCAAGAGTCAGAAAGCATATTTCCAATTAATGTTGCTCTGGGCACCACCTAGTTACTGTAATTCTATAGCACAAAGTTGCAGAGTGGTACAGAAATTTAGTAAAGGATTGTCAATTTAGTTCCACTCTGTGCCAGTCTATAAATTCTTTTCATCCTTGCATTATTAGTTCATCATGAGATTACGCGATCACTTAACATGTCAATTCTTCAAAGGGAGCAATTTCAATTACACAGAAATCTCTCAACGTTTTCATTAAGAAAGAAATGGTGTAGACAGCAAAGTCCCAGTTAGATGTGCAGAAGGAAGAACTAATGATTACCTGCAACGTCCACATGTCCTTAATTATAGCATCATGTTCAGTAAAGTTAAGGCTTTGTCAGCCATCTGCCAGAATCTGAGAGCTTGGAAGGTTTCTACGTTTATAGGAGAGGGGGAAGCTGAATCATTCAAAATGGATATGTTGTACAAGGGAAGGCTGCCGAACAAATAGAATGAAATACATAGCACTGCAGTCTTCCTTTTCAGAATAACAAATTCTCTTGAAAGAGAGAAAATAAATAGAAGAGCAAATCATCTCTGTCATTACATATTTCTAAATCCTACACTCTTCTGATTCCCAAAAAGAATTCACTACACTGTGTACATTCACTGTGTACAGGAAGCAGCTTGATTGCTTAGTCCTGACAATTGCATAAATTAATGACAACTCTCCACCAAGGGGGGGGGGGACTCAATGATGTTTCAAAACAATGTCTATTTTTTTCCAGAGCCTACATAAGATATAATAATTTCAGCTAGTGCTTCTTGAGCTAGATGTGACAAGCTAAGCCCTAAATGAAATGATATACTAGATCATGGTTATACATTTTTTTCTCCAAAGGAGAAAATAAATCTAATCTAGATCTTTTACAATATACAGTATTAAGCCAGGATCCGTACTGATCTATACTCTGGAGAGGGACAATCCATGGGGCTCAAAAGGATGAGAAAAAAGGAGAGAAAACCCCATCCTATTCAGAATAATGGAGGGTAGAGAGACTATTCCATGACCCTGTATGCACAAATACTAATCTGTACTTTCCTTTGTGCTTGTGAAAGGAGTAAGGAAGAAGAAAAATACTCATCAAAGAAAAGATCTGGCTAAAGCCATCTAAGATAATAAAGCTCAATAGGAGATGGTGCCCTCTAAACTTGAGGTGCTTTGGTTCTTGTGCTGCCTCACCAGTCATGTGCCCCATCATGTTTTGGAAATGCCAGGATCCTTCTACATCTCCATCAAGCTATCTGTGAAACTGAGATCTCAGTGGCCCACTGCCAATGAGCACCAATAACACTGTGAGCATGATTTGTACACAGTGTGAATGCCAACAGCCACAGCCTAGTTAATGCTCACCAAAAGAAAAATGTGCCCATCCTCCATTTGCAATTACAAGCTGATCACATAGTTCACTAATAGCATAGGAAGCAATGCTGGCCAAAAGGCAACATGAGTCACTTCGAATGATTCTCGCTAACACTGATTAGAAATGTATTTTTTTTTAGAAAACAGAGACTAAAGGAGTTCTACAATATCTCCATCAACTTTTTTAGAATAATTCTTCTACAACACTTGCTGCCTTTTCTAGTCACTCAAACCATTGCAATGTCCACTTGCTGTGTTGGTTCATGTGTGTTTCCATGCTGTACCACTTCCTCATTACAGTTTCTGAGAGAAAATGCCCTTCCCCCACTCCCATCCTTCATCTCACTTGTCCATCACCCTCCTTGTCCATTCCTGCAGCATCCTTTTTGGTCTTCGCTGGCAATATCATTAGTTCTCCTTTGAGACACACCAAATGCACTTCACCTAGGCACCTGCCCTTAGCATGTCCCAGCTCAGCTTCTTCCAGTCCTCACGTGACTGCCTCTGGCTCCAACTAGTATTCACTGTCTATGCACAGTTAGAAAGAGTAGATTTTCTTGGGGTATGGGCATTTAACTGTGTTTACCTCTTCCCACCAGCATAACTAAGAAACTCAGAGGCAAACACAACTAGTCTCCTTTATAAGACATCTGTGTGTGTGTGTGTGTGTGTGTGTGTGTGTGTGTGTGTGTTGCATTCAAAGCCTGCCTTCTCTACGCACACCCATTGTGGGAGGCAAGTTTACCTCAAGAATTGCATAAGCCACACCATCTCTGGCCATGTTATCCTGAAGAGGCACTTTCTGTCTTCCTGATCACTTTTTATCTTATCTGCATATATACTGAGACACCTAAGAAGGGGGGCGTGCAAGGCATACACCATTGCTTATCCCTAAAGTTCTGCCCTAGGAGAGAGCCCAGGCCTCAGGTTATCCCACCATGGAAGACTGTTTTAAGCATGAATGTATGTGTTTTGTGAAGAAGCCCATGGCTAGCATTCATTGCACTAATAAATACACCTCCCCACCCCCCCGAGAAAACCCTGATAGCCCACTGTGTGGATTCTCACAAGGGCTCTTAAAGAATTAGAACTTCCAATAGGTTTGTGGAAGGTATGAGTGTTTCAGGAGAGTCTAGATAATGTCATTCACCTTGGCCAACTCTTCTCAGTGATTCATAATCGAGGACATCACGTGGATTTTGAACACATAATTTCAGTATTCTTATACAGGGATCCAATACAAACAAGTTCACTGATATATTAGGTATGTCTGCAATAGGAAAACCTAAAACCCACCATTCCACTAAGTAGATCATTTATGTACAGGCATAAAAGCATTATGTTCTTCACAGACAAGCAATCTGAGTTCAACAGTCAGAGATTAATTACCCTGTTCATATCCCTATTTTATATTATCCTGACTTTCTATTTTTTTCTTTATCTTTTTGTCAGTTGTGAGGCTTGAAATCAGGGCCAGGGTGCTGTTCTTGAACTTTTTCGCTGCAGGCTAGTGTTCTATTACTTTGAGCCACAAGTCTGGGGGTAACTTGGAAGTAAGAATTTCACAGACTGTCCTGTCTGTGCTGGCTTTGAACTGCAATCCTCAGATCTCTGCCTCCTAAATAGCTGGAATTACAGGTATAAGCCACAGGCACCCAGCTGTCTTTTACTTTCTATTACCAAAGTCAAATCACTGGAGTGACAAAATATCGGAATTTGTTTTTTGCTTGTTTGTGCCAGTACTGGGCCTTGAATTCAAAGCTTTGTGCTCTTACTCAGCTTTTTCCAGCCAAGGCTAGCATTCTACCACTCGAGACACATCTCTACTTCTTTTTGTTATTGTTGTTCTGGGGCGGGTGTGCGTGTGTGTTTTTGTTTATTACTGGTTAATTGTACATAAAGGTCTCACAGACTTTTCTACCTGGACTATCCTCAGATTTTAGCCTCTTGAGCAGTTAGGCTTACAGTTGTGAGACACTAGAGCCCAGATCAAAATAGCAGAATTTGTGAATTCACTGGCTTCGGCTTTCAGAACCCAATTTCAATGCAGAATATTAGGCATTCATGATAAAACTCTCCTATGGAGAATTGATTGTTAACAATGTTGGCACTGACCCGACATATGACCCTGGGCAAATTCCTTGCCCTTATTGTGGCATGTTTCTTCATGTGGAAAATGAAGGTGCGTAATAAGGGCTCCCTGCCTCATTGGTTGTACGGCAGGTTCATGAGTAATTCATTTCCCCACTCCAAACCAGAATTGTACTGCACAGTAATAAAGAACAATGCACCAATGAAGACAAAGTTGCTTTATGATTGTGTGTTGTTTTGTTATGGGTCTCTTTATGCTGGTCTTGGGGCTTGAACCCAGTGCTGTCCCTGAGCTTTTTTGCTCAAGGCTAGTGCTCTAGCATTGGAACCACAGCTTCACTACTGGCTTTTCTTTTTTGCTAGCTAACTGGACATAAAAGTCTCTTAGACTTTCCTGAATGGGCTGGCTTCAAATGATGATATTCAGATTTTAGCTTCCTGAGTAGCTAGGATGACAGGTGTGAGCCACCAATGCCCAGCCTGTTTTAGGATTCTTAAGCTACTGAATGAGCTAAAGTACAAGTTGATTCTCAGATGCAATGGCAGCCATATTTCAAGTCTTGGTGCTGTTAAGCCTTAACAGGTAAGGCTAACCCCAGCAGAGAAAATGCTGGGGGCATCCAAGGCGTCTTGACCTCATTTCAATCAGCTTCATTTCAAGAACTCTCTGCACAGCTGTGGAAGAACTTTCATGCATCCCATCTCTCATTTTCCCACTGCTCAAAGTGATGGGTTGGAATTGCTGTTGCTAAGTTCCCTGCCAAGTCACAAGTTCAAGGATTTTGATCATGCTGAATGGGTCTATGCCTGTCTTCCATAAAACACGAATAGAAACAGATTCATTTTTTACCTTAGTGCTCACCTTTTGATGTCCAAGTATCCACTGTTGGCTGGAATTATTCCATACCAACATAGGTGAAAGAAAGCATTTATTTTGTTTGCTTTGTATAAAACAAATTCCAAGTTAAAATTATTTATAACTTTTTTAGAATGAGAAAATCACCTGTTATTTAGGATAGTAATTTGATAGTTTTCTCCTGTATTTTATCAAAATACAGTTGAAACATTTTTTACTATTAATACTTTACTAAAGTTAGCTTTGAATCAAACATACCTACAATGAAAATACTTTACTTTCAGAAGAAATACTTCCTAGTAAGCCAGTATCAGTATATTTCTTTTTTATTAACAATTATATTCATCTATGAGTCTGTACAAAATGTGGTCATCATTTTTTAGTCACTTCTGTTAAATTTTTCCAACCAAAACGTTCTTTTTTTTTTGTTTTGTTTTGTTTTTTTGCCAGTCCTGGGCTTTGGACTCAGGGCCTGAGCACTGTCCCTGGCTTCTTTCCGCTCAAGGCTAGCACTCCGCCACTTGAGCCACAGCGCCGCTTCTGGCCGTTTTCTGTATATGTGGTGCTGGGGAATCGAACCTAGGGCCTCGTGTATCCGAGGCAGGCACTCTTGCCACTAGGCTATATCCCCAGCCCCAACCAAAACGTTCTTATTCAAGCTAGGTGCCAGGGGCTTGTGCCGGTCATTTTAGCTACACAGGACGTTGATATCTGAAAAATCACCATTCAAGGCCAACGCAGGCAGATAAATCCAAGAGATTCTTATCTCCAATTAACCAGGAAAATACTGAAAGTCTTGGTACTGCTAAACTGGCAAAGCACCAGCCTTGAGCCAAATTAACAAGTGAGAGCAGGAGGCTCTGAGTTCAAGACCTGGTACTCGAACACACACATGCACACGCACACCACACACACACACACACACACACACACACACACACACACGATTTCTTATCCAAAATATTGCTACCTATGTTTGCGTACATGTGAGTGTCTGTTGCCAAGGCTAACCCCAAAATGGGAGCTTGAAATCCCATGTGAAGATATGTTTTGGTTTGAGAATGTACCAAAACATCAATCAGTATGCCTAGCCTATTCAAATATGGCACAGCACACTTTTCTAAAAGGAAAATGGGAGTGGTACAGAATGTAAGTTATTATATATGATAAAAACTTAATTAGTCATTTGCCTCAAAGTGATTCTCTTTCTTTAAAAATGTCTGCTCCTTTGTTTGCTATAAATATTCATTTAAATACATAAGATATACTAAGCAGCATTTTGCCTGAGCCCATCAAGCAAATTCACTGAGGCGTGAGGGCTATATACGCAGCGGAGCGGAAGGCCATGCTATTACATGGATAAATGCCCCAGAGTCGCTGAAGCAAGACAAAAACAATCACAGGAACACAGATTTCAGAATGTGCTGAAGCAGCCATGTTTGGGGGCTGGGAGAAAGAAGAGGCTTGCTCGTAAATAGGGAACAGAGAGAGCCCATGATATTCCATAAAATTCAGGTTCCCATGTTTAGTTTGATTGGATAAATGGTTAGTGTTCTGCTATCTGCTTTTCAGATATTTTATATTCATCAGGAAGCCATGGTCATTTCACAGACATATATAATGGGACCTTTTATAGGATGATTTTCTTTTAATCACCCAAAGGTCTGATAGGGTGCTTGGCTTGCTTCCCTAATAAAATTTAAATAGCTTTGCCTCGGGTCAAAGTGAAGTCTTCTGTCCTAAGAGGAGTGCATCTGTGACATGAATAATAGCTGGCCAGTCTCAAGAGGTGACTTGAGATTACTGCTTCTGTCAGGAAAATAAATAATCACACATACACACACACGTACACACATACACACATGTGCACACATATACATACTCACACACACAGGATGAGGGAGAGCATGGCAAGCAGTGAATTACTAAGCAAAACAAATTTTGCTTCATTGGCCTATGAAGTCTTGAGCTTAGATCCTTCTGGATAACATACCTCATGATTCCTTTTTTTCCTTCTTTCCTCCTACCTTCCTTTCTTTCTTTTTTTTTTTTGCTTTGTGTGTCTGTGTACATGTGTATGCATGTTTCAGTTCAGTTCTAGTGCTAGAACTCAGGCCCTGAAATCTGTCTTCCAGCTTTGTTTTCATGCAAAACTGACACTCTACCATTTAAGCCACAGATCCACTTCTGGCTTTTTGGTGACTAATAGGAAATATAAGTCTCACAGACTTTTCTGCCCAGGCTGGCTTCAAGCCATGATCCTTAGATGTTAGCTTCCTGAGTAGCTTGCTAGGTGACAGGCCTGAGCCATTGGCTCCTAGCTATTTTGAATCCTATTATTCGCTGCAGAGCTAGAGCTGCTCTGTGAAAGAGACTCCAGGAAGGCTCCTGTAAATCAGGGATTCCTCACGCCCTCTGGCTGTAGTCTTAAATTTCTAGTGTGCTTCTATGTCTTCTTTCCATTTCCTATCACTCACCTGCATCTATGTTTCTGTTGTCTTTTTCCTTTGGATTTTGAGTTGGCTTCACGGTAATTCTGACCTGTGAGTCATCCCTCACATCTATTCTACAATGCTAAGCCCAGATCCAAGGGCCTAGAAAGATTCAACCTGAATGGTTGATAAGCACTGAATGGGTTAAACATATGTGAAGTGTGCATACACACATGCACAAACACACAAGATAATAACTATGTATCTAAAGTATGATGATTAAAATTGTCCAGTTACTTTTACAAGTAAAAGGCACACAAGATTTCCATAGGACTTGTTTTCCATCCCTCAATATCCCAAGATATAGGATTAGGATTAAAATTGAAGAGAAGAGTCTCACAGACTTTCCTGCCTGGGCTATCTTTGAACTGTGACCCTCCAAACTCAGCCTCTTGAGTAGCTTGGTTTGGTGCCTAACTCTACCCTGAGCTTTGATGGGAGGTTGGAAGTTAATAAAAATACTCACTGAATTTAGCTTTTGAAGAATTTATGGTGTTGACAGAGGAGGGCATGAATAAGTAGCTAAGAGGTTCCAACTGTGTAACTCCTCCAAACAACTAGCAAATATTTTAACCAAACGAATACTGGGAAGCTGAAACATGTTTTGTTGGTGATGGGGGACCAAGGAGAGGGCATACAGATGGAGAGAGGAAGAGGGGTGAGTACAGGCAAAACATTCAATGCCCATATGTGAAAATGGAATTCGATCATTGAAAGTATGGGCGGAGTTAAAAGATGGAGGGTAATGATGGGTGACACAGTCAATATGCATAAACTGATATTTGTATGACTACATAAAGACAATAAATATTTTAAGAGGCTAAGGTCACCACCCAACAGAATCCCAGGATCCCAGCTGCAGTACTAAGTGAGAACATAGAGACTGTGATGTTTCCTCACCTCTGAGCAGAGAAATGAAGCTTTGTAACTATCTGCCAACAATTAACAAGAGTCTGTCAGAAGTAATGAGTCTCAGTCCCAGAAAAGAATGCAGTAGAGGAAGCCTCCAAACACAATTCCAATCCAGGTACTCCCAATAGCTCACGTGTGTAATCATAGCTTCTCAGGAAGCTGAGATCTGAGGATTGTGGTTCAAAGACAGCCAGGGCAAGAGAGTCTGTGAGGTTCTTACCTCCAATTAACTAAAAGGCCAGAACTAGTACTGTGGCTCAAGTGGTAGAACACTTAACTTGAACAAAAAAAAGCTCAAAGACAGTACTTAGGCCCCAAATTCAAGCCCCAGGACTGAAATAACAACAACAAAAAAGAACCCAATTCCAGTTGCTTTATAGACTAGTGACATACCTCCTGGATCCCTGGCAGGGGGAAGTATGCTTGCTGGTGTTTAATCACTGACATCTGGGGATCCTTCACTATCACAGCACATCCGAGATAGTGCTGACTTCACATCTGCATGCTAATGTTCACGGAGAGTGGACTGCTGCTCTTTGCCCAGCTCAAGGAGAGCAAATACAACCTCAGAAGAGGTAAGAAAGAGAAAGGCCTCAGGTAATGTGCAGAGAGGCAGGAGTAGTTACTAAAATCTATTGAATTATTATTTTTTTCTTTACTAAGCAGCAGTTTCTAATCCTATTTCCTCTGCTTCCACAACAACATTTTTCAGAATTTAATTTTGAAATCCTAATAAGGACATGTTCTCTGTTGTGGCTAGGGAAACCATACTATGTCACTGGGCCACAGTGCATTTCAGTATTACACAACCAGTTATGAATGGCCTGGAGCAAAACAAATCCATCTGTGTGTCTTTGCATGCTACTTCAGAGCCACCCAACCATCTGAAATCAAACTTCTTAGGAATAAATAGGCTACAAGGTCGAGTCCCAGAGAGTGTCACTTTTAACCTCCAGCAAATTTTCACAGCTGAGTGGCAAACTCCACCCAATCACCATTTCTAATGGGAGGCTGACAGGCTTCTAACAAAAGCAATTCCAATGTGCTGCTATAATAACCTACTTCTTTTGATTGCATTTATTTTTAATGATTATTTTCCCCGGAAGCCAAACCAACCTGGGCTGCCAACCCACAAGGAGGGGGAGGGGAGGAAGCTGAAGACTGGGGATATTGTCTTGGGGTGCACTGCCATCTAGTGATGGTTCTACAGAACTTACCTGTCCCTCAGAGCTGATTCAGCCAACACTGTTGGATAAACCAGAACCTATCTTCTTCTGCAGATAACTGAAAATATACCCCCAGCTTCACTCAGACAAAATACATGATGAAAAAGAGCTTTCCCATTGGAATGTTCAATGAAGACTATTACTGGCCTTAAATGAGAGATATTTTCTGGAATTATTCCAAAAGACAAATGGAAAAGGCTTTATTGCTTTATTCTGTGGCTCTTTTTATTACCAAGGTTAGATTTGATTTGCCTTCCGAAATGAATTGACAGAAATGAAAATGAAATTTGACAAAAGTCTGGGTACATCCGTATGGTTGGAGCTATGATTTGGTTGCAAAAATAAAATTGATTCGGAAGTTACTCACCTCAGGAAAATACTTATAAGGATTACATTAAGAATGTCTTTGGAAACTTTTTGCACCCTTGTGTTCTGTACATGAAAGTTTTGCAGGATAGATTCCTGTTGATTGCTATTATTGAGTGGGTAGGGGGCCAATTGCAAAAATCTTGTTGTGGTTGATATGACCTTTGATTTTTATCCCCAGGCAATGTCAATTTGCTCATGAGGCGCAACACATTTTAATCAACATGAGAAACCTGTATTTCAGGAAGAAGTTATTTCAAAACTGTTAATACAGTGATCACACAAGGTCAGGGAGAAGATAATTTGGGCAGGCTTTGGGAAAGATGATTTAGTCAATGTTATTAATGATACTTCTGATAAAAGCTGGACAAATTTCTGAGACAAATCCAAGCGCTGGCTTTGCAGCACCATCCCGTGGTGACAATTCCAGCCCGTGGTAGGGCAAGATGGGGGTTCCTGTGTGAATCTCAGAGCATGCGCAGACTCAGAAGCAATTTTCAGAGCATGTGCAATCTCAACTTCACATCCCAGGTGCCACTAACTGTGTAGCTCACATAAATCTTAATGGAACCAGGTGACAAGTGGATGGCTGGGTTGAGGGAGATGGGGGAGAATTATAGAAGGGGTGACATTGATCAAGATGCATTGTATTCATAAACTGAAATGTTGAAATGAACCTTTTGTACAACTACTGAACTATATTTAAAACATTAAAAAAAAGAAAGAAAAAAGTTTTACTACAAAAGGAGGCAAATTAACAATCCCATTCTTTAGTAATGTGGCCTTCTTTGAAAGGGCAAAATGGTATTCGGTAACTGAGTCAGGTGCTGGTGGCTCACCTATGTAATCCTAGCTGTCAGCTGTCAGGCTGAGGTCTGAGGATGAGTTTGAATCAAGCCTGGGCAGAAAAGTTCATGAAATTTTCATCTCCAATGAACTGGCAAAAAAAAAAAAAAAGCCAGAAATGGAGCTGTGGCCCAAATAGTAGAATGATAGCCTTGAGTGAAAAAGCTTAAGGGATAGCACCCCCAGCAGTCCTGACATCAAACCCTAGTACTGGGGGAAGGGAGGGGTCGCTACATTCCTGTACTCCCGTGGTCCTCAAACAGCCAAGTGAGAAAGAAGGGTACCAATATGTCCCCTTTACACATGAGGGCCGTAAGGCAGATTGGTCAGGCAGATTTAGAGGAAGAGTCTGGATCCAAATGCAGGCAATCTGTCTCCCAATAAATGCTAAAGTTCATACTATCTTACAAAAGAACACTTTCTATTGGACAACTCAAGGGGCTACCCTGTGCTGTTGCTCAAGGTGATTTTTCCACAGCCAGTGTAGAGTATCTCTTTACTTCTGGGATGTCTGTTCAGGTCAGCTGAGCTATCTGGTAACAAAGCCCATACTATCATCCTTTCCAGGGTTCTAAGACCATGTAGCTCCTGGATACTTGTGTGGTTGGAGCTAAGCCAGGGAATCCATCAGTTGATCTAAGAGGAATTGCTTTTTTTTTCCACCCAGTGGTCTTACTCACTTCCCCCTCATAGGCTTTGGGTAAGGGAGATGTTTTCGAGGTCAATTAGAATCCCATGTCTGAGGTAGGTGTTCAATAAATATTTGAATAGGATCAATGGAGGCATTTCCGAGGCTTAATCAAGCCAGAGGCCTTTTCAATATTGATGGTGTTCTGGGAAGCTCTTCTTGCCTCACCCCAGTTCCCTGGAGGTTGAAGACAGAAAGTGGTCAATTGCCTGCAGGCATTCACTGTCACCCAAGATGCCCTCAGGGAGTATTAGAATTCTCAATAAGAAGAACTTTACTGATTCACAAAGAGCTCAGCCAAGGGAAATAAGGCTTATCTGCAAAGGTTATTAAGCTAAATGTGTCTTTGTTAAACCTTGTAGATCTTTCTGTAAGGTGAAAGTGAACAAGAGGCCATTGTAACTTCCAGAGGGTGCTACTATTCTTGAACTATATTCGATTGGCAATAGGATTAATTTTATTATGCTGTTAGGATGTAAGAGAGAATACAGTCATATTATTCAATGTATGTATGTGAAAATGGACCTAGGAAAATTGAGGGAATAGGTAAGGTTGGGAGATATGCAGAGAATGATGGTAGAGGTGACATTGATCAAGATATCTTGATGTGTTGACTTGAAACCTCTTTGTACAACTATTTAAAGATAAAAAATATTTTAAAAGGATATAAGAAATTTTAAGTTATCTATGGAGTTGAGGACAGATGAGGCAGGTGAACTCTCAATTTCCTAATTCTAAACCCACTGGGTTATAGCTTCTGCTTCTCTTGTCGAGAAGTCTTGAATTAATAAATGGGCAAAATAATCAACATATCAACCAATGAAGAAACCAAGATTTCTTGGGCTCATAAAGGCAAAAGCTTGCCATGGACATTCTTGCTTGTACATCTGGTCGGTGAATAACCATGGAGACCATTTTCTGTTTGGATCTAGGTGGTGTCTGAAGCCAGTAGTTTAAGCTGGCCTGGGAAGTAGTTGGAAAATTCCAGCCAGCTGTGCCCTACAGATCCAGAGATGGGTGTGAGCATCATGTCCAGCTATGGTAGCCAGAGGAGCTTGTTAGAAATAGGTTATTAAAATGAAGGAGATGGGAAATAGGTGTTGGGATTATCAAAATGAAGGAGGTTGGCAGTGGGTATTGGGAATAAAGCAAGAGAGAAAGCTAAGAGGTTAGAGAGCCACATAAAATGAGCCAAGTAAGCTAAGGTAGAGCTGTCAAGAGCGAAGTCTGTGCCAGTATGGTGACCACAAATATTTTGTTTTTCTTTCTTTTATCTTTGTGTTTTTTTTAATAGGTAATAGCATCCCTGGAGCATATCCCTGAAGGTTTCAAAGGATGTATTGAGTGGTGATCTCTCTGCTACTCTCGCATCCTAATTTTTAACTTCCTCTCCCTGGAATTTCTTCTACATCCTTCCACAGTTAGGCAGTATACACACAAGCATGTATGTATGTGCACTTATTACATCATAATCAGTATTATTTTATATATAAAATATTGTATTTTATATACAAATTTGTATTGTTTTATATTACTTTGTACCTTTCTTTGGCACTTAACAACACCTCTTTGAAATAGTTGTAGAGCAATATCAGTGCCACGGTTTCATCCCTTTTGGTGGTTGCATAATTTTCCATGATGGCAGATCATTATTTTACCCATTCTTATAAATGTATATTTATATCACATTCAAACTTTTCTTTGGGTGATAATGATAACATGTCAATGCATTTTAGATATGTAGGACAGATCTGTAAAAGTGAAGCTGCTGTATTATAGACTATGGGCACTTCAAACTGTGGTGGATATTGTCAAACTAATCTCCAAATAAGTCACAGCAGTTTATATTCCAAATTGCATATGTCTATTTACCCAAATATTTTCCATTGCATCTTATAAAACTTTTCTTTTCCCCATAGCTTGAACTCTTGGGCCTGGGCGCTGTCCCTGAGCTCTTCAGCTCAAGGCTACTGATCTACCACTTTGAGCCACAGTGCCACTTTTGGTTTTCAGGTGGTTAATTGGAGATAAGTCTCTCAGACTTTCCTGCCAGGGCTGGCTTTGAACTGTGATCCTCGGATCTCAGCCTCGTGAGTAGCTAGGATTATAGGTGTGAGCCACCAGCGCCCAGCTATAAAACTTGTTTTTTAGCTTTCCAGAATAATCAATACGAAAGGTGATATATCCATATGTTAATATTTATTTTTCTTGTAGTACATAGTGTTGAACACATTTTATACAATAAAAACAGGCCAGGATAGCAATTACCACTTCTTGGTATAGTATTGTTATAATAGGTTAGAGCGGTTTCACAATCATGAAATCCCAGTGGCCAGTATTAGACTTAGGTGGGAAATTTTAAATAATAGCCCATTGATAAAACACCTCCTTACTTTCTGCAGATATATTTTCTCTTCAAAACAGAGATCTCTTACAAACTGTTATCTGGATAAAATGGACTAAACAGTTTTCCTAAAGCTATAGACCACATAAGGGGAAAATCAAGGATTCAAGTCCAAGTCAACTGTTTTCTACATTCTGTACTTTCTGTCCAAATCTGAACCTATTTTTTTTGCTGCTAGTACTGAGGCTTAAACTTGGGACCTCACACTTTTGACTGGCTTTTCTGTACCCAAGTTTTTGCTAGTTAAGTGGAGATAAGATTTGTCTTCCCAGGCAGACTTCAACCCAGATCCTCAGATCCCAGCATCCTGAGTATCTAGGAGTACTCAAGGCCATGAGCCACCAGCACCTGGCCCAAAACAAGCTTAACTGCTAACTGGGAATGAAAACTGTAGATTTGAGATCAGAACACTTGGAGAGGCCTTGTAGTCTGCTACTCATTAGCCACATGACCTTAAGGGTCTTATTTTCCTGAACTTTTTTTTTTCCTCAAAAATCTGAAGTCGTTAAGTACTTCTAGGTCTCAGACTTAGTATTTTGTTATATGGCAAGAATTCAGATGTCTTATATGTAAAAGAAAAGCAAGAGTCATGCTATGTCCAAATGTGCCATCATCATGTTCTAAAAATTGAGAGCAGGTTATGTTCAAACACCTCACTTGGAAATAACCACCACTCTGAGGCCCTAAGGCCAGGGGTTAATTCCTATCTTTATGCCTATTAGCTTGCTAATTAAAAGAAAAACTATTGATGTTCAGTGTTTTGTAGTAAATATCTATATATTTGGGCTAGGATTTTGTTAGCTTGTTGGTTTACTTTTATGCTGAGTGGTAAGTAGGTCCTAGGCTTCTTGTATCTTTAATTCTTGTCTCCAACTTGAATAGTCCTCGTGATTTTATGTCTTTATCATTGCACCTAACAGGAAGAATGGAATGAAGAAGAAAGGCAGAAGGGAGAGAGGAGAAAAAGAAAGAAGGAAGGAAGGAAGGAAGGAAGGAAGGAAGGAAGGAAGGAAGGAAGGAAGGAAGGAAGGAAGGAAGGAAGGAAGGAAGGAAGGAAGGAAGGAAGGAAGAGGGAAGGAAGGAAGGAAGGAAGGAAGGAAAGGAAATATTGAGCTCCACAAGTGTTAACTGAATCCATGGGTAGACTAGCAGGAGTCAGGCCATACACAGAGAGCCTTAGGCACCATGATAAGGTTTGGGGATTTTTATCTAAAGGGATTTTTATCTAAATATCAACCTGGGGAATGAATGAGAAAATGAGTCTTCTGGCCAATTAAAGAACACCAATTTTACCATTAAAATCCGACTACAAATCCTTACAAAACTCTTCTTTAAATGATTCTGCTCTTGTGTTCAGTGCACTGCTGGGCAAAGGTGCTGGTCTGGATGATTCTCAGAGAGCAAACACACACATGCCATGTCATTAATAACTAGTGCCTGTGGCACTACCAATAGAGTATATGTTCTGAAAGAGGATAATAAGACCCTGGTCTTTCTTTTTTCTTTTAGTTCCTAGGCTTCCATGAAACTAGAAGCTTGCTCCACCATGTGCTTCTTGTCTTGACCAATTATGAACCACAATAAACACTTCCTCTTTTTAAATTGACTATCTCAGGTATTTCATTACAGTAATGTAAAACTGTTATACAGGAATTCAATTGCAAGAAACAGAAAAGCCTCATCTTGAGAGGTCAAATTGGGAGTCTTTATTAGAAAACCAGCCATGACAGGTGGACTCCTGTCTCAAAGACCTGCAGCCCAAAAGGTAGCTTACACAAAGCTTTTAAAGACAAAACCCACATGTTTGGGGTGGATACCCAAGCCCAACAAAACCAGACCATATAGGAGAATACTCAGGAGCGAGCAAATCAAACCATTTAGGGAATAACCAGGGGTGAGCATTCTCTGTAGCAAAACTTTCCTGGGTCTAAACAGCATGATGCACCTGCATATTCTCCAAAGCAGAGCTCTCCTGGTCTCAAAGAATGGCTTATGTCACCTCTAGGCTTTTCAGAGCTAGGTGTAAAGCTCCCACCCCCCAGAAAGGTACCCAGGATGGCTCTAAGAACAAGGCAATGTGACTTAGACCCAGTCTCCTTATTTCACTATTATCTATTCAACCACTAACACTATCAAATTCCTCCACCGTATACATACATGGAAGGTTGCAAGAGTCAAAGTGGCTAAGGGCATAGGACACATTTCTAATTAAACAACAATAAGGTCAATACAGATGTTAGGAAAGTGACAGCAAGCAACTTTATCCTAGTGGGGAGCAGGGGAACTTCCTGGGAGTTAGCTAGGTGGTGGGAGGAGGGTAGGGTACCAGAGGTTATGAGGATGGCCAGGACACGCCTCCAAGGGCTACCCTGAGGGCCCAGTTAACACAGCTGTGCACCCAATGAACCCAATGCACCCAATCTCTTCTGCTCAGCATGGCTGGAACTACCAGTGGGGTTGACCGTATGGTCTCATGGGAACACATCTTAGAATTAAAGCCACTTCTGGAAGACCTGCAGTAAAGCAGAAAGAAACAATCCAAAGGCCAAAAGAAGCACACTTTATTGAGTTTACAAGGCACAAAATATTTGTAGTTCCTTAGATATTTGTATTGCAATAAAATTACACATTATGGCATAATTATTAATGGTTCGAAGAGGAATAAACAGTATACACAAAATAAGGCCCAAACTATTAAAATGTAAACCTTGTAAATCAAAAACCATAAAACAATTATTCAATCCTCAGAGGCCTGCTTAACATATGCATATGCAATTTCTTATATACATATACTATAAAAGGCCACAAAACCATCACTCTGAAGCCAATCACTGTATAAATTATAAATATGAAAATAAGTCTTTATCTTTAACCTTAATTTTATCTTCAGCAAGAGGGCTGTGTGGCTTGAATTTATGCAAATCATGCCTTGTATTAAATAATCAAATGTCATATACAGCATTTTATAAAGCAGCAAGTAGAAAAAATAAATTAGGAAGATGAAAAGGACTTAAAATTAATAGTAAAAAATTGCCTCGTTACCCAATATTATTTTCCATAATGATATTAATATATTATCCAATATGTCAGGATACATATAAAAGGAGTGCAGCTTAATTGTGATATTAAAAGGAAATAGAGACAAGGGGAGTAAACTCCCATAGGCATATGCAAAAAGTATCAAAATTGAGCCCAAGCTAATACCATGAAGTATTTTTGTTCTTACTGAAGGCAAATATCCAATTTGAGAACTTCTTCATGGAATCAAAATATGGGGTAAATAATCATGATCTCCCAGAATGGCACCTAAATGACTTTTCTTTAAGCAACTTTGCCAGCTAGAGATATGTGCCTAACCTGGATGATGTGGCCACACGCAGATCCTTGAGGATGACTAGTTTGTCCAAGATACCTAGATAATGTCCTAATCAACCTGGGTGTACTGACTGCATAATCCTTCAGCAAAGACCAAGGTAATACTTCTATATCTAAAGTATGCTCTTATATACAGATAGCAAGATAAATACAAAGAGACACTTTTGAGAAAATAAATAAAGGTAACATAATAATATGCATATCAACACAGTGAGGGCAATAAAATCCAAATACATGTTCCACTTGTTAACATGGATCCAACAGCTTTGTTCCAACCTCACCTGGGCACCAAACACCCCACTAAGTCCCAAGACGGTGACAAAGTTTTGTTTTACCATGCCACACAAAGTAGTGCCCACTCTTACCTCCCAATTATTCTCACATTATCCCATAAACATTGGTCAGAAATGCTATCTAATTTTTCAAGAAATCAAAAAATATCAAACAGCAACTCTATAGTAGAGTTACTGGGGATATAATTTCCCATTAAAACAAATAAATGCCTTTAGTAGGGAAACAGCATGTTTTTAAAGGCTAAATGATGTTGCAACTTCAGTTTTGAGTGTGGCATATCTAATTGCCTCCCCTATTTTAAAAGATGGAGCTTAAGGGATTTGAAGTTTGATCATAAAAATCATCTACCACCTAGGTATTGGTTCCCACCTATAATCGAAGCTACTCTGGAGGCTGAAATCTGAGGATCGAAGCCAGCCCAATCAGACAAGTCTGTTAAAAAAATTAACCAGCAAAATTTTACAGTAGAGATGAGGCTCAAACAGTAAAGTGCGGGCTGGGGATATGGCCTAGTGGCAAGAGTGCCTGCCTCATATACGTGAGGCCCTGGGTTCAATTCCCCAGCACCACATATACAGAAAATGGCCAGAAGTGGCGCTGTGGCTCAAGTGGCAGAGTGCTAGCCTTGAGCGGGAAGAAGCCAGGGACAGTGCTCAGGCCCTGAGCCCAAGGCCCAGGACTGGCCAAAAAAATAAAAAAAACAGTAAAGTGCCAGCTAAAAGCAAAAAAAGCTAAGTTAGAGTATGAGGCTGGTATTGGTTCAAGCACAAAAAGAAAAATCATCAACAGGAAAAAGGTTGTTACATGCATGGCTTTGTTTTAACTCAACAAAAAGAAATGTTTTGAACTTACATAATACAATAAATCACAGAGACCATTTATATGATTCTTATTGGCAACCAGCTAGAGCCTGCACCTACATGAATCTAGACAGGCTCAAGTGTTTTAATGGGAACACATTAATTGGCTTCATCTCCTGAGAGCCCAACTTGGGTCAGGTAGTGACTCCACTAGCTTTTGTTTTTATCTTGCATTTTTTATTGTTATTGTAAAGGTGATACACAGAGGGGTTAAAGTTACATAAGTCAGATAAGGAGTGCATTTGTTTTTGAACAATGTTACCCCTCTGTTGGCTTTTAAGACTCATTTCAGTGTGGAAATCTTTGTGACACTGAAGCTTCGAGAATGAACAGGTTTCTGATGACTATGAGTCCAATTAAACCAAGGACATCTTTTTTTAAATACTTCTTTTCTTGATCATTATTTAAGAAAGTTAGTGCTTGAAATCAGGGGGTTGGCACTGAACTACAGATTAAGCTTTGAACTATGGGAAAGTGTAAAATAACATGGATATTTTCATATGGCAAAATGGTAAGTTGCTCTAAGTTGCCAAGATACTTTTAATGAAATATAAATTACATGCCATAAAAATTATTTCAAAATATAAAATGCACCAGTTTCTTTGTAAATAAAAGAAGATCCATATCCATGGCCATTATTCTAATTCTGGAACAATCTTGTTATTCCCCAAAGAAACTGCCATCAGTGGCCCTGTTTTCTCAGCCTCTGGTGCCCACTGACTGGTGTGTATTTTTCTCATGAGCAACATTCCTGGCATTGTACTTTCAATAGTATGTGGCTTCACATATTTTCCTTAAAATTAAGTATTCTCAAGTTATAAAATACTCTTTTATTTACAACCTTTTTTTCAAATATGTTTTCTTTATACATAAAAAATAGATCTTCTTTTCCATCAAAGCATAAATTGCAGCCTTTTTTAGTCAATTAAATCTGGTTATCCTTTCCAAAGTGAGAAAAATTAATAACCTAGTATTTTAAAAGCAAGGACACCTCCCCTAGGAATAGCCCTGGAGAACCTCTTCCTACTGCTAAAAAATGCTACAGATTCTGAGAAGCGCCCAGACCCATGGGCCTTAGAGGCTAAGCTGCTTATTTTACACAAAGAAAAAATCTAAAATGGGCTGGTGACTTACCCAAGATCACAAAGCTGTATAGCAGTGAAGCTTGGATTAAAAGGCCTTGGATGAGAACTGCTCTAGTGTCAAATTTTGTAAGTAATTGCCAGCATAGGTTAACTACAAGGTCAACTATCTTATGAACCTAATTAAGTCAGTGGTTTGTCATTCATCATTAACCTGAGCATGTGACCTTGTTTTAAGAAAACAACCCCATAACAAACATGAACATATTATCTTTTAAAAGCCATTACAAAAGTACCAGAAGGCCCAAATCACTCAGTGAGATTCAGCAAAGAGAGTCAGGGTTGCAGCAGGAGGGAAAGGACAGTTCACATTTCTCCATAGGCCCATGCCATTGGATGCAACACCCTATTAAGAACCAAATGAGTCACAAAATTCAGTGTTGTGGAAATTAAGACATTTCAGCGGTGGTTGGAACTTAACCATTGCAACAATTCTTCATCTGTATGGACTTCTTGGAACCAGTCCCGGCCAGATTGGTGATAGATTTGCTGTCATCATCCTCTGTCCTTTTCTTCACTTCCCTGGAGGTTGGTGGGGATTGAGAAAGAGGATTACTCAGGTACAAATTTAATCCCTGAATGGCTCCAAAGAAATAAACAGCAATGCTGAGGGGCCACACAGCCATGGTTTGAAATTCTCTGTAGGTGTCAACTTACTAAGACTTCACCAGAGCCCTATGAATTTATGGTGTTCCCTTGCATATGTGCGGAAAAGAGGGCAAAAAGAGGTTAAGAAATTTCTTTGGCTAAATGGGATTCAAACCTCACAGACTGGTTCCAGGGACTGTGTTCTGACCAACACACACACACACACACACACACACACACACACACACACACACACACACACACACACACATCTGAAGTGCCAGAATGCTGTATGAGCTGCCACCTGCACAGGCCACTCTAACACTCTGGGACCTGACTTTCCTCCCCAGGTCATGCTGCTGCCCTTCCGGAAAGCAACAGATTTCCATACTTTAATTGTACATGATACAGATTTCCATACTTTAATTGTACACAATAATGGAGATAATAATAGTTAAAAATCCAGGTGTTCTTTTGCTTCTTCCAAAATTTCTTTTAAGAGGCAGCACCGAATACTACTACTAATAATAATAATAACAATTCCAATGTCTTAGGAAAGACGCTTAGGGAAGTGTCCTTCCAAGTACAATCGCTGGGGATGAAGTGGAATATGAAAACTTGAAGTCCCACCTTGGACAGACAACAAGAATGACTGTGGTCAAGATCAGTGTGGGACAGCTTATTTCTAAGATAATTCCACCTTTCCTTGTTAGTGCCTGGAGCACCCAATCAAAAGGTGGATTTCTGTCCTCAAGTCTTGGTCAGAGCTGACTCTCAGATAGCCTTAAGTGTAGAATACAGAGGGAAAGGTACTCCTGGACTTCCAGATACAGGGTTTAATAATGCCTGACTGACTCCACTTCCACCTGCTTGAGGCCTTGAGCTGTCCTTAGATAGTCAGTGTTACTTAATGGACAGAGGCCACCACAGTGCCATGCAAATGGAGAACCCATATGACACAGCTACAAGAAGGAGCAATCTGGTGGCAGATACTCAGCAGGAGACACAGCTCCAGGAGTCATCTGGCTGCAAACACACAAGACACCCCAAGCAACAGCAGTTGAGGAACTTTCCAGCTGATATCCAGCCAACTCTGGTAATTGTGAGAGAAAAAGAAATAGATGGCGTTTAAGGAGATTATGTTTTGGGATGGTTCATTCTGGAGCAGTTAACTAAAACTACTGGGAATCTTTCCAATAGAGCAACATTGTTCAATAGAAATGTAATGTGACCCAAAAATTAATTTCAATTTTTTTAGCAGAATGGATATATATGAACATGAAGATATATATAAAAAAGCTGAGTGTGGGTGGCTCATGCTTGTAATCCTAGCTACTTGAGAAGTGAAGAACAGGAGGACTGAAGTTCAAGACCAGCCTAGGAAAAAAGCATGAGAGACCATTCTCATCCCATAGCTGGGCACAGTGGTGCATGCCTGTCATCTCAAGCTATATGTGAAGCTAAGGAACAGGAGGACTGTGGCTCTAGCTCTGTGTGCTCTGTGTGCTCTGGCAGAAAAGTCAGCAGAACTCCACATCCTTAGAGAAAAGATGGACTCAGTGGTATGCACCTGTGATCTCATCAACATCTGGGAGCCTAGGCAGAGATGGCAGAACAGGGCTGGAGGTATGGCTCAGTGGTAGACATACTAGCCTAGCAAGTATGAGGCCCTGCACCCAAACCCCAGCACTGCTGAAAGAGAAATAAGTAGGAATTTAAAAAATGTATAAAGAAACTTGTCCACTTAATTTAAGTAACACATCTTTTGGTTAATGCAGAAAAAAATGTTACCATTTCATCACAAAGTCAGTAATATTATTGAGATAATTTATAACTTGCATATTGTCTTCAAGATACATGTATTTAACACGTAGAGCATGTGGCCCCTCGAATTTTAGCCACATTTCAAGCAGCCAGTGGCAACCAAACTACCCAGTGAAATTTCAGGAAGCTCTTATTTGCTCTAACTTCTGAAAACCACTAGTAATTAAAAGAAAAAACAAAAGATCAGCAAGAAAAAGCAATGGAAGTAGCATTTTGCTGTAGGCCAGCTAATAAGCACTCTGAAAAATGTGTCCACATTTTTCTTACTAAGAAACACCATGCACCCAAACCCTAATAGGGCATTAGTGCCCTTACTTTGTAGATGGAAAAATGAAAAGACAAAGAGACTGATCACCCCATAGCACCTCAAAAGGCCCCTTCCAGATTACAGTCATGAGAACTGTCAGATGATTGTGTATGGTGTAAACCACCACTTCTGTGGAAACTTATTACAGAAACTATAGAAAATTCACAAAATTCCAAATGCAAAGTCTTGATCATTGTCATTTAACAAATTCCCAATTTATCACAATGTATGGGACCCTCAGGTAGAGAACTATGATCGAGAGACAAGGACCTAAGTTAATAACTGCATGATCTTGAAAAGGCGACTAACATACATGGGACTCTGAGAGGACTCCTGAAAGACAAGAATTCACCTGGAAGGTAAAAAAACAGGGGCAGAGAAGAGCATACATAAAAAACAGAGGTATCAAAGAACTTGGATACAATTAGATGCTAAGCTTTCTATGTCTACAATATTCATTTTGGAAACAAAGGCTTTGAGTAGAGGAGTAGGTATGGTGAGGTAATGAAAAGACTGCCTGTAATAGGCTGAAGAGCTGGGACTTTTAACTGGAAATAGGACATCAATGTGGAGTTGTGAGCAAGAAAACAGATATTAATTGGGTTTTAGAAACATTGTACTGGGGCTGAGGGTATTGCTCAACGGTAGATGTTTGCCTAGCATGCACAGGGCCCTGAGTTCCATCCTCAACATGGAAAAAAAAATTTTTTTTAAAAGACAGTGAACTTGACACAGGGAAAATCTAAGATAGACCTGCCAACATCACATTAGGAAACCGTAAAGCAGAGGAAGAGATGGAGATATAGCCTCAATAGACATATACAAACACCACTGTGTAAACAGGGCTCAGAAGTCAATGAACATTGGGAATTAGGGAAGAGAGGAGAAAAAAGAAATGAAGGTTGAGCTTGGCTGACTAGGGTTTAACTGATTTTTGGTAAATTCCTGAAAAGGGCACAGAAGAAGAGATAACTGTAAAGAAATATGTTATCTGCTGGGTGCTTGTGGCTCATGCCTGTAGTCTTAACAACTATGGAGGATGAGACAGGAGGATCATAGTTCAAGGTCATTCCAGGCAGGAAAGTTTGTGAGACTCATCTCCAATTAGGGCCCCCCAAAGCTGGAAGTGCAGTGGTGACTCAGGTGGTAAAATATTAGCCTTGAGCAAAAGAAGTTCAGGGATAGTGCGCAGGCCCTGAGTTCAAGCTCCTGGACTGGTACAAAACAAACAAACAAATGAATACTATATCTGTGGAAATTCCAGTTATTCCAATTGGTAGCTCAGAATGAACTTACAGTATTTAAGAAAGAGGTGGAGGCAAAAATACAGCAACTTTAAGCGATCATCTGGATATGATTTCAGAAACTAAGGTGATGTTATACATCAGGAGGAAACAGAAAATGAAAAGGATAGGAATACAGAAAAGGAATGGCACGTGTGTGTGTGTGTGTGTGTGTGTGTGTGTGTGTGTGTGTGTGTGTGTGAAAGAAAGAGAGAGAAATATTCTGGGGCTTGAACTCAGTATCTGGTGCTCTCAGTTGGCTTCTTCACTCAAGGCTGGTGCTCTACCATTTGAGCCACACCTCCACTTTCAGTTTTTTGAAGGTTAGCTAGAGATAAGTCTGATGGACTTTTCTCTTGCGCTGGTTTCACATTAAGATCCTTAGATCTCTGCCTCCTGCATAACTGGACTATAGGCATGAGCGAGTGACTGTCAGCCTGTAGAAAGGAATCTTGAGATGACTAACAACAAAGAAGTAGCCAGCCAGTGATTCAGGCCAGTAGTGCAAAGTTCTGTCTCTGTCACTTCCTAGCCAGGTCACTTTGACCAAGGTGCTGAAACATTTTCATTCCCCAATTTCCTTATCTGTAAACAGGTATGATATTCATAACATCCTCATAAGAAAACTTTCATTGCTGCCTGTGGGAGGCCCATTGGCTTTTGTGAGGAACATATCATATGGCTTCTTGATAAACTTAAGTCCTCCCTTGCTTCCTTTGGTATCCTGCTGAATCTAGTACTGGACCTTGCACATGGTCAATTCTCATCATAATGACGATATTTTATTTAACCTGGAAGCAGGTATTAAATATCCAGCCACATCTTTTATCAGGTATTCAGTTTCACTAGTCTACCAAAAAATTTAGGCAAAACTCATTTTAAGAAAACCAGAAAGCAATTTCACCAAAAAGAACCACATTTAATAACTGCATATGTTTAGTATTTATACTTATTATGTCAAATGTACTCAGCTCTTGCCCTAAGCTGCTATGCTTTTTTCCCACTGGTTTTTCTTCAACTTTAGGCTACTGATCAAATAAATGTCTATTGAATGTGAGCCTACTACTGAAAACTGTTGAAAGCCTGTGATCCAGTGATGAAAAATTTACTTACCAAAGGGAAAATGATTGTGAAAGCATCTTGGCCTAATGGTACTGGAGGGAAATTGTGTTTCCAGGAGAAGTTTTTCCTGGGATGGAGAGATTTTCCAAGAACAGAATGGTTTGCCCATTATTTAAACACAAAGAGCCTCTCTTCAAAAGCAAATTCTGTTTCAGACAGTGCAAACCCACATGGTCTTCTAGTTCACAATTTATGGCATTATAACTGTGGAAAGGACAATGCTGGGATCATTCTATAAGAGCTACATCAAACACTTCATGTCTTACATAATATGTTATTTTCTAATGGTTTTAAAATGATAATTCTACATGTGAAGACTATAACATTTCTATTTTAGACTAAGTACTTTGAGAAGCAGATCTGAAAGGCAGAGCATAAATCAATTAAAGCCTTTATGTACTTGCTTCATTTTTGGAGAGAGAGAGAGAGAGAGAGAGAGAGAGAGAGAGAGAGAGAGAGAGAGAGAGAGGAATGATGTGTATGTATGCCAGCCATGAAGCTTGAACTCAAGGCCTGGACACTGTCCTTGAGCTTTTGCACTTAAGGCTAATGCTCTACCACTTAAGCCACAGTACCACATTCCACGTTTGGGGCTGTTTAATTGGAGATAAGACTCTCAGACTTTCCTGCCCAGGCTGCCTTTGAACACCAGTCTTCTAAGTAGCTAGGATTATAGATGTAAGCTACCTGCACTGGGTTTTACTTATAATTTTGATATTTAACACAGTAGGCCCAAATTAGGCCATAATATAATACTAATAATTTAAGTCCTCCATGTTACAGGATTTGTAAGAAGCTTGCGATATTTCTTTAATTGTTTAAGGCTTAAAGAGTAACTATAGCCTAACCATTACCTAGTGACCTGGTTATCAAAATTCCTTTCCACACCAGTTGTTTCAGGTGCAAGCTGGTGTCTAAATGACACTGTAAACACAGTCCACTTCTGGCTGCTCTAGCAGGCTCCAGGGGAAGCAGGTGCAGAAGGAGCAGACAGCAAATGGCCTCTCCCATCTTCATGATGTGCAATAAAGAGAAGAGTCCATAGTTGGGATGTGATCAAGGCACTTAGGATTCATTTAAATTTCATAGGATTCCATATGACAGTTGAACACTAAATAGCAATTACATTATTCATTGGAATGAAGGCTATTACACAGAGAGTAGTAGATTGTATTAGAAAAGACTTTTGAGATTGGTTTATTCAGCTCCCCATCCTCATTCCACAGATTACTGGAGATACCTCAAATAAGATGGGGACTTGTTAAAGACTCCATAGCTATTTAGGGGTAGATTTAAGAATGAATTTGGAGTCTCCCCTAGTACACAAGGCAGTAACTACCCACCATACGAGTTATCTCATATTTGAAATGCTTGGAACCATGAGTATTCCAATTTCAGAGTTCAGTAGATTTTGGAATGCATGTATGGACTTTACACGTTCAGTATTCCTAGTCCAAAACAAATCTGAAATGCTGCAAAATTCAAAGTTTTTGACCATCAATGTACACACCCCTCAAGTTTCAGACTTTGAAGCATTTGGGATCTCTGAGTTTCCAGTTATAGTTGCTCTAAGGCCTGCCTGCAGCATCCTTCCCTGAGTGTGGTGGTAGCAATGCAGTGTCTCACACTCAAGGCTTAGGCAGCTCCGTGCTCTCACAGGTCCAATGATGCTTTGGAAACCTGTTGTTCCTTCTCCACCCATACTGACCTATCCACTATATCACTCCCACCTAGGAACGCTGGAAAGGGTAAAAACCCCTACCAGTCGATCGATCAACTATTCTATCTCACTAAAGGAAAATGCATTTCATTGAATTCTCCTCCTTTGCTACATGTGGCTTGTTTGGCCAAAACAGTCTCTTTTCCAAGGATTCCCACTCAAGGCACATGCAATGCCTTATATGACCTAATCTATAAAGGTCTTGCTCTGACAAATACAATGTAAGCCTATGATCTTCCTATGAAACACAGAAAAAAGAAAAACCCCTATGTAAATTAGATGAATCTCTTCCAGTTTAAATTTATGCTTATTTTTCTAACCTGTTGTAAGTGACACTCAAAATTTAAACAGTGTTTAAAGCATTGTTTTGTTGCTTTAAACAAAGGTGATTTGTTTACGCCGTTGGGGAGATGGCTAGCTCTCTGACTGAAGTCAAAGGGGAAAATGTTCAAAGTGTAAGCCCAGGACATCTGCCAACCCCTGCCACAAATTGATGTGACTCAAGCAACCTGAAGTTCTGAAGTCTGTTTACTTAGTTTATTCAAGTAAGGGAAGCCACTTATTTCAAGGCCCTAACACAACCACTCAGCTAATGTAAGTCTAATCTAGACATTTAAATACCAAGTCATTAATCAAAAAGTATCACTGAAAATACTACAAAGTATTTCAACTGTCTATGTTTACTAGGAAAGGCCAATTATAGCACTAAAGGCTCTCAAAAACAATAGGAAAATGAATTTTGTGCCTAAAACTATATGTCTATTTTGTGTGCAATTAGAAATTACTATCCTGAATTTTGTTTATCCATCTATCTTCCTATTTTTGTGTATATTGGGCAGAGGGTAGTGGTGGTGGTGGTTATAGAAGCCCTTTAGTCTAGAAAGATTAATCTAATCATCTTTCCATTTGTGACAGAAAAACTAAGCAAGTGATATGGTGATTTCCTAAGAATACTTCAAGAATTAAAACATGCACATTTATATACAATTCTTTAAAAATATAATTTTCATTCTAATCTAAATTCCAAAATGTTATTTATGATTAACACCATTGCCTTAGCTTAATAATTACCTAAGTAATAATGTTGACATTGTGATTCCAACTAGCATGATGTGCAATTTGCTTTGGTAGAAGTTATTTTTTTCTTTTTCATCTAGAAAAATGTCATACCAGATAGTTGTATTCATAACACACACTGGTGTTTAAAATCTGGTTCCTGGAGATGATTTGCACAAGTCAACTATTAGCTTTGTGCTGACATTTCACAGAAATGTCAACAACACCTCAGATGCACCTGCTTTGTTTGGCAGTAAAGATGTCTAATATTTTACCAATATTCAGAGGGTGAGAACAAGTAGCATTGCTGAGGGTTATAATACCCATGTGCGTTGGACTGAAACACAGGACAGTGTTTTGCAAAATGTAAATTTGATCTGCATATTAGTGTGGAGGAATGTGACATGTACATTAACCAGGTACAAATTTCAACCCAGGGCACCACCTTACCGAGCAAGATGGAGAACTGCTTCCACTACGTTGGAGCCATCTTTTGCACTTGTCTCACAGAATAATGCCCCATAGGTCTGCAGGAAAGAAGTCCACACAATGGAACAGAGCTTTCAATTGGGTCTTTTGGAATTTTAGTTATTAGAAACAATAAAATCAAGCAAAATAGAATTTCCCACTGAGTGTGCTAACAGTGACTATTAATTAGAAAACTGAGTTCAAGCTGAGAGATGGTGGTTCATGCCTATAATCCTAGCTATTCAGAGGCTGAGATTTGAGGATCACAGTTCAAAACCAGCCCAGAAAAACAAATCCAAGAGAATCTTATCTCCACCTAACCAACGAAAAGCCTGAAATGGAGGCTCAAATGGCAAAGTTCCAACCTTGAGGAAAAAAATCCAAACAACAGTATGAGGTCCTTAGTTTAAGCCCCTGTACCAGTACACACATACATGTACACACACACACACACACACACACACACACACAGAGAGAAAGGAATTGAATTGGAATTTTAGTACTCAAGTAGCAAATACAAGTGTAATTTTCCAGAGATAGTTTCTAGTCATCAGATTCTTGTTTTGCATTAAAAATACATAAGATTTCATATTTTACTTTCAATAATCATATAGTTGGCTACCAAATGGTATCTATCAAATAAGAGATAAAAATGAAACCTTAGAGAAGCCAGTCAGTATTTAAATGTCCATCAAAAGTCTGGTTGCGGTTGCGTTGGGCCAGCAACTAAGCAAGGCCTATTTTCCTTCTCCTTCTGACTTCATTTCCTCTACCAGGAACAGGAACCAGCAACCTATGTGTGGTTGTTTCATTTTGTTGTTGTTTTGCACTGGAAGCAGTGCTTTAATTCAAATGCTCATATTCTCACTTGACTTTTTTCTCACAGCTGGTGCTCTACCACTTGAACCATACTTCAGTCCAGTATTTTTGCTGGCTAATTGGAAACGAGTCTCACAGACTTCCCTGCATGGGCTAGCTTTGACTCGCGGTCCTCAGATCTTAACCTCCTGAGTCGCTAGCATGACAGGCATTAGTCCCCAGCACCTGGCAGCCTTGGTGTTCACAAGAAGCAATGGGCACAATGCAGCCCTGTTATTCACTTTTGTGGTAGTAATGGGAAGGACCAGTGCACTGTCATTTTCTTTCAAATCTTTCAGTGCTTCTCATTCTTCTTCAGGTTATGTTCAAATGCTTTCCCAACCTAACCCTGCCTATGTAGCCTTGGTGATCTCCCAGCTTTACTTTCACCATATGCCCTCACTCACAAAACTCCAGTGACTCTAGCCTTTTCCGTCTTTCTCTAGTGGCTCAATTCTCACTTACCTCAAGGTCTTTGTACCTGCTTGGTCTTTCAATCACCTAGGTTGTCTTTGCCCCTAACTACCCTTTTATTTAATCTGACTCCTCCTCACTTTGGAGATTCTTAGGTAACCCTTCCTTGAAGTTCAGATTAAGTAGTTTCTAATCTTGACTAGCTCTTCCTGGTAGAGCTAAAACCTCACAGGTGTTTTCTGAAAAGCACTTGCAACAATTGTAACTGCTAGTTTTATTTCTGTCTTTGATCTAACAAGTAGGAGACATTTTAATTTAAAGAAAAACTGAAGCTAGGCTCTGATGGCTCATACCTATAATCACTACTACTCTGAAGGCTAAGATTTGAGGATCAGGATTTGAAGCCAGCCCAGGCAGGAAAGACCATGTTACTCTCATCTCCAATTAACCACAAAAAAGTGTAAAGTTGAACTGCAGCTCAAATGGAAAAGCATTAGACTAGAGCAAAACAGCTCAAGGACAGCACCCAGACCCTGAGCTCAAGCCCTATGATGGACACCAAAAACAAAAAAAAAAAGGAAAGGAGAATTGGGTGCATTTAGGGCCTGGAAGTGGGTCAAATATTCCCATATGTGATAAAGGGAGGATCTGGTGGGTTTGTGGAGCAAGGAGACAGAGAAAAGACAGAAATTGGGGAAGACTCCACAATGAGACCTGTATCTAGCCATCCCCAAATTATAGGAAAATATATTCCTATTATAAGAGAGAGGAGTGACTGGTCGAAACAGGTAGTATTAGCAGGGTGCCTGTAACTCTCATCTATAATCCTAGCTACTCAGGAGGTTGAGATCTGAGGTTTGCCACCAGAAGCCAGCCTGGGAAGACAAATCTATGAGAGTGTTATCACCAATTAATCAGCAAAAAGCCCAAAGTTTAGGTGTGGCTCAAGCCATAGAATACCAGCCCTGAGAGAGAGAGGAAAGAGTCCTGAGTTCAAGCCTTTGCATGCGCATGCACACACACACACACACACACACACACACACACACACACACACACATTGTGTTATGCTAACTTCTATAACCAGGATGTCACAGGATGTAGGAAACTGGAAGTCATGACATACTTGAGGAAACAGACCTTGAAGACTGAAGAGGAATGAAACTGGCAGGGGTCCATTCTGAAGTGTCTGCTTTGCTTACCAATCTTTTCTTAGTACACAATAAAGTAAATATGACTACAGGTGCTAAATGCATCTCCTTTGCATTCAATGTCAATTTTTAATGTTTATCATATTTGATTTGCATTTACAATACTCAAAATGTGATTTTCAATTTACAATTTGTAAAGTGAAACTTATTTTTAAAGTTCATGCACGCCCAGTAATCCTAGCCACTCAGGAAGCTGAGATCTGAGGGTCACAGTTCAAAGCCAGCCCTGGTAGGAAAATCCATGAGACTCTTATCTACAGTTAACCACCCAAAAGCTAAAAGAAGACATGTAGCTCAAGTGATGAACAAAATAGCTCAGTGCCAAGTCCTCGGCCAAGGCTCAGCCCGAGTTCAAGTGTGAGAACAGACAGACAGGCAGACACACACACACACACACACACACACACACTCACAGTCACACACACAAAAGAAGGTGTCCTTCGCTGGTGCTGGTGACAGACAGCAATACAAGCATTAAATGAGACTGCCTTAGGTGCATGTGCCTGACCCCACTGCATCAGCCTCCTGGTGTTAGGGTAAGGAGAGTTTTTCTATAGGCCCTGCAGCTTGCACCATGACAACGACAGAAGAAAACATTACCACAGTAGTAATCCACACAGAACTTAAATTCATCCTTTCTGCAAATGTGTAAACCAAGATAATTTCAGACTAAGCACAACTCTGTGTGTGTGTGTACATACTGGGCTTCACATTCTCCTCATTCACACAAGGCTAGCACTGTATCACTTGCACCACAGCTCTACTTCTGACTTTTTGCAGATTAATTAGAGATTAGAGCCTCACAGACTTTTATGTTCATCCTGGCTTTAAACTGTGATCCTTGGGTCACAGCCTCTGGAGTAGCTATGATTATAGGATGAGCCACCAGTGCCCAGCCAAAGTACCATCTTTCCTTTTTCCTTCCTTCATTTCTTTCTTCCTTCCTTCCTTCCTTCCTTTCTTTCTTTCTTTCTTTCTTTCTGTTTTTATAAAATTATCTTTCAGCAGTTGTACAAAGGTGTTGCCATTTAACAAAGCAGTTTATGAATACAATATTTCTTGATCAATGTCACCCCTTTCAGCATTCTTACCCATTTCTCCCCAACTTACCTTCATCCTTACTCTTCTTAATTTTGTAGGATGTACATTGGATTCTTAACCACATTCTCTCTATCTTCTATTCTTCATTCATCTATCCCTTTCCTCTTAACCCCACCCCATGCCATTTGAATACCTGCTTCCTGGTGTTTAACTTTGACTTTGCCTTTCTAAGGAATTACACTATTTCAGTTCTCCCTTGAATCTACTACTATATATCAGTTAATACATTTGTATACACTTGCATATCACCCAAAGTATTTATTTATAAGTGTATAAGTTAAATCTAACTTCTCTATATAAAGGAAACTATTCATCCTTTGTATCTCACCTGACATAATTTTTCCAGATCTTTCTATTTCTTTACAAAATGTATGATATCATTCTTTCTAACAGATGAGAGGAATTCCATTGTGTATATATAACATATGTTCTTGAGACATTCATCCATTCAGGGGCATCAGGGCCGTTCCCGTACCTGATCCAAAGCACAATCTTAAGAGAGAAAGGAAGCCTCCCAATGCCCTTAAGGCCAGGCAAGACCTTACTCTGGACTTCCTCCTTGGCATGGTGCCTCTCTGAAGCTGATCCTATCTTAATAAATAGAATACTCTTTCTTTTCCCTTCTTCCGGATTCCTGGAGTAGAGAAACATTCCAGGAAGCCGGCAAGAGGGGAGGAAGATAGGAGGTTATTCTGGCTCATTTTTGTCAATAAAATTAAGTGGGGAAAATTAAGGTGAGATTGCCTTCCCTTCCTGAAGAATTTATTCCTTTCCTGCAGGGCAAAGCACTGGGAACTCTACTGGTAAGAAAGACAGACACCTGGCCAGACAAGGTACAGCCTTGTGAAGAACCTCTTAGTACCATTGAAAACCAAAGTGCAAGGAAGGCCACTGATTCCAAAGCCATTCAACATCTATATTCTATTCCAATTCCAGCCCACCCTCTTACCATGGCCAGTTTTTCTCCAAAATATCCTTGGACACATTTTTGTCCTTCCGCAGCAGCAGTGTCACGAAGATCAGCCTTGTTTCCTACCAGCATGATGGGAATGGTCTCGTGGGTTGCGTCCTACCAGGAAAAATAAGACATCCATCAAACCCTGAACAAATTACAGTGACAACAGTGACTATGGTCATAATAGAAACAGCTATCTGGTTGGTACAAAAAATGTAAATAAAATATCATTGCATTCATCATCTTTTTTTTTCTCTGTGTCTTCTGTACTGGGGCTTGAACTCAGAGCATGCTGGCTAACTGGAGATAAGAGTCTCATGGACTTACAGATATGCAAGCAGAGATCCTGAGATCTCAGTCTTTGCAATAGGTAGGATTAAAGGCATGAGCCACCCCCACTTGGTTTCATTTATAGTCATTTTCTAAGTCAGATTTGGGAGAACAAAGTGCATGTTTGTTATTATTTTCTAAGTCCTATTGCTAATTGCAATCTAAGAATTATTTATATTTAAGATAATGTCTTTAAACTGCTAAAAATCTCTCAGTACAACCATGATTTTGTCCCCATTTTAGGTAAAAAAAACTGAAATTCAGAGTGTTGGAGAAGAATATCTAAGAGCCAAGACCTGAATCCAAACTGACTACACCCCCCCTCCAACTACTCCATACTCTATCTACCCTTGCTAATGAAAAAAGGGTAACAGGCACTGAGAGTGATCAGATTTACAACAAAGGAAATAAGTATCTGCTAATTTCTTATCTCTAGCACAATAACCATTATCAACTAAGAGGCATGACCACAGACTTCCTTCTATTTGGAGTACCCAAAGAAGAAGATAATAGAAAATATTCTGAATGTGTAAAACTCTCTAAGAGAATTCAACAGGTTTTAGGCATCTCCTTCCAGCTTTTACCTGGTCATTCAACAAATTATTCACGGCAGGTAACTTAATAACCATAGTTTTTCATAGCCTTAATTCTATCACAAAATGTTGTAGCCAGTGTTATCTTGTGTGTGCCAGTCCCAGGACTTGAACTCAAGACCTGGGTGCTGTCCCTGAGCTTTTATACTCCAAGTTAGCATTCTACCAAGTGAGTCACAGCTCCACTTCCAGCTTTTTAGCAGTTATTTGGAGATAAAACTCTCACAGACTTTCCTGCCTGGGCTGGCTTTGAACTGCAATCCTCAGATCTCAGCTTTCTGGGTAGCTAAGATTACAGGCATGAGCCAGTGGCACCCGGTAACCTAGGGATTTTTAATCAACATACACCAACTATCAATTCAGAGGGTTCACACATCACTAAAAGTCTATTGCTTCTCAACCATCTGGCCTGTTTCAGATATGGCATCCCTCATTTCAACCCAGCTGAGACGGGCCATTTACAGTGGTCTTTATAGGATTGCCCTCAAGTTAGAAAGACCCATGGAGAAGCCTCACTGTGCTCATTCTTTTCCTACAGTGAAATTCAAATCCATGTAGTATCTACTTTTCCTCATAACAAATTGAAGAGTGAATTTTAAATCGTTTTCTTCCTTTCAGATCCCATGAAAAGAAAGTATCAACAAAGAAAGAATTGCTTGCCACACTGAGGTGCTCAGAAAATTAAGCTGCCTTTTCTTGGGCATACTGTAACCTAAAATTTCAACATAAAGACTAAGCACAACATTTCAACTTTGGAAAGCTTTGCTTTGCTATTTGCTCCTTTAAGTAGACATACCTTTTACATGCATAGCCAACCAGACTTTGGCATTCAATTCCTTTCATTTAGGTCTTATTCTGTGAAACCAGCTGCTTGTTCTGGTGCTTTATCTAAGTAGCTACCAGTGTTGACTGAGGAGGCCCAACTCAGGCCTCATTCTACTTCTAACCAAGCAAGTACCATATGCTTCCTACACCACCATATGTTTGCCATATGTGAGGATATTCCTAACTTCCTTTCTCAGATGTTAGAAAAAAGAATGTAGCATGTAGAAAAATTTATAAAGTAACAATATTACACAAAATAAGTATACTTTTGTTGCATTTATAGTAATTTCATGTCATGATATTTTGATGGAATGATGTGTACATTTTTTTGCTATTACTGAAGTCTTATTGCAAATTGTAACCAGCTATTTCTTTATTACTGTGCCCATTAGAAAAACTATCCATTTCAGGGACTAATTTGAGATCAGATAGCAACTCTCCTGTTTAACCACTACTGAAATTTAATGTCTATTTAAAATTATAGATGGTATACTTAGATGAAGAGTTGTGTCAGCCACTAGTTTATTTTACAAGACAGTACAGTGAACCAGAGCCCAAACTGTAGCTGTTCGTTACTCATAACTGTCGGCAGGACATTAAATCATTTCCTACAGTAAGAATTCTTAGGTAGGCACCGGTAGCTCACACCCATAAACTTTGCTACTCAGAAGGCTGAGATCTAAGGATCACTGGTTCAAAGCCAGCCCAGACAGAAAAATCTGTGAGACTCGTCTCTCCAATTAACTACCAGAAAACCAGAAGTGGCATTATGGCTCAAAGTGGTAGGGTGCTAACCTTGAACAAAAAGGCTCAAGGAGGTGATGAATGTGGCTTAGTTGTAGAGTGCTCACCTAGCATGCATGAAGCCCTGGGTTCAATTCCTCAGTACCAAATATACAGAAAAAGCCAGAAGCAGTACTGTGGCTCAAGGGTAAGACTGCTAGTCCTGAGCAAAAGAAGCTCAAGGGCAGTGCCCAGGCCCTGAGTTCAAGCCTCAGGACTGGCAAAAAAAAAAACCAACTTAAAAAAAATCACCTTTAGGGTTAATGCTCAGGCCCTGAGTTCAAGCCCCACCAACAACAATTAAAAATAATAATAATAAAAGGGATTCTTTACCATGAAAATGAATGATAGTAAAGCTCCTCAGATGAAGTCCACCATCTAATTTAACAACAGATGCTACCCTACACATTAACAATGTCGAAAGACCCCAAATCATGACTAAGTAAGGTTGGTACACAGTTATACTAGGTTTTTACCCCTACCCTATCTTCACATCCAGGTGAAATGTCACCTGTGTTCCTAACACATCTAGCATCCCCTACCTACTTCCAACCATACTGTACCCTCAAACCATTACTCTCTTTTGTAAAACTGATTTGCACATTGCTTTGGTTTTATAGGGTTCTATTTAACCTTTGAAAGGTCTCAGAATTTTTATTCCCTGAAGCTACCTTCAATAATGTCTGTGGTTTGGGGGACACTTGTGTAACTCGCAAGGAAGAGAACAATGCAGCTAATTGCCATTGGACACTGCCTCTAGCATGCCACTACACTGAGAGCTGACGTCAATAGCGTCTAGTCAGTCTAGCATTTTCTGAGACTGTTCGTAACTCCATGATGTCATTTTCAGTTTCTTCATCTTGATTCCTTACCTCAACCATGTCTACCCATTCTCGTACATTAAGAAAGCTTTTTTCACACGTAACATCATACAGCAGCAAAACACCATCTGCTTTTCGGAAGTAGGACTTGGCAATACTTCTGAATCTGGGAAAGAAAAAAAAAAGCACATCACCATTCAGTCAGCTAGGTGCTGCCTCACCCTTCCTCTTCATTGCTCACTTTTTTCTCTCATCTTCTAAAATCGGTCCCAAGTGAAGGAAATGCTGTGGTGACAGACTGCTGTGAGTCAGCCATCACCAAGGCCTTGAATGATATATTATGCAGGGAAAGGTAAGAAGATGGGACTCTGGGTGACTGACTCAGCAAAACCAATCATGTTTTTTCTACCACACAATTCTACAAATGTCTACTAACTCCACTATTTAGCCAGAGTACAGTGAAAGTATATCTAAATTTCAACATCAGTAACAAGCTACCAGAACCTCCATGAGACACACAGAGGAAGCTGGAAGGGTGTGTGTGAGAGCAATGTTAGGTGGGCGGGGAGGGTGGAATAGATGGAAAGACTAAGAATATGAAACACCACAGTGTATGTGCCAAACACTCTGCTTCATGGTTGTAGAAGATCATGACAGGACAGTATATATCAAATAATGTACCTGTCAGAGTTCTAAATCAACCATATTAGGTTTTACTAGGTCCATATCAACCATAGGTCCCACTAAAATGTTGAAACTTCATCTGTCAGAGAATCTGAGTTTCATAAGGAATTGTTGTCTCCTTGTCTCAGTCCACTGAAGAGTGTCTGGTACAAAGGCAAGCATCTTAGATTGACTTATTTAACAACTGAGTAAACCCTGTCCCCAAAAAGATAGACAAAATTAAAACCTGTGCCTTATGTTTCTGGTCACTGGCAATGAATGCAAAATAAGGTATCATCACCAGATGCACAAGTGCTATTTAGTTTGCATCTCTGCCTTTCGATCAGGGGATCTGATAGATTCCCTGCTCGTTCATTTACTGTTTTATAGCTAAGTAGCTCCTTCTATTCTTGCTCCATTCAGAAGTATCACCTAACCAAAGTTCTCCTGTTAGGAAAATGTAGTCCTTTTGGTCCAACCAAACACCAGCTCAAACGAAGCCTAGAGACTCTCTTCTCCCACAGCTGAGTGAACATGAAAAAAATGAGCACTTCTAAAATTATAGTTTCTACTCAGTCTAGCATTTCTAAAAATAATTGATATGATATAGTATGTGCATAATCATAAGACATAATCATATATAATTCTGAGTAGAAATGATATCAAATGCCCTAGAAGGTTTATCTACAAACCTAACCCAAGTCCAAAGCACAGAAAGAGCCCTTGCCTTTCCTGTCCAGCTGTATCCCAGAGTTGCAAGATAGTTTGCTCTCCATCTACAATGAGAGTTTTTGTCTGGAAATCCACTCCTGAAAGAGAATATGAGACAGATTACATGATGTAAGTAATTCTGTTGGTTTGTGACTTTCAAGCCCTCTTTAAACCAAAGGAAAAGCAGTAAGCCAAAGCTCAGTGAGGTATAAGGGAATATGACCTTCAAGGAGAACAACTTTTGAAGAATAATTGCAAGTCAGACTACACATATGCACGCAGAAACATTGCCTGCAGCTGGCTGGTTTCAGAAAAGAGAAAACCTATGTTCTGTTTACCAGATGATGAACTGACTTCAGTCATCTCCATGTATATATGCTATGTAACTGTGCATGCAAGAAATGCATGTGAATATATATATATGTGTGTGTGTGTGTGTGTGTGTGTAAATGGGGGTATGAGTGGTGTGTGTGCATGTGTGTGCAGGTAGAGCCATATGTGTGGACATATGTGTATGCACATGGATGTGTTATAAGAATGTGTGCAGGAATGTGTGTTTGGATAAATAAACAAGCACATGCATATGTATATGATACACATAAATACATATGTATATATATTTCTATGCATATATAAGTTACATCCTATAAGGGTTATGGTCTGTAGAAACCAACCTAAACACTGAAACGGTTTTGTAAATCAGAAAGAGAACTTTCAAGTTGGGCATTAGTGGCTCGTACCTAATAATCATAGCTACACACAGGTGGCTGAGATCTGGACATTCAAAGCCATCCCTGGCAGGAAAGACTTCTTACACCAATTAACCACCAAAAGTAAAAGCCAGAAGTAAAGCTGTAGCTCAAGTGGTAGACTGCTAATAATGAGCACAAAAGCTCTATGTCCTGAGTTCAAGCCCTTAGTACTGGCATACACAAATGCACATACCCACAGAGTAAAATTTTCTACTTTGTGATTTTGAAAGGTATGTCAGAGAATCACAGATTTACAAAGAAGCCCACTGTGAAGAGGGCAATCTGTCTGTTCTAACAGTTCTAGCTACCTATACAACTTTTTAGGTGGAGAAAAAAAAATAAAAATTTTCACACTATCAACTCTTTTACTGATTGCTATACAAGTATCTTAGGAAGCTCAAGGTATTACTTATTTCTTTGTTGTGAGGTAAGGAAGGAAACCTCCACCTGACTATAATTTTAGCATTTTTCCATTAATTCACCACATCAAATGAAACCTATCAGAAAGGCTTTCCCTGGCCTCCTTGTGCAAATCTGCACTCCACTGCAAATCTCATTTTTTAAGTTTTAACATGAATTATTGAACAAAAAAGTAAAAATGAATACATTTGAAAAGGGAAAGAACAATATCATATTTCTGGAGATGGATGACAGTCCAGAGGCAGCACTGGCAAAAGTTAGTAGTTTAATATTGAGAAATATTAAGACATCGCAAAATGTTTGGAAATACAAAAATAATTCAGTCTTATAAAGATATTTTAAAACTTGTTGTTGCTGTTGATTCCATGGAATGTAAATTTCTGAAATGCTGGGATCTGGTTGACTTTCTTCACTGTATACCCTTAGAACCGACTATGGCATCTAATTTTTATTGGAATTCAAAAACTCTATGTTGAATAAAATAACCTACTATCTCAGGCTCTAAGGTTTGGCTGATGGGTTAGCTAAGTAGTTTCTTCCCAATTTTCCTTTGCTAAAGTTAGAATTCAGCCAAAACAAAGGACCATTCTTTCTATTGACAAAAACACACCACAAACACAAGCATGCACACACACACACACACACACACACACACACATCTATATACAGAATGAAGAGACAGAGACAGACAGAGAGACAGAGAGAGAAAGAGAGATACATCTATCTGGGGATCTAATCTCTAAAGAAAAGAATCTTCCCATTATTAAATGAAGTAGGCACCATACCAAGGGTGGCACTTGTGTTTCCTCGAAATTCATTCTTGCAAAGCCTCATGAGGAAGCTGGATTTGCCGACGGCAGCATCCCCAGCAAGCACAATTTTGTAAGCTTTCTGGGTGCTGAGTGGTTTGGAGTTGTCATCTGCCATGTCTATCTAGGGGAATAAAAAGGCATAATGGGTGATATGGTGTTTCTAGTTTTCTTCGTAACAAATAATCTGACACAGAAGGTGATGGTCTCAGAAGCTACCTACTTGAGGTGAAAGAGCCAGGATGGGCTTTCTTGAGGAACTACCAGTGCTCCCTTCACACACAGACCCTTGAGGCTTCAAGTCTAAGACAGAGGCCACGTCTTCCGAATCATATGTTTCCTCATCTCTTATATCAGGTACCTGTTAAAAACAAGGTATCTCATTAACGTGTATCTCATAAATCAAAGAAAAGAAACTTTCAGCTGACTACAGTCAATGTGGTTCTGGAATGGAGTAGCCCTGAATGGCAAATACATTAGAATGTCTCCCTAATTTGGTGGAGGGGAAAGTACATTCTATTGACAAGGCCTTACATTTATGGACTTAGCACACCCTCCTTTCAGATACATGACAAATATGGTGAAAGATTTCAGTCAAAGCAAGGCCTTAAATGACCGTGGCTTACATCTGTGTCTGAGGCATCACCCCCGAAGCTCTCCTGCGCCCCATGAGAACTTTGAAACATCTTCTGGTGCTTGTATTCCATTTCTGAGTCGTACTCATTGGAATCTCGTAAGGTAGACAAGCCACTATCAAAGCAGCTCTCTGGCAGGCTGTCCACTTCGTAATTCATCCTCTGCATCGGATCACATAGGGCCAGGGAATCACAATCCTCATCCACATAGGAAGAGCGGGATGACCTGGGGATGAAATGGGAGACTGGCTTCACATGAGTGTTTGACATTGCAACACTCAAGAACATACAAGCAACAAGTTGACTGAGGGGGAAGTGGTCAGAAAATTCCACATCCTCACCTGCCAAGAGCCACAATGCCTTCCATGATTAAGCATAAAGGGAAACCAACCAAAGTTCAAAGCAGCAAAACTTCATTCTATGCTATAAGCAGTATGACAAAAACTCAAACCAGGACGCCAGTGGCTCATACCTGTAATACTAGCGTCTCAGGAGGCTGAGAGCTGAGGATATGGTATTAAGCCAGCTGGGGCAGGAAAATCTGTGAGACTCTTACCTCCAATTAACAACCAAAAAGCCAGAAGTAGAACTGTGGCTCAAATGCCTTGAGTCAAAAAGCTAAGGGACAGTGTCCAGGCCCTGAATTCAAGTCCTATTACTAGCATACTGCAAGCATTTGTGCACATACACACACACACTCAAATAAAACACTTAAGAAATTTGGTTAGTGCAGGTACAAGTTACCTTATTGTCCAACGCAGAAGAATTAAGAGAACCCAAGAGGTAAATGCAATTTCTCAAAACTATGACAATAAATATGTACACGGTACCTGTAAGCCTTTCTATTTTAATGGGGTCAGACCATATTCTGAATTGTATGTGTATTTCTAAAGAGCATGTCTTCTTTAAAGAAAGGCTGACAACCCAAATGGAAAAGGCAGTCACAATTACATGAGACTCAAGCCCTTCCCTAGTGAGGAATTGTTCTGTACCCAAATTCTGTCTTTTTTTTGTTGGTCTGGATTGGTACTCAGGTTGGTATTTATACTGGGGTTTGAACTTAGGGCCTTACACTTGCAAGGCAGGTGCTCTACTGCTTGAGTCATACCCTCAACCCTATTTTGCAGATAAGTACTCGAATTTTCACCCTGGTTGACCTCAGGCCTCAATCTTCCTACTTATGGACCCTGCATAACTACTATGCCATTGCACCTAATTGACTGATGGAAATAGGATTACCATTTTTCCCCCCAGGGCTATTCTCCTACCTCAATCTTTCCCATCTTTGCCTATCACAAACAGTTGGGATTATAGACATGACCCACTACATCCAACCATTCAAATGAAATCATAATGGCTTTTGTCTTGAAACCCTGAAGAAATGACACATGAGAAAAGAATAGGCCTTTCAGATTACACATGACAAAGTAAAGGCCAGGTGGTAAAGTTTTTTGGGAGTCAGATTTCTGATCAAAGTAGTAAAAACAAAAATCAAGGAGAAACATGTGTTCTGAGTACAGCCTGACATAAGATGAATTTGACACATCATTTGGATATGCTCCTATTTCCTGAAGATGCTTTACAGGGAGGTGACTTACACTAAAGCTACCACTCTTGGCTTCTATCTATGAGTCCTTTGAAATATTAAGGTTTTATAAAGGGAGAGGAAAATATAATAACAAATAAGAGAATCCAAAGAAAGAGCATATTTCTTTATTTACTTTTGAGTTTCCATATTCTTAAGACTCAAAGTTTATATTAAAATAAAAACAAGATGTATTATTTATATAGCACTCATTCCACATCCACATTGTCCAAGGCTCTTTGTGTACATGACATTGTACAGAGCATGGGCAGGGCCCACAGGACTTCAAAGATGAGAGATGAATATAGATGAGAAAGGGTAAATTTAAGGTAAATACCTGCCACATAAATATGAGAAGACAAAAATACTTTGGCTCACCAGTAAAAGATACAATTAACTAAATGGTGATTTAACTACAGTTCTTATCCTCCCCTCTCTCAGTTGCTAAACTGTAAAGTCATGACATAAAATACACATTAGTTAATGTAATTAGCTAGGTGGTTTGTGTTGTTGCATGGTTTGTTCTGTTTTTCTGAAATTGATTTTAGGACAATCTGTAAGGAATGAGAAAAACATTCTTATTAGATTATAGTACAAATGATTTCAGTTTCACAACTTTATTAAGTGTTCAGAACTCTTTTTTGTGAACTTTGTTTTTCTTCTAAATCTATTTGTGGTTTTGAAAAGAGTAAATTCTGAATTGAGAGATTAACTCCATGCATACCTAGACTCTACAAATATCAAGGAGACATTGACATTGATCAAGATGCATTGTTCTTTTAAAGTGATGTGTTGAATTAAAACCTTTTTGTATTACTACTTAAAGATATTATTAAAAACAAAAAACAAAAAGAAAAGACCAATTTAATACATATACTTCTTTTTTTGGGGGGGGGCCAGACATGGGGCTTGAAGTCACAGCCTGGGCTCGGTCTCTGAGCTTTTTTTATCCACTTTGCCACTTTGAGCCACAGAGCCACTTCTGCTTTTCTAGTGGTTAATTGGAGATAAGTGTCACACGGGGACTTCCCGCCTGGACTGGCTTCAAATTGTTATCCTAAGATCTCAGTCTCCTGAGAAGTTAGACTTATATGCGTGAGCCAAACAGTTCCTAGTTTACATATGCTTTTAAAGGTAAGCTATTTCTTTATTTTTTTCCTTTTTTTCTTTTTTTTGCCAGTCCTGGGCCGTGAACTCAGGGCCTGAGCACTGTCCCTGGCTTCTTTTTTTTTTTTTTGCTCAAGGGTAGCACTCTGCCACTTGAGCCACAGCGCCACTTCTGGCCATTTTCTGTATATGTGGTGCTGAGGAATCAAACCCAGGGCCTCATGTATACGAGGCAAGCACTCTTGCCACTAGGCCATATTCCCAGCCCCCAAGGTAAGCTATTTCTATCTTCCCTGATATTGTTATTACAATGTATTATGAAAATTACAAAACAACTTTTTTTGTATTTTTGTTTAGGGGGTCTTACAAGAAACTAGAAATCTAACAACCCAAATGGGAAAAGCAAGCTAAAATTTGCAGGTTAAAATTAAATAAAGCTACACAAATAATGAGATCACATGTATAACATACCCTACTAAGTTTTTATATTAGCAATCTAAACAAAATACACCATTAAATTAGTGAATCAACATAGTCATCCCCAGGAAGCAGCATCAGCACAGGCCACGGTGGCCTTGGTTCCAGTCTGAAGTGATGGATGCCTGAGAGCTGTGCTCCATCTCTCTAAGGCACTGGTGATGTCGGAGCACTGTCCCTTACAACATACTGGGAAGGAGCCCAGTGTCTGTGAGCCTTACTCATGGTGTCTACACTTTCAAAAATAAGTCATGATGAAGTAATTTTGTTTAGAATTGATCTTAAATATTAGTCCAGAAAACTGACATCACACCTACATCTTTTTAAAAGTTATCATTTCTCAGTAACTGAATGGTCAGTTGCCTATAGTACCAATAAACCTCTCAATTCTTTTCTTTAGCAAGTCAGTGAACAATAACCTGGATGGTATTTTCCTAGAAATGCTCACTAATAAGCTTTGTCAACAGACTATCCTGAAAGGCAACACAACCATTTTCTATCACCACGATACTAAGTGAATTATTCTTTAGGTTGAAATTATCCATGTTACTAGCCATATTTCTGTTTGTTTTTCTAGTTTCCCTTTCCTGCCCAGGTTCATGTAATATTATGCTTGCCCATTGAACAGTGATAGATCATGAAAAGACTATCAGTATTATATACCACATACACAGTATCATCACATATTATAATTCCAAAGCAACTCTTATACAGGGATGGGGTAATGACATACTTGCAAAAGACCAACCAGAGCATCTTAAAGAAATAACTTTGCCTTCTCTGAAACATTTTTTACTTATAATTACCATCTGGTCACAGCATCAAACTTTAATGTGAGATCATAGAAAATGTAAGCTAAAGTCAGAAACAGATTCCTTTACTTAACTCTACCTCTGAGGAATTTTCTTATCCCTCCAACTTTGTTCTAAAATTTAAATAACAAAAAGAAAAAGAAAGCAGATCTTACCATACCTGTCATAACCCACAGGTTGAGGAGAATGACCATTGAATTTGGGACTGCTTCTTGAAATTGTATTCCCTGGAGATATATTATTTATGCGCTGTAATACATAGGCAAATATTGAGTAGTCTGTATAAACATTTATACATACATGCATAGGTGAAAGTATACATACACACAATTTAACTTCTAATGCAAATAAAAGTTTAGGATTCTAGATGAACTAAGGATGAGCCTGAAAAACAAGTAGAAAATTCCATCAAAGATAACTCACCACAGTTCCCTCTCTTTCCAATCAGATCTGGAATCCAAACTCTACTTATATTCCATCAAGGAACATTCTGGCTCCCAAGGTGTGTCAGGACCATGTACACTAATTTCCTTGAACATCTCTCTTCTGGGACTATAATTTGATAAAGTGACTGACTCTTACATACCCTAACATGACACTGGAATCTGACACTTGAACCTGAACCCCCAAATTGGAACAAGAGGCTTCCTGGCAAACTCAGTCTTGGGAAGGTCCTAAAATTTCAAATGGGTCCCAGGATCCAGTGGCTCATGCTTGTAATTCTACCTACTCAGGAAGCCGAGATCTAGAGGAGCATAGTTTGAAGCCAACCCAGCCAGAAAAGCCTATAAAACCCCACTTCCAAAAAAATACCAAGGCTGGAGGTATGGTTCAAGTAGTAGAACATCATCTAGGCAAGAATGACAGGCAAGCATGAGTCCTAAGATTCAAATTTCAGTTGGGGGGGGGGGCAGGAATTACAAAAGGGTTTAATTTGTTTGTGTATGAGGGTTTGAAATCCAAGGCATTCATTCTGACATGCTCAATGTCATAACAAACACTTCATTATAGTCATCTCCCAGCAAGAAGCAGCTCTCCCTCCTTTTGACTGACAAAATTTCATGTTTACTTCCATGAGAGATTTTCTCTGTTGGTTCTTATTTCTATGCCTCTGTAGAGATCCAAAAACCCTATCTATCACATTAGATAATAGACATTTTATGAAATTTTCTCCAGTTACCTAGAATATCTAATATGAGTTGGTTAACCTCAAGGCATTTCAAATGGGTAGCTTATTTTTAATTTGGAAAGAGTTTATTTCTCTACATCTTTTTTTATTTTTTGTTGCCAGGAGTTTGACAAGTGGGTCTCATGTTTTCACTCATCTTTTTCATTCAAAGCTGGTGTTCTACCACTTGAGCCACACTTCATATCTGGCTTTTGTTGCTTAGTTGGAGATAATTAAGAGTCTCATGGATTTTTTTGCCTAGGCTGGCTTTGAACCATGATCCTCAGTTTTCAGGCTCTTGAGTATCTGGGATTACAGGTGAGAGCCAGAGATATCAGGTTAGAAAGAGTTCTCATTTTAAAGATCCACATGAAGTTCTCCTCCAGTATAGTACATGATTTTTATCTCTTTCAAGACAGTAACTCACTAGACAGAAGAAAACATATTACACAAGGTTATCACCTACCAAAGATCTGTTGAATTTGCTGTATGTGTTTTCCAGGGCACTTCTGAGGCCATCGTTGCTGTCATGCAGCTTCCGGTTAGCTGTTCTGCACAGTGAAGAAACAGAAAAATATGCAAAGTGCTACTGGGGATCAATGTCATACTTTCCAGTAGCAACATGAAGAATTTCTTATCTTTGCAATGTTCTATGATTTCCCTTCCAATCTCAAAACCTGAGCTCATAATACATTATTTGAAATATAATTGAATTGGTTTGTTATCTCTCGAGGTTTTGAGTGGTTTAGGGCTGAATCTGCAAAACAAGAACAGGAATAGAGCTCCTGCCTCACAGTATGGCAACCCTTTCCAAGCTTCCAGTCGCTGCATCCTTCAAACCTGAGCTCCAGAGTCTCTTCCTCCAGGAACATTTCCTGGGCCTTTTTGGATAATCTACCTCTCCCCTTACAGGATACAATGTCTTTCCTTTGGGTTCTGTCCCTGAGCCTCTTTGTGCTCAACCAACTTCCAGTTTTTAAGTGGTTAACTAGAGATAAGAGTCTCATGGGGACTTTTCCTGCCTGAGCTGGCTTTGAAGCACAATCCTCAGATATCAGCCTCCTGAGTAACTAGGATGACAGACGTGAGCCACTGGCACCCAGCTTGGCATTTCATACTTATTTCTAATCAGCTTCCATCTTCCTCCTCTATAACAATGCCAGAAGAAGACAGATTCTTTTTTTTTTTTTTGCTCCCACTCATCATTCCAACTGTTGGTGTATCAGACCCATAAAAAGTACTAATTGAGCTGGGCACTGGTGGCTTACACCCTAATCCTAGCTACTCAGGAGGCTGAGATCTGAGGTCCGTGGTTGCCTGCTCTGGCAAAAAAAAAAAAAGTCTGTGAGATTCTTTTCTCCAGTTAACCTGGAAAAGGCCAAAAGTTGATCTGTAGCTCAAGTGGTAAAGTACTAGTTAGCCTCGAATACAAAAGCTAAGAGACACCACCCAGACTCTGAGTAAGCCTTAGTACCAACATGAGCATGTGCACTTATGTGCGCACACACACACACATAGGAGATTAAAAATCTAAGAAAGAATTATATCTGAACAAACATCACAACTGAGAAAGAACGATGGCACAGGCACTATCCTGTGGCACTCACCAATGGGGGTGGAATGTCTCACAAGATCAGTGTGCAGAGCTACAGAGAGAGCTGAGTGGCCAGGGCTTGCATAATTTAAAGAAGTGTAATAAAGACACCCTGGACATCCCACTTGATTTGCAAGTGCTTTTAAGACCCCTTCTCTGTTGTGAGCACTGAAATAATTAATTTAGGATTAGCTAGTTCAGAAAGAAAAGTATGTGCAGAATGCACTACAGTGTGATAGCTACTATAATAACCTGCAAACCTGGACTGTGGAATATGTCCACTGAAGTTACAGGTAGCATGGGCTTCATATTTTTAAATGTAAAACAAAGGAACATTTTATGAGAACTTACTGGAGTATTTCAATTTGTCTCTCAAGACTATTTCGATCTTCTGTGTATTCTCGAATTATTTCCAGATCCCTGTAAAATTATATTTTATGTTTATATGAGAATCAAGTGTCAAGAGCCTTACCTATCCCTATCCTTTGAAGCCCCTTTGAGGTGTGTGTCTTTGACCAAGGTTTTCTCCCTAGCCAGGGCTCCAAGTCATTCCTCTGTGATATCAGAGCCTCCTCTCCTAAGACCCCACTCACATATCCATACCCTGTGCTTCCTTGGGAAAAGCTCTGCCCCACATCTCACACTGTCCACATGGGACTTCATACCCCTGGACCACAGCTCAGCACACACCAGCTCTTCCCAACCCTGGCCTGGCTCTAATCCTCTGAATCCCAACTGTTCCTGAGTCCCTTGTCTTGGCCGTCACAGTTCCAGCTAGCTTCCACTTAATTCAACCCTCTAAGCCTTTCATTGTCCTAAGAAGGATATTAAACTATTTAATTTGCCTTATAAAAATACCCACAGAAGCCCACAAACTAGGAAATCTGTCATTGATGGTATAATCATTAGCTAGCAAAGAACATATTAGCAATGGTAATGAATAACCCTTTTTATTACATCATCAAGCTTTATTTGTAAATAAATACTGCACAGAAACTAAAATGATACAACACAAAAGTTTCATACCTTTCAGAATTCAGACTCTGGTTAGCATAATCACTTTTCAAGGCATCTAGTTCACTCTGAAGAAAGGCTATGTTTGTATGTGCTTCTAAAAGTTCTTTCTTAACTTTCTGATTTTCCTAGAGGAAAGGAACACTGCAGGCATCAGATTCAGGTTTCTTACTTCTGGGGAAAAAATGAAGCAAGGTGTGTGAAGCCCTCCCACAGGGCACTCCGTGCTTCTCCAGTTCTACAAACTTGATATTTGAAGCACTAATTGTTTATTCAATTATATATTATTAACATATCAAAAGTCTAAATCCTCGAAGCTGGTCTTTGTTTTAAATACTGGATATCCGTTAGTCAACTACAACAGAAAAAGAATTTATCATGATGTACTTTAAGATGTTATAGGGAAACTAACTGAAATGAAACACTTGAACACCTGCTTCACTCCATGAGGACCATCAAGATACTGATAAATAATCTATAAAATTAATTGTATCAGTAACTGTCTACAAGGACTAGCTTTATAATAAATCCTATCTCCTAACTTTAAACTAATGTCATAAGGAAATGTCTATCGTTTTCTTCAAAAACAAACGGAAGCTTCTATTTCAAGATAGTGGGCTGAGTCCATGAAGCTGTCATTCTTCCCTTCTGAAATCTCATGAATATGAAATAATCCAAAACAATGAAAGGAACGGAGACGGACCAAGAAGCTGTTAAGTAATTAAACACATTTCTGAAAAATGGAAATCCGAAGGAAGTATGTTGCTAAAGGGAGGAGAGTCAGGGAAAAGGCCATTGCTATGGTTTACATCGGATTTAAATGTGTTCCACAATGATGCATTGGAAGCCTTTACCCCATCGTGGTGCTGTAAAGATTATATAGATCTCTTAAGAGATAGGGTCTAGTGCAAGCTCCTTAGGTTGCCTTGGGCACTGAAAATTTCTAAGCGCCATCATGGAGAAAATGTTCTCCAATTTTAGAGTCAACCTAAAATCAAACTAAAGAAAATTTATTAATGAAAAAAGCAGAAGATGCATTACCAATTTCTACAGCAAATAAATAAATGAAGACATGGTAAGCAACACAGAAGTGTTAGAGGGGGAAAAAATGGATGTGGTACAAGGCAATGATATCCTCATGTTCTAAAGCCAGGGGACAGACCAGCATCAGAGTTATACAAATAGTATAGCAATGCTAGGTAGAGTTTAAACACCATGCCATTTATTGCCTTAAATTAAAAGGAAATCAAGCCATTCATCTCATTGAGGGGAAAGGCTTCACATATAATATCTTTGCTTACAAATACTTGGAAGACTTTCTCTAATGCAGAATCATTTTCTCTTTAGGCTTTATTCCTTGAAATGCTGAAATAAAGCATCATTGTATATGTTGTCTAGATGTAAATTTGTTTCTTTAAGTTAGACGGTAATTCTTACCATTGATAAATCATAAATTTGCTTTTTTAATGCTGCCACGTCTTCCTTTTGACTTATATGTTTGGATTGCTCTTCAAGCTGAAAAAGTAAATAAAAGTTAATTTACTAACCCACTTTGAAATGCTTTGGACAAGTTTTAATATTCTTGAATGCAGACATGGAAATCCTAGAAGTTTTAATTTTCAACTTTCTAAGTCATTAAAAAACATAAAATCCATAAGAATGTGAGCATTTGTTTCAAACATTTGCAAAAGAGACTTTATTTTACATGCATTTTTGTGGGAAAAATAGAAAAAAGACTTTTGGGAAACTGTTCAACAATATAGAACAACCCAGAAAGGAGAGAGGAGGGAGAATGATGAAAAGGGGTGACATTGGTCAGGACACATTATACTCATAAAATGACATTGTCAAAGTGAAAATATTTTGTACAACTGCTTAATAAAATAAAGCACCCAAGTTTTGTGTTACTCAGTTTTGCTACACATGAGAATGAACATTCACATTCTTGCAAAGACTTAATTCCCTGTAAGATTTTTTTAAGAGCAAAGTAGTGTCAGATTCAACTATGTTTCTTCATGGTGAGTTCAATACTTATTAAATGACTGCAATCAATAATATGTAAGCACCCCATGAAGCCAGAAACACACACACACACACACACACACACACACACACACACGTGCCTATATGAGCTCTGCTTGCAAGTTGACTCAATAGCATTAATGGACAAAAGTAGTTCAGCAACACCTATATGAAGAACAAAAATGACAACCCTAACAAAAGCTTACATTCCAGAATTGTGGAGATTTGTGGGTGTCTATTTGTGCAGTGTTAGTGCATTGATTAAAATGAATCCCACATTTTATCAAGCCTGACAACTATGGAGTTTCTTCATCGTTCTAGTTGATACTGTGACTAGAAAACTAAAATGAAATTATCCTATTTGAAAAACAGCAAAAAAGGGGGGTGGAGGAATGGCTCAACTGGTAACGTTCTCACCCTGAGCTCGAATTCCAATACCACCAAAAAATAAAGATAAAAAGGGTGCCTGACTAACTTCAAAGCCAACAAAATGTCAGTTATTAATATTAGGAAGTCTCCATGCTGGTGGCTCACACCTGTAATCCTAGCTATTCAGGAGGCTGAGATCTGAGGATCACGGGTCAAAGCCAGCCCAGACAGAAAAGTCCATGAGATGCTTATCTCCAATTAACCATCAGAAAACTGGAAATAAAACTGATTCAAGGAGGTAGAGCACTAGCCTTGAGCAAAAAATAAAAAAAAAAAAAGACTAGGCAGGACAGGTCATGATCACTCCCATTTCACAGGTATGAGAAACCAAAGATTAACAACATAAAGAGAATTGTTCCAGATATTACAGGGAGAAATTAGTAACATGTCAGTGAGAACTCAGGCCCTGTCATCTGACTCAAACATGCTCTCTCTCACTGTTTGAGGTTTTTCATATGCTGTGGACAAGCATACTTTCTTGCACACATTCTCTTTGTAGACCTGAGAAGCCATAGAAATAAATGGAGAATTTATGGATCTGGCACAATTCAAAGACTGGTCCATTAATATTGTAGTACAACCATAGTGTATGATGGCATAATGACATTTGAAAATTAGGTGTAAGGTAGCAGGGGAGAATTCTTCATCATCTCAGAGGTTGAGGCTGACTACAAACTACAGTTAATTGTTGCTATTATTTCATTCTCTGTTTCACATAAACTACTTAAATTACTTATGAAAACAATCACATGTAAGAAGTGAGCCCAATCCTGTACTGGAGCCAGGAACCAGCAGGTGAAAGTCTACTGCGAGTGTCCATCCCCATTTCTGCATTTAGTGATAGCAACTGGCTAACATGAACTCAGTAATGGGTGGGGTAATTTACACCATAAAAATCAGCAAAGACTACATTGCCCTCTGCTCCACTCCCGAGCTATTGGTCAACATCGGCCAGCAGACTACAGTGTGGAAGGGGCTCTGCTTGTTAGATCCAAATAGAGAAAAAGGCAAAAACCCAATCATACTGTTGTTCATATTCCAACAAAGTTTTTCTTACCTCTTGATGAACAGGTATCACCTGATCATGGAACGTTCTACTTAGAAGAACAATATTCAATTCATTTAATAGATATTCATGGAATACCAGTTCCACACCTTGTGATAAACTCCAGGGAGGGACACAGGGATAGCTGACCAAGGAAGATAATACTTCACTATCATGGAACAAGAGATCCACTAAACAAAGGGGATCTAAGGACATTTAGTTAGTAAAGACTAAGGAAAGCAAACTGTGATTTGATAAGTGATTGTTGAATCCATAAGCAATAATTACTACAATTGTGAGCAAAGACAGCAACCAATGAAGAAACTCAGAGGCTCTTAAAAGAAAAAGTTTTAGCCAGGCACCAGTGGCTCATGCCTGTAATCCTAGCTGCTCAGCCTCCTGGCTGAGATCTGAGGATTACAGTTCAAAGTCAGCCCAAGCAGAAAAGTCTGTGACACTCTTCTCTGCCATTAAACATCCAGCAAATAGATAGACATGGAGGTGTGGCTCAAGTGGTAAAACCTCAGGCTTTAGTGAGAAAGTCAAGTGAGAGTGAGAGGCCTTGAGTTCAAGTTCCAATACTGGAGTGCACACACACACACACACACACACACACACACACACACACACACACACGGTTTCCAAAAAGATCAGTTTAACTCTGAAATGCCCACTTCAATATAATTCCAAATGGTTTTGGTTATCCATAGCTTAGACACATGGAGATGCTGAGGCTTTTCCTAGAAGCCTGGTTGGCACACCCATACCTTTTTCAGCTTTTTAATGGTCACTTGCAAGTCTCCTACTTCTGTTTCATACTGACGTCTGAGATCACTGAGGGCTTCCTCAGCTTTGCGCTTTTCCTAAAAGAAAAGCAAGAAATGCTGATTTAAATAGGTTCTGCCTACTTAAAATAAACAGCCTTCAAAATCCCATAGGAGAAACTTTTCTTTATTGCATCCAACTGAGCTATCCACGATTCTTCTACCCAGGGAGAGGGAGGAGAGATGGCAGAGGGGATAACAGACAGCTTTAGGTGGGCAGCAGGTCTGGGATTGAAACCTACAAACACGAAGGAACTGCAGAATCCCACGACCCTAGACAAGTATCTCCTTGGAGTGAAACAAACATTATTATACCTTGAAACAGGGCTACTACATGCCAATTAATTAGTGAGTTAATTATGTCATAATTAATGAAAAGATATGGTGCAGCTATAAGCTCCATGTTAGGAGTCGTGGGTGTACCTGTTTTCCTATAGCATATGGGTCCTCTGAATTCAAATTGTTTGGCTATGACTTTCTATGGAGAGTCACAGAAATTCTGCCATATAGAGGCTGGCAGTTATAGGTCACCTAAAACGAGGCTTAAGAAATGTGTCACTGGGTGATTCAGTCCTTGAGCCAACTTTGTAGAGTTCATATACTAAGATAGCTACTAGATCACCAGGCAACAATGGGGGCACTGTAGTATACATGGTCCACTGTTGGCCAAGACACCATTGTGAAATACATGACTGTGTTTCTCACACTCAGTGTCCCTTTAAGTTGATCTGGATCACACAATGGCAAAAAGATATATCCCAGGAGGCTGCAGAGGCTGCCATTCAGAAGTTCCCATGGACTAAGCCATTTCTAAACTCATTTTTCCCCCTCTTAACAAGAGATATGTTGTTTTGTGGCCTTTGTCCACTACACACATAGTTTTATATTTGTAACTAGTAAAAGTCGGTGTGCTAATATTCATTAATAGCCACATGCTAAGAATAGTTCTAGGCAACATGACGTGGAGATAGAGGAACAATGCAAAAAGATGACCTTAGGCATTCTAAAGGAAGGTAGAATCAACATGCAGAGACTGATGGAGAGCTAGATACATAGATAATTTCAGAAAAATGACAGTGAAGAAAAAGAAACAGAGAAGAGGAAAGAAAACTAGTTTTAGATGGGGCAAAGACCCTACAGAGGTCACAATCCCACATCTGGGTATTCAAGTACCTCAACTATCCACTTATTGGCTGTCAAGTTAGGGCAACTTCCTAAATTTATATTCCCATTTTCTTACCAGATTATTGTGAGAATTAAGTAATTCAAGTAAATTAAATAACGCGAATCTATATAAATTAAATAACCCATAAAATTAAATAACCCATACAAATTAAGTAATTCAAGGAAACTAAATATCCCATAAAAATTAAACGATCCATATAAATTAAACAATCCAGGTGACATGCTTCACAGAAGAGCAACGTCTTTTTTCCAAATGATAACTTTTTTAAAAAGCAGCAATCTTAAATTCCTCCAGGTCTCTCAATGCAGTCATCTTGCCTATTTCACAGGCAGATGAAAACATAGGGGCCTCCCAATCAGCTGCGGATTCAAGCAGACCACCTGGCTCAAATCAACTTGAAGATACCTTGAGTCTCTTCACTGGGTCCACAGCCACAAGCTCTAACACAACAACATATGGCTTCAAAACATTTTACTTAGAGTTTACTAAGGAAAGCTTATTTCATTCCTAATCTGCAATGGTAGATGCTGGCAGGTCATGTGGGAGATTATTACAGGAGTATAGGTGAGAAATGGCAGCAGTTCCTTCCAATCAGATCTTTACAAACTTTCAGCAAACTGAAACGTAACTGTAACCCCTCTGTATATCACCTTTACAAAAAAAATTAAAGAAAACTACTACCTAACATTTCCTAATGTCAGTGAGAATATGATCAATAACATTTCACAAATGGAATTAAAAAGATATAATAATAATGTGTCATAAACTTTTGAGGTTTATCTCAAGACTATAAATTTAATACTCAAGGTGATCAGTGGAATTTCCTACATTAATCTCCTAAAAAGAAATGTATGGTCATTTCAATAGACACCACGCACAAAAACACTTGACAAAATCCAACATCTACTCCTAATTAAAACAATTGCCAAACCTGGCACCTGTGGTTTATGCCTATAATCCTAGCAACTCAGGAGGATGAGATCTGAGGATTGCCATTCAAAGCTAACCCCAGGCAGGAAAGTCTATGAGACTCTTATCTTCAATTAAATCTCTAATTAACCACCAGAAAACCACAAGTGGCACTGTGACTCAAAGTAGTAGAGTGCTAGACTTGAGAGGAAAAAGTGCCCTGAGTTCAAGCCCCATAACCAACAAAAAAAGAAAGCACTGCCATAACAATACATACCAGCAAACAGTAATAGTAACAGAAGGAAACTCTTCAACCTGATTAAAGTCATCTATGAACAATACACCACTAATACTACAATGAAGGTTGAAAGCCTGAACGCAGACAGGATGGTTATTTATCACTTCTAGCCAGTGCAAAAAGGCAAGAAGACAAAGTCACCATCCAGATTAGAAAGAATAAAACTGTCTTTATTCAAAAATTATATCATCAACAGTCTAGAAAACAAGAGCAACTGAGTTTAAGCAGTGTGACAATACTAAAAAATTTAAGATCAATACACACATATTCAATATATTTCTATATTGTCACTAAAAACAATCAGAATTTTTTTAGAAAACCATTTCAGTAGCAGCAAAATGTGACATACTTGGGAATAATCTGGAAAAAATGTAAGATCTGTGCACTGAATACCATAAAACATTGCTGGGAGAAAGTAGAGACATCATGAATGGAGAGATGACTCATGTTTACAGATCAGAATATTCAATATTCTCCCATTCTGACCTTCAAATGAGAAGGAGTATAAACAAATACTTAGCAGGCATTTTTAAAATTATAAGCTGATTTTTATGAAGTTAAAGAAACTAAAATAGTCAAACCAACTTTGAAAAGGAAAGCAAAACTGAAAATGGATACATGACTTCAGGGGCTATTATAAAATAATAGGCGCCAACACATTGAAATAACAACAAAGCAATATATACTGCAGAATGTAGAGTCCAGATAAAAACATCCAAAATTCAGAGAGCTGATTTTGGCCAAGAAATAAACATAGTTCAGTGGAAAATGAACAATGTTCCCAGTAAATAGTACTAAAACAAAACAAAACAAAACTGCATCACAAGCAGAGGAGAAAAAAAAATCAGTCCATATCTTGAACTATATAGAAAATGGAACTTGAGTGCAAATCTAAGGAAAAAGTTGAGTAAATTTCTGGGATTTTGTCTTAATAAAAGATTTTTAAATAAAATACCATAAACATGAACCATAAAGGAAAAAAATTTATTGTTTGAATTTCAACATTAAAATGTGCTACACTTCAAAAGATTGTTAGGAGAAGGAAAAGATTTATTTGGGTAAAATATATTTAGATCAAGTGCCTAAACCAAGATTTATATTTAGAATATATACAAATCCCTCAAAACTCAGTAAAACAACCTTATTTTTTAAATGAGCAAAATGACTTTAGCAGACATAAGACCAAAGAAGATATACCCACATATTCAATATAATTTTACACATCCATCAGGAAGATGGTTTATACCATTATGTCATTATTATGGCATTAGCTGGGAAATGGATGGACCCAAGGGGAAACAAAAACATGTTTAGTGAAGTAAGCCAGGCTCAGAGAGACTAAGGACACATGTTTAATCTCATATGTGAACAACAGATCTAAATTATAAAGGTATATGAAGACATATACAGGGTAATATATACAACATGTTAACTAATGTTTGGTATGAAGGGGAAGGCTTTAAGGGTGTGACTTCTTTAAACAACTTAACAGTGTAACAAAATAAATAGTAGGAATCTGAAGCCTATGTTCTGGGGGTGAAGACAAGTTCGAGGGAGGGCTAACAAATAGAGATGGGGAAGGGTGGGTGGATACAGTTATAACATTCAATATATACACATGAAAACAAAACCAGGTAACTTGAGGGGATTAGCAGGGTTGGGAGAGATGGGAGAGAATGATGGAAGAGGTGACATTGGTCAAGATGCCTTGAACTCACAAACTGACATGTTCAATTGAGACTGCTCTGTCCAATTACTTAAGGACAATTTAAAAAATAAATTATGTAGCAGATAGCAAGTCATAAAAAATAAATGCATATAGATTTTTAAAAAAGAAGATATACTCATGATATAGAAGCACATAAAAAGATCCTCAACACAGATTGACACAATATCTCAAATGCAATCACATATTTCCACAGATGTTGGAGCCATTCCACTCTAGGAATTCAATTACTAGAAATAAAATGTACACATGCCTACGTAAATTCTAGTACATGAAGATTCATAGCATCTTTGGGACTATTTGCAATAGGCCCAAACTCAACATAACTCAGTTGTCCTTCAACAGATGAATGCATGCACTAACTCTGGTATGTTCACCAGTGAAATATTACTTGGCTATGACATGAATGAATATCAATCCACAGATAAGTCTCAAAATAATTATGCTGAGTAGAAGCCAGACAAGAACAGATATATTGAAAAATTCCATTAATATATAACTCTAGAACACCAAACTAATGGATGACAAAAAAAAAAACAGAGTATCAGGTGACTGGTAAAGAAGAACAGAAAAAGGAAGAAGAAAGGTATAACATGAGACAGGAGAAAACATGTATGGCAGATGGCACATGACCTTGCTTGAGAAGATGGTTTCATGAAATACATGTATGTCCAAGTTCTATGTATGTTCAGTCTATTGTATGCCAGTTATACCTCCATAAAGCTGTTATTTAAAAAAAAAGACTAGCTCAAAAGAAGCCAGATATATTCCATGTATAATAAGAATGCAACATAATGAATGTTCTGTACATTAGGGTTCAAGGTCAAGAAGAGCTGATTGTGGCTAGAGATCTAAGGGAGGGCCTGGAGGGTGCAGTGGAAAGACTTAGGCAGCCATCACCAAGGTAAAGGAACCAGCTGAGGTACAAGCTGAGGTACCAGCTGAGGTATGAGCAGTGATGGCACTGGACCAGTGTGTGGGCTTAATGCCCTGGAGTTTGAGGGGGAGCCGCCATGACTCAAGTGAGGGAGAATCTTCAGTGAGTCAGGACATGTTATCCCAGAGCATTATAGAGGGAGGTGACATGAGTACTAGGTGCTAGGTGGCTAGCAATTAAATTTCCTCCCAGTGTCAAATCTGTTCAGCTGGCAGTGAGGACCCAGCCTGCTGTGCTGACCTTTCAGGGAATGCATACATGTGGCAACTGGCTGTACAAGTATGTAAAAACATAGCATTCTCCTTTCCTTTATTTTATTTCTGGGGATTTGTTTGTTTGTTTATAGCAGGGTCTTACTAGATAGTCCAGGCTGACCTCAAAGTTGAGATCTCCCTACCTTAGCCTCCTGATAACTGAAATTTCAAGGACAGATCACCACAGCTGGCTTCTTGAATTCTTTTAGTTTTCTCCCAGCCATCCTCTCTATGTCAGGCTGGCTGTACCACCTCCTCTTACTTACCGTCTCACATCCTCCCTTTGAGGTCTGTGGTCTTCCACTTTAAGCAGGCTTCTTTCCCTGTCACTGTTCACCACACATGTATCTTGCCTGCATGTGTCATTATTTGAAACTTGCAAACTTTATTTATTCACTGATTACAACATCTAGGCCTCTTTTCCCCATTCTCCAGAAAGAACACATGTAAGAAGCCCTTTTTGGGGAGCCTTACGAAGCCCAGGCTTGGTGTTCCCACAGCCTGATGCCAAGCGGAACACCAGGGTCCTGTCCTAAAAATTGATCTACAGTGACTTGTGTGAATGGCCAATCCAGAAACTCACATCCTTCCTGGTCTTGTGTTCTACTGCCTGAATCCTCTGATCCATTTCCTCTTCCAACTCACTCAGCTGCATGGCTGCCTTGTCTTGGGCTCTGAAATTCAAAAGAAGACCACCTTGTTATTAGATACATGGACACTTGAAGAGAAACTCAAGCCCATCTGCTTCAGATGAAGATCAATACACCACTGTGAATAATATGCCCTATTCCTTCCAAATAAGGAAGTAAGACTGGCAATTTGACCATGTGGATATAAAATGATAATAGAACTAGAAATAAAACAAGGCTGAGAATATGGCCTAGTGGTAAAGTGCTTGCCTAGTATACATGAAGCCCTGGGTTCGATTCCTCAGCACCACAAATATAGAAAAAGCCAGAAGTGGTGCTATGGCTCAAGTGGTAGAGTGTTAGCTAGCCTTGAGCAAAAAGAAGCCAGGGGCAGTGCTCTGGCCCCAATTTCAAGCCCCAGGACTGGCAAAAAAACAAAACAAAACAAAACAAATAAAACATTAAATGATAATAAACCAGGATAGCTAAAAATACCAAGTCATTGGAAGATTCTCAGTAATTCATCCTAAAAGTCCTTTTGCTGCCATGACTGAGTTACAAACTTGGGGGCATGGGGTGAAGCATTCCATGGTAAAAAAAAAAAAATGGTTAGACATCATCATTTCAAAATTTTATTCCATAAACCTCACAATATCATAAGCTAAAGTTAGAAGAAAGATAATGAGATTTCTGCACTCATTTCCAACCCTGTTTCATTAATCTTAATGCAAGGAATAAATCAGATCTTGGTGGAGACAGAATATCTAACTTGACAGAAAGAAATGGATAAACTTTCGTGTGAGAGATTCTAGGACTATTATATTTTACTAGTACTTGTGTAGTATGAAGATATCTGTCACTTTCTACTAGTTGAGGTTTGAAATAAAAATTTTACATGTATGTGTATATACATAATACTATATACTATATATGGGTTGATGGTCCTTGGCTAAGAATGTAAGGGACTGTTTTCAAATAGCCATTAAACACTTCAGCGAGAAACTTGATTGTGAAAAAAGTACCTTTAGAAGACTCCAAGCTGAAGATCAAGTCCCTACCTGGGATCTCTCCCCTGCCCCATAAGGGCATAGAACAAGGCAGAGAGATCACCAATTTTGTTCAACACATTCTGATAGGCTCACTATGCAATGAGAAAGCAGCCCAGTTGACAATGAGAATATGAATAATGCCATTAATTTATTCTGTCCCTAGCAGGGACATGTAACACACATCTCTGGATGGGTCTTCATATGCACCTGTGTGTGTGATTGTGAGTTTGTCTGTTTAACAGACATTCAGTGGACATCCTGAAGAATCAGTATCAGTGTGTGCCTGTCATATCTCAAAGGAGGTCAACTTCCAGCCTCTGGTCCACATCCAAAAATGCCCTACAGAAGTGGGAGTTTTGATAACACCCACTAGAAGGCAACCTTGAGGTAGAGAAGCAGAGTCTGAAACACTTTGAAACTGTCTTTATAAACCTCGGGTGTGTAGTTCAACTAATGCTTGACCCTATTATAAGAAAGGTCATCCTCGTTTAGCATCACAGTTCTAAGATATTTTTTTAACACTGTAATTCCCTTTAGCTTCTCCAGAGGCTCAAGCAGATAGTTCCAGCATTAAGTGGAAGAAAACAGTAAGGTGACAGGGAAGCTGAAGCTAAACAAGGCATGAAGGCAGGGCAGCAACCTATCAAAGGGGCTGTGTTTACAAGTTCTAGGCAGAAACCAGTGGGATCTGCTGGCAGATCACCTGGTAGCAGGAAGTACCTGTGGATCAAAGCACCCCAGAACTGTGGTAAATTAACTGTCCTCTTTTTCCCAAGGTATGTTAAAAGAGTGAGATCTTTCTAGGGAACAAAGATGATGATGTTTAGGCTGTAATACATATAAATTCTTTCTTTGCAATGTAAGGCTATTAATATCAAGATGCTCTCCTGTATAAGCCACTTTATGGCCTAGACAAATTCTCTATGTTATAGTGAGAGTTTAAACAGTATTTAAGTTTTCAGATTAGGGTGAAGGCCAGGGGAGTAGGTCTGCAGAGGGGAAAGCAGAATCGCTGGGCACCCACCATACAGCCGGTGTTTGTTTCCTTCCTTCCTTCCTTCCTTCCTTCCTTCCTTCCTTCCTTCCTTCCTTCCTTCCTTCCTTCCCCCTCTCCTTTTTTTCTTTTTGGTGACAGTCCTGGGTTTTGAACTCAGGGTCTGAACTCTTTCAGTTAAGGCTAGCACTCTACCACTTAAGTGAGCTACAACTCCATTTCTAGATTTTTAGTGGTTAATTGGCAATAAGAATCTCAGGGACTTTCTTGCCTGGGCTGACTTCAAACCACAATACTCAGACCTCAGCCTTCTGAGTAGCTAGGATAACATGCATAAGCCACCAGCGCTTAGCATGTTTTCTTTTTATTGCTATTGTTGTTATTATCTTTAAGTAATTGTACAGAGGGGTTTCAATTCAACTTGTCAGTTTGTGACTACAATGCATCCTGATCAATGTCACACCTTTCATCATTCTCTCCTATCTCTCCCAACCCCATTCATCTCCTCAACTTATCTGCTTCCATTTTCACACATATACCTTGAATATTATGACTCCATTCACCCACCCTCCCTCTCTCCATTTGTCTACCCAACTCCCATTGACCTCAGCTCTACAACACACACACCACAAGTTCCAGCTTCCTGGTATTCATTTTGTTAAGCTGTAAGGCAGTTGCTGAAGGGATTTACACCATTGAAATCCTCCCTGCATATACCATACTTTAGTTTGTTTGTAAACATATGCACATGACCCTTTTATTTACCTATAAATTTATAATTTAGATCTAACTTCCACATGACAGAAAAATGTGTCCTATATTTCTCTGAACCGAACTTACTTCACCCAACATTATGTATTTCCATTCTCATTTTGCAGATGCAAAAATGGCTCACAGAAAGTAAACAATCTTCCTGCAAGATCTCATACCCACAAAAAATTAGGCTAGTCTTCAGATGGGATCGTACATGCTCCAAGTGGCTAGATATATGATAAATCTCCAAATTGCTTTGTATGAAACTATTAGACCTGAAGAGCTGAAATAATAAGGCAACAATAACAGATTATTGTTAATCCAATGAATTACTTCCGGAGGCAACTTGCCCTTTGTTAGCTCAGTTTAGAGATTTTTAGATCCCTGAGGCTGGAGAAGTCCTCTTATAGCATAATGTGATATAGTTCAGTCCACTTGACACCCAGGTCAGAGAGTAAGTCAAAAAGCCTTGAGGTACCATTTAGAAAGGAGAGTTGGGTTGGGAGGGACAGGGGAGAATTGTGAAAGTGATTATGTCGATGACTATGCATGCTGATCAAGATAGGGGAAAGAGGAGGGGGGAGGAGGAGGAGGAGGAGGAGCAGGAGAAGGAGGAGAAGGAGGAGGAGGAGGAGGAGGAGGAGGAGGACAGGAGGAGCTCAGTACCTCTTCACTGCGATTGCCAGGTGTTCCATCTCTGTGCTCTGAAGCTTGATCTCACGGACAAAGTTCTTTATCACATGTTCATATGACTGGATTAGTCTTGGCTCCACGAGGTTAATGTTTAGATACAGAGTACTAACTTGTTCTTTTCTAGCAAAAAAAAATAAAAATTAAATCAATGAAAATAATATAACAGAAAATTTGCAGAACACGTCTGAGGAAGAGAAACAAAGCTGAAAAAAACAGGAAGCATAAAAATAGCAATGATCTAGAATAAAAGAAGATAACAGGTAGAGAGCCTGGAGCCTGTGCTTTTTTCCCTCCATATTAGAAGATAAGAAACCTGAAGAGGCAGTGGAAAAGAACAAAGTGTTGATGTGTGTGTGTGGTATGTGATGTGTGCCAGTACTAGGGTTTGAACTCAGGGTCTGGGTGCTGTCCCTTAGCTTTGTCATTCAAAGCTGGTGCTTGACCACATGAGCCACAATTCCACTAGTAGCTCTTTTGGGTGACTACCTAGAGATAAGAGTATAGTGGATTTTTCTTCCTAGATTGGCTTTAACCCAAGTTCCTCAGATATCAGCCTTCTGAGTAGCTAAGATTACAAGTGTGAGCCACTAATGCCTAGGTGAGAGGAAGGAACTTATAACATCAAAGGACACATTTTTTTTTTGAGAGGTAAGGATCATTGCCTTGGTTTGGTTTGGTTTGGGGTCTTTTGAAAGTATCTAGGTAAATAAATTTACAGAGAAGTTAGGTAACATTAGAACAATTATTTAATTCCATGTTTCCTCAATTAGTCTTTGAAATTCTCTGATTTTTCCAGACACCAACAATTTGATTCAAATCTGACACTAACCATTGAGATCTGGTACAGACCCTCACAAGCTAAGGGCTCAGGACCCCCAAGATGACCCACACTTCAGATGCTAGTCACCAGCCCTAGGTTGTCATCTTCATTTCAAACCAATGAGTTATAAATGAGATGTTCCCATGATCTCCTCCTTTGGCTTGATAATTCACTAGAATGGCTCACCAAACCTAGGAGAAGAACAGTTGACATACATGTAATGACTTATCATGAGGGACATAGCTCAGGACCAGCCAAATGGAGTAACTGCACAGAGAAGGTACTAGGGAAGGAACACATGGAGCTTCCATGCCCTCCATGTCCACACCCCCTGGCACTTACCAGCACCTCCATGCATTCGCCAGCTCAGACATTCTACAAACACATTGTTTAGAGGTTCAAATGGATATTGTGCTAATTAGTATGATAGGCTAACTTACTGACAAATGGAGATTAACTCAATCTTCAGGCCTTCTGTCCTCCTCAGAGACAGAGAGGGGGCTGCTGAAGATGCCAGTCTCTTAATCATGCCATGTATTCTTTTGGCAATAAGCTCACATATTAAAGCTATCAGAGGCCCGAGCCCCAGAGTCATCCCATTACCATCCCATTGCCACAAGATGATCCTAAGACATCAGATATAAAGGAGCTGGAGAGGCTGGTGGCACTCTGACCCCACAGCATGGGATCTGGGGTCCTGTGTGGGATGGAGCTGTGAGGAAGGAGCTCTTACAGGGTAGTGAATGAGCCTCCATGGCAGTTATGTCTTTTTGTGGAGTTAACCTTTCTATTCACTACCACATCCAAAACTTCTCCCAGCTGATGACATGCAAAATCACCTTCCTTGGCACTGTACATCAGAAACTGTGCCATCAACTTTCCTTTTCCTGATCCTAGGGGACAGCCAGACTTGGCCATTATTAACCCAAACAGTAGCTGTGCTGTGACAGCAACAGTATTTTAGATACACCAGAGAATTGAGAACTAGGCAATTCTTTAGGTCTGAAACGATAACTTAATCATAACATCAGTAGGAAAGAGCTGGGTCAATTTTCATCAGGTCTAATAATGTAAGTGGTAACTAATTATCAAAGAAAAGCTAGACGCTTTCACACACTGCCTTACTCAAAACTCATCTCCAATGTTTACGTAATTCTTAAGTTCCATGATCTATCACTATGGTTTAATATCTATTCCCTGAACCATGAAAAATGCCATCTGTCTCCTCCCTCTACTATGAAGAAGTTTCTGTTTTTCAGGGGTGTGTGTGTGTGTGTGTGTGTGTGTGTGTGTGTGTGTGTGTGTGTGTGTGTGCTCTGAAAGCTGGTGGAGCCGACTGCTATAGAAATCAGCACATCTGAGAGTTTCCCACAGCCTTCTAGTGGCCTCAAAATGACAGCCACAAAAGACCACAAAAAATTGCTAAGCACAAAATTTATACAAGCCTAATCTATCCACATTGCCTAGGCTTTTGCCCTTTTATTCCTTTCAAGGCATAGATACTATGAAGGCATAAGAAACACCATGAAAATGCAAGCCTAAGTAATTGAAAGGCTACACAAAAAGCCTTCTTCCAACTGACACAGATGACATAATTAGATATAGTAATATTTATGCTTGTCAGGTATAGTGACATATGATTCTGGTTCTGTTTAGTGAGTGCTCACCACAAATATTGAGCTAAGCAATTTGTGAACATCTTCTTTCTGAGTGTTCACAACACTCTTATTGACTCATTTTTCAGATCACACAGGGCTAAGTATCTTTTATAAGCTGAATCAGGTCTTTAGTCTCATCCTCCCTTCAAACACATAGGTTTAAGTTATAGCATCCAGGTCCCTTTCATTTGTAATCATTGGAATGTTCCTATAAATCTACAAGGAATCCCTATGGATAGTAAAAGACTAATAAATACACTTGGATATCATTAATTAAACACTACTCTAAATACTGTGAGAACAAAGGAGGATATTTTTAGGAGAGGATCACAAGGACTCAACAGCTATGTGCATGTGATCATATAAAATGATGCTTATTGAAATGAACTCCAAGAAATGGAATCAAGAGGATTTTTTAATTGTACTATTTGTGGTTCTTTTCCTCACCCTTCGGTTTAGTCTCAGTTTTCACTGTTTTTTATTTCTGTTCCCTTTGTCTTGTATATAAGTTTACCTGATTTGGAGAGGGGAAGGGGAAGTACAGAAACAGTGGGACAAAGGGTGAACCAATTCAGCAGATACTCACTACACACAATGCTGGAAATGAACTTCACAACTTAGAAGAGGAGTTTGGAAGGGAAAAACTGGGGAAAAATGAAGGAGGGGATGATGCTGTTCAAAAAGAAATGTACTTATTACCTACTAATATAACTGTAACCCCTCTGTACATCACCTTTACAATAAAAAATTTTAATATGTATATCATATATAAATAAGTTATAGTGTCCAACATCTCACTGTATTTGGAGATAGGGTCTTTGAAGGAGGAATGAAGCTAAAATCAGGTCATTATTTTGAGTTCTCACCCAATTTTACTAGTGATCTTATAAAAAGATACTTAGAAACACATATATACAAAGAAAGACCATGTAAAGACACAGGGAAAGATAGCCATCTACAAGCCAAAGAATGAAGCCTTAGAAGAAACCAACTCAGCTGGTACTCTATGACTTCTACCTTCTACAGCTGTGAGAAAATGCCTCTGTGCAATGGGTCTATGGTGATGATTACTGCAAATGTCAAGGTGGCCCATAGTGCCCAAGATCACAAAGTGGTTCCATGAAAGAACTGGCATTCAAACCTGAGTCAGAGACCAAAGAGTTCACCATCCCATTGCAATGCTTCCCAACTGTGCCAGTACAAATGGTATGCAAGAATCATCTAACACAGCTGGGGGCTGATGGTCATGTCTATAATCTGAACTATGCAGGAAGCTGAGATATGAGGGTCTCACTTTGAAGGTAGCCCAACCAAGCAAATACAAAAGACTCTTATCCCCAATTAACCAGTAACAAGCCAAAAGTTAAGGTGTGGCTCAAGTGGTAGAGTATCAGTCATGCATAACAAAGCCAAGTAAAAGTGTAAGGCCCAGAATTCAAGTCTCAGTACAAGCACACCATTTTTTTTAAATCAACAGAACGCTAAAACACTAACAAGCTTGAGGTACATATTAAATGTAAAGCTTTAGTTAAGCAAGGCCCCAGATGTATCCATGTGGCTATAAACTTCCTGGGTTTTCTTCTAAAATAACTTCCCAGTCTGTGTAGAGGTTAACTATGATTCAAAACAATTGCTCAAGTTAATATTATTAATAAGCCAACAAAGATAATTTCACTGTAGTGATTTAAGAGGCACAAAGCTACCATCATCTCTCATATCAGAGTTAAAGAAAAATACTGGTGGCATGAGTGATCCGTATTTATTAGAGAGCAGTAGAAAAATGCCTCTGCTCTGAAATGATTCCGTGTAATTTCAATGCACAACAGGATCATTAACTTCTCTGCCTTTGTTATTCCCTGACTGATGACCAGCATGATGTAAAGCCTAAAAAAAGCCTGCTTTGTAGTAGAAACTTAACTGCCTGGGATAGCCATTTAGAAATGGTCCCCTTGAATCCTGGTTTAATGGCTAACTGCAGAACAATGAAATATTCAAAAGTGGATGTCTCAGTGGAGACCCTGACTTCCCCTGAATTTCTGAAATGAGAACAAAACACAATAACATAAATTCTCTTGAGTCATTTTCTGCTTCTAGCATTACATAAAATTTCAGGAATAGCTCACAATGAAGTGTATAAATAATTACTAAAAATGTCTGCTACTAGTAGAAAATAAGTTACATGGTTAACTATTGTGCCAGAATTGCCTGGATAGTCATCTCTTCTGCTCCCTCTTTGGAAAGAACACAAGGAGATTTGATTTCCCAAACCACCTGGTGGATAGGAAGGTTGCAGTCATATGACAAGCTCCGCGGAACATCCTGGCAGAAGAAGCAGTATGTGACTACCACTTCCATGTGGATCCCAGAATCCTTTGCAAGATTCTTAAATGTTCTCTCTCCCTCCTCCCCTCTCTCTTCTGTCCCCTTTCTTGTCCTTATCCTCAGTATATGCAAAGGCAAATACTAGAATAAGCTTGGATTCCTGAATCTCCCCACAGACAGACACCATAAGTTCATGCTTGGCCACATCAATCTATCTGACACACAAGAGAGAAAGAAGTTTGTACTGCATGAAGCCAATACATGGAAGTTCTTTGTTATAGTCAGCATAACTTAGTTTCCTATTTGAGTATTATATCATCATCCTCTCGCAAGTGGACATGCTTTCTCATATCCTTACTTAATATCTGTATACTAAGTAATACAACTTTTATGATATAAGTCTCTACCACCACTACCCTCTCTGTTTAAGAGGGGACAAAAGTCTATTCTGAAACATTTAACCACAACAGACATATATAGAGCACCTTATAATTTAAATATGTACATGTATTATTCATTTAATTCTCACAATGAATTCACTTAAAGCACACATTCATATCTATGTATTTAGAATGCCTGAGGTCTTAGGATATCCCTGAGAAACAAATACAAACATCACTCTGCCCTAAGATACAGAGTGACCCAAAAGGTGGCTAGGAAAAATTTGCCCTCACATTCATGCTGCGTTAAGAATTAAGTTAGAACGCCACACTATTCAATCTGTATATTATACAGACCAAATTCATTGTGAGCAAAAGCAAACAGTATGAAATTCCTGAGTCTTCATCACTGTACAGGAAGAAATGGAACAAGAAAATTGATGCTACAATTCTAACCGAAATGCACAGAAATTTAAGATATTCATACCATTCACAGGTTATACTGTGAGATCCTAAAAATAAAATGCTATTATCATACCATGTACATTAAGTTCATACATGATTGAAAAGTTCTATGAAAAAGAAGGTCAAGATTCTCTGACAGCCCAGAACAGGTGATTAAGATTAGGCCCTAGGGAATACCTAGAGTACCAGGAAGTAAGCAAGAAGGGGCAAAATCAGGGGTGAAACCTATTCTAGGCAGTAATCAGTAGGACAATGAAAACCCTGACATGGATAGTGTAATCTAGGGTGAGGAAGGGGCCAACAGTTCTGCACCAGGTAGGCCTGGGAGGGCAGAAAAAAACCCAGTGAGTATACAAGGCTTAAAGACATTTTAACTTCATGGTTTCTGAGAGTGTTGGACATATTCTGACAGGATGAGAGCCACTGAATGAATGATTCAGAGGAAGAGTGGACATGACCAGTTCTATATCTTAACTACTCCCATCTTGGAAGTGGTGCTGTGGATTAAGTAGTAGAGCACTAATCTTGAGTGAAAAAGCTAAATGAGAATCTGAGTACTAGCAAACACACAAAAAAAAATTTAAGCAAACCAAAAAATACTACTCCCATCTTCACAGGTTTTGGCCAAAGCAGAGAATAAAGGAAAAGACTTTGAAAAAGTTTGCAGACAAAGATAACTCTAAGGCCATTAACATTTAATCTAGAAATGTGGGATTTCAGTGTTTGCCACCAGCTTCCACTTTATAATAAAACTAACAAAATTATAGACAATTAAAATCTCACCCTATGTTTGCTCTCCTTTCCCAGTAGAATAGTGACCTATGAAAATGCCCTGAACAAATCACAATCATTCTGTCAGTAACTATAAAAGCTAATCCTTTAACCACCACAAAAATTCAATTAAAAATAAAATATTTTTAAAAACCTCCTCCTTTAAAATGTTTTTATTACATAGTATACATAATTCCAGAATATACCCTAATTAACTAGAAAAGAATTCTCAACAGTCAAATCCATACCACTGTCAGAGCAGAGCAGCATTTGTTTCCTCCCTGAAGGTCCAGTCATGCTTTCTAGACAGGTGGAAATGCCTCTGCCTACTAATGGCCTCCTAACCCAGCTGTCTATGGTGGAAGTGGTCCCCATTTGTGTTTTCACAGCAGGTCTCTCCCTTCATTAGCCCAGTTACAGAATACTTATCAGGCTTTCCAGTGCACAGAAATCACAATGACGGCCTCCTCAACTTGGTCCTGCCAGTCAGCTGACTTGGGAAGATAGCAAATCCAGTGGTCTCCACTTTGCTGGCCATTCTGAGATCCAGCCCAGGCGTTAAACCATCAAGGTTTACCCAGACCCCTGCCCTCATACATCTCCTGTATGAAAAGCTCTTCCATACGCCTGTCTTCCTGGAAAATATTTTGTCTACGTAACTTCCCTCCAAAGTTTTAACAGGTAAACTTCCTGGAAGAGGAGAGAATAAAATAGATTCATTCAGTGACTAAGAAAGACTCAGATTGCCAATCACTGCCTATTCAAAACCACTGACATTTAGTCATGGGGAATTTGCCAATGGAAGAAGGAAACAGAGAGAATAAGGGGCATTGTGCTGCAGGTTTAGAGAAGGCACAGTCTCTGAAGAGCTGAGGGCTTCTGAAGTGAAGAATGAATGGCACACAGGATATGCAATATGCACCTGGCCAGATTCCAACACTTCCTTCACCACATCCTAGTTTCATGTTCAAGGGCAAAACATCCTCAGCCATGTAGTGGGTTTAACAATGTAAACCAGAACTTAGGTTATTGAGAGGGTAAACGCTTAGCACAGCTTACTGTATAGGCACATGGTATACTGCAGATAATCGGTAAATGCTAGTTAGCCACTGTTATGGATTGATATCCTCTTGATTCCACTGCCCAGATAGATTAGGAAAAAGGACGTGGTTGTCTCTTGTCTGTGTCTGTGTTGAGTCTATGGAGGAAAGAAGTTCTGGAATGTGGAAATCCCTGGAACCAAAATGTCTTTAGACACCAGGTACTAAAATATGAGAACTAGGTCATGTTCCAAGTCCAGAGGAAGTCTTTTTTTGTAAATCAGCAATTAAAAAATATCTTAGGCTTCTCCTTCCCCTCTGAGGGGTAAGGTATCCCTAGAAAACACATAGATGAATGGGCTTAGCTGTGCTCCAGTGCAACATTACTCATACAAACAGGCAGAGGGCCAAACAAGCCTTGTCTGCTGACTCCTATGCCAGTCTATGAACACAATTCTCCAGCACAGGACTGGGATGGCATTACTGGACTCAGTCGTCTACAGATAAGAAAGTGAGATTTATTCACAGTCTGCCTCTAAGCCCAGAACACTGTTTTGCCGTTTTGTGATACTCCACTTATAGGTACATGTACAGGGGAAAATATGCACCTTTTAAATTATTTATTCATAATACACATTTGCTCTTCTCCAACATTTCTTTTCTATCAACTGACTTTGAACCAAATTAAAAATAAGCTTAATCAATCTTATGTTAATACAAGTAAGTTTATATAGTCATTTTAATCAAAATTTTCTATTTTGGCAAGGAAGGTGGAAGCTTGTAAGAAAACAGAAATTAAAATATTAGTTCTGTATAAAATGTCCTCTCAGTTGCCATCCGGCACCTTTCTAGGTTTCTGTGGGACATTTTCTGCTTGTGTTTCTCTTATATCCTAGGAACTGGTATTTATGAAGAATTTTCCTATTTTTTCATTCACACAATACATTGGGTTTTTACACTGTGTATTCATGGCATTTAAAGTTATCACAGGTGCATTTGAATGCGGCAGGACGAGTGTGAGGACTTCCACTTCCACCTGGAAGAGTGGAAGTGCAGTGAAGATCTCTCATGAATACATTGGCTATGTTGGAAGACAATCTGTGATAAGCCTATTGCTCCTTTCTTGACCCTTTCCAGAGCCCATATAACTAAGACTTCCTTTCAGGAGCAGAAAATAGAATGTGCACTGTTAAAATAAATTAAGCTCAGATGACAGAAGCTAGAGACACATAATTTCTTCAAGGCACAGAAGGTGGTGGAGAAAGATGAGCTTGTGGCCTGGGCCTGCCATCTGGAGCACTGGCCAGCTGTACTGCTTCCTGCCTGACAAACCAAATCAGGACTGAGTTGGGGAGACACAGGGATTGTATGCAATGGGTACAGAAAAGAAACTCTGATGTTCTGATGTCACCATTTTCATATGCTTTAAATGTATAACTATTTTATCAGATGCTAATGCTTTCATATTCTCTAATAATCCTTTTTGGCAACAATGTTCTCTGTCTCTGTCTCTCTCTCTCCTTCATACACACACACACACACACACACACACACACACACACTCCAAAATTTAAAAAAAACTAATTTGTTATCAAAAAGAGGAACATTTAAGCATCAAATTTCCTTTCCTCAAAAAAGGTGATGAATACATAAAATACAAAATACACACTTAGTGTCATGAGTAAGAGAAGCACAAGGGGGCGACAGAGCTAAATGCAGTGCCAAGTCCTCATGAGTTGCTGAGTGGACAAATGTTCCTTAAATAAAAAAATGAGGAAATCTGGAAAAAAGCACAGAATATCACATCATTACTTCTACCAAAGATACCAACTGCCCCAAAGAAAGATACTAAAGGAAAATAGGTTTCCAACTCTGCTTTTATCTAAAGCCACTCTTTTAAGAAAACATAGGGCTGGGGATATAGCCTAGTGGCAAGAGTGCCTGCCTCGGATACACGAGGCCCTAGGTTTGATTCCCCAGCACCACATATACAGAAAACGGCCAGAAGCGGCGCTGTGGCTCAAGTGGCAGAGTGCTAGCCTTGAGCGGGAAGAAGCCAGGGACAGTGCTCAGGCCCTGAGTCCAAGGCCCAGGACTGCCCCCCCCCCCCAAAAAAAGGAAAGAAAACATAGCTTAAAAACAACAATAATAACAAGCTAGTAACAAGCTAGCCCTTCATGATGAAACATGAGAATTTAAAGAAGCAGAGGAAACTGGGTTCAGAGCACAGCCTACTCAGGAACTGCAAGAGCTTCATTTATGAACCACCTCTGAGCCATGGCTTGTCCATTAGATCAAAAGACCAGCATTTAACATTATTTCTGTACATTTTTATTCCAAATGTTGTCACTATTTACAGAAGAAACTCCACAAAGGTAAACTGATCTAGATGTGTGTGGATGTGGATGTGTGTGTGTGTGTGTGTGTGTGTGTGTGTGTACATGTGTGCACATGATGGATGATGGGGGAAAGCATGTGCACTGGTACAGGAGTTTGAACTCAGGGCCAAGACAATGTCCTCTAGCTTTTTCACTCAAAACTGGTACCTAACACTTGAACCACATCTCTGCTTCCAGCTTTTTTGCTGGGTTAATCTGAGGCAAGAATTTGACAGCTGTTCCTGTCCAGGTTTGCTTTCAAACTGTGACCTCCCCATACCTCAACCTCCTGAGGATCTAGAATTACAGGTAGAAACCATTCAACACCCAGCTAGGATGTGTTTTGTTTTGTTTTTTGCCAGTCCTGGGGCTTCGGACTCAGGGCCTGAGCACTGTCCCTGGCTGGCTTCTTTTTGCTCAGGGCTAGCACTCTACTTCTTGAGCCACAGCACCACTTCCAGCCTTTTCTGTTTATGTGGTGCTGAGGAATCGAACCCAGGACTTCATGCATACCAGGCAAGCACTCTACCACTAAGCCACATCCCCAGCACTAGAATTTGTTTTCTATCAACACAATGAGCTGCTTCAAAAAGCATCAGTTGTATTAATTCCAGTAAATAGTTCAATTATTTTCTCCTATCCACCACACAGAATCAAACTAAAGTGCTAAAGCTTCCAGAAGTTTATTCTGCCAAAAGCAGAAACATACAATATCTATGTATTACAAATGTTATTATACAGTCAGTGATGGAAAGCAGAAAGAAGAGGATTGTGGTTCCTATCCAATCTGAGCAAAAGCCATTGAGACCATGTCAAAACATGCCAGGTGTGTGAGTATATGACTATGGTCTCAGACTTGAGAGGGAGAGGTGGGTGGATCAAGGTCTAGGGGCAACTGGAGCAATACTGTTGAGGCCTTATCTGAAGAGCAAAGTAAAAAAAAAAAAAAAAAAGGTTGAGGATGTAGCTTTAGTGGTAGAGATCACTTGCTCAGCATGAGGCCCTGAGTTCCAAACTAGTACCAAGCCAAATAATAATAATAAAAAATTAAAGGGAAAACAAAATAATAAAGCACTGCAGTAGAAATAATGTTTTTGCTAAATTAAGAAATGTGAAAGTGGGGTTTGTCTTTTTCTGTGTCTAAAATATTGCACTTAATACAGTGTCTTCCAGTTCCATTGATTTTGCAGATGACAAGATTTCTGAATAATAAGTCCATTGTGTATAATGTACAACATGATCCAATTCACTGATGCACATCTAGACTGATCCTTTATTGTAACTATTGTGAATAATACAGCAACAACATGGTCTGAGAAAGGTGTTTGGGGAAGAGAGGAGAGAAGGAGTTTAGATAGCAAGTACCCAAACCCAGCCTGATAGAAGTAACTAGTTCACATGCTCTACAACCCAGCAATGAGACATCACAGTAACCTGTTATATATCTCATGAATAACTAGGAAAGAAGGATTTGAAGGTTCCTAATACAAAGTAGTAAGAAGATAATCAATACATACTATATACAATCATTTAAATATAACACTGTATGCCATAAAAAAGTACAATATGTGCTAATCAAACTTAAAAATAATGATAGAGAAATGTGAACTATCTTGATTTGATCATTACATACACTATGTACATGTACCATGCTCCATAAATTTGTCTAATTTTAAAAAACTGACACAAATGAAAGCATAGAAATGTGCATGGGATTATGATGTATATAATTTTATTCAAATACTTTTGATATTATGCCAACTGACTAAAAGCTGCAACTGTCATGTTAAATACTGTTCCATAAACAGGAGAAGCATGTAAATTAAACATGTTCTTTCCTTAATGGGATTTTGGAAGCTTTGTTTGCATCTTTGAAGAACTACCCAGCAAAGGATCCAAAAAGTCTTGTGTTATTGGTAAACTTGTCCTCTAAGTTTTTATTACATCTTGTTCAAAGTCACTTGGAAAAGCGCACATCACTCAGCAAAGGGAATTATAAATGCGATCTTCAGCTCTTGAAGCTGAAGTGGATTGGGATTCATTGTAAACCACACTGGGAAATAGGAAGATGCAGAGGAACTGGAAGAACTGATGAGAACTCAGGCACAACATTAAGCATGAAACTCGGACATCTCAACTAACAACACCAGCCTTTCTTGATGGGTGCCCTATCTTAAGCTAATGGAATCTGTACTTCATAACAGAATAAAGTGTTCTATAATTGTGAAGCATCTAAATGTGGGGAACATTCCTAAGAATTGTCACAGATACATTTTATTTGCCACGTCTCATTTACAAAAGTTGAGAATGTGTCAAAGTATTTGACCAAGAAAATGACTTTGAAAGAAGTAATTACACACAACCAGTATCATCATGAGTACAAAACGTTAGCCAGGCACTAGTGGTTCACATCTGCAATCCTAGCTACTGAGAGGCTGAGATCTGAGGATCACAGTTCAAAGCCAGGCTGGGCAAGAAAGCCCAAGACTCTTATGTGCTATTAATCACCAAGTGAGGAAGTGGTAGAAAGATGGCCTTGGGCAAAAAAAAAAACTCAGGGACATCACCCAACCATTGAGTTCAGACCCCAGGACCAGCACATCCAAACAACAAAAAAGCAAACAAACAAACAGACATTATATATGCCAACATTTACATACTGTAAAACCAAAAATAAGAAAAAGTAGAGAGCATCCCTCATTTTTCAGAAATTCATATGCTTATAACATTTTACCATTTAATGTTGTTCTTAGTTAAAAACATTATCATACACAGAATTATTAATTGTGAATGTCTATAGTAACCAATTAAATGGTCATGACATAACTCTAAAGATTATAAGCAACACTATGGGCAAATAAAGCATAATAATGCCACTTTGAACCAAGTCGCATCTATATTCCTGGATATTTCAAAACCCAAATATCAATATACCAGAAGCAACCCAAGGACAAAGTTAGAAATCAGTGAAGTTGATTGTGTGTGTGCATGTTGGTATGTGTGTGTGGGGTTTCAACTCAGGGCCTCGCACACTAACTTGGCTTTTTCATTCAAAGCTGGTGTCCTACTACTTGAATCACTGCTCCACTTCCATGAAGTTCATCTTTTCTTCCTCTATTCAACTATCTTCTCTTCCTGGGTCTTTTCTACCTTTCTCAGTGATTCCAGGTGATATATCTATATCTCAAACTCATCTTAGGAGAGCTCAACACACAGGAGACATACAAGGAATCTTATTTAGATGCTGACTCTTCAGCAGGCACATGGAAAGACGGGGGTCTGCATTTCCAGGGAAGCTCCTGGGGGAACCAAGGCTGCATGTCTGAAGTCCTTGATCAGCAAAGTCTGAGAAAATATGTGATTTAAAACCAGTGCCTGCTGAGCTCCTGGGATCTGAATAAGCAATCTGGAAGCTCTCTTGTGGCTGTGTTTTAAGACCCATATCTGGTATAACACTTTTGAGACTCTCTATGCCTCTCAAATTACATCCTTGAGAGCAATTACCAACTCAGAGACAAAAAAATAGTAAGTAGGGGCAGTAGAATAAGAACTCTTTTTTGTTCTGTAGAGTTTCTTATGTTCCCCATTAAAACTCCAACCTTTGGCTTATTGGCACAGTGTCTTTCTTTCACAGAAAGAAGGAAGGAGGAAAAGAAGGAAGGAAAGAGAAGGAAGGAGATGAAGAAAGGAAGCAAGCCAGCAAGCAGTTAGTTTTCCTGGGAGCATATAGTCATAGGGAGGGCTGGCAGGACTTGCCAAATGGTCAGAGCTGCCCACATCCACGGCCAAAGGAGTTTCTCTGAGGGATGCTCAGTTTGGAGTTATAGGTATTCTGAACTGAGCTTGCTAGGTGAAAATGCCTGGGTAGAAATATAAGCCCTCTTCTCCCAGGAGGGCATCTCAGAGCCATAAACAGAGGTAAGCCAGGTTTTTCTTGACAGAGAAAGAATATTCCAAATTTTGAAGTGGCCACAGAAGTTAGGTACAGTTTGGGAGTGTTTACTCATTTAAAGGAACATGGGGGTTGGTGGGCAGGTGGGGGAAGAGGAAAAGGGAATATATATATGGATTTTTTTCACATACAAATAATTTGAAATTTTTATGCTAAATTCTCTGATTTTTTTAAACTGACCCCCACAACAGAGTGATCTGAAACTCCAAGCTATCTGTCAAAATTTCTTAGTAACTGTTACTTTTATTCATAGTCAACTAGGCAAAGCCATGGCACCTAGTTATTTGTTTCAACGTCTATGGACATCACTGAGAAGCATTAGCCTTTCAATCCAGAGACACTGAGAAGCAGATTACCTTCCATATGTGGGCAGGACTTTTTCCAACAGTTAAGGCCTTAACAGAATAGACTGCCCTCTGACCATCCTGTAAAAGGCAGCAGATGGTCTTTCTTGGTGGCTTTTTGTGGTTGTTTGTGATTTTTGTTGTAGTTGTTGTTTTCAGCAGTGCTGAAATTTGAACTTCAGGATTTGTGCTTACAAGCAGATACTGTACTATTATTTGAGACAAGCCTCCAGCATTTAAAAAAAAATAGACCTTTGCTTCTCGCAAGGCTAATCTAGACTTTAACACTCCTATTTATACTTCCCGTGTAGGTAGAATAACAGTTACATACCACCATGCTCAGATTTTTATTGGTTAAGATTGGGCATTGTAAACTTTTTGCTGGGCTGGTCCTCCAAGTCTTTGCCCCCCCAGTGCTGAGATGATAGAAATGAGCACAAACAGTCTTCTTTCACCCTGTAAGCAGCTCCTTGGGTCTCCATACTGGCATTTCCCCTGTATATTTTGAACATACCAGCCTGTACAATCATGTGTCATTCCCTTAACATGAACCACCATCCCCCCCTCAACCTTACCCTATGTAGTATATATATGTGTGTATTACTTGTGTATGTATACACACACCAATTATTGATATATTTCTCTGAAGAACTCTAATGTAAGTGGCTGAAGACATTTTACTTCCATGGGAGTTAATCACATGTAAGCTAATGTACAAGCTTGACAATAAAAATGGTATTGTTAGCACTGACAAAAGATTTGAGAACGGGGCTGGGGATATGGCCTAGTGGCAACAGTGCTTGCCTTGTATACATGAGGCCCTGGGTTCAATTCCCCAGCACCACATATACAGAAAATGGCCAGAAGTGGCGCTGTGGCTCAAGTGGCAGAGTGCTAGCCTTGAGCAAAAAGAAGCCAGGGACAGTGCTCAGGCCCTGAGTCCAAGCCCCAGGACTGGCAAAAAAAAAAAAGAAAGAAAAAAGAATTTAAGGCTGGGGATATGGCCTAGTGGCAAGAATGCCTGCCTCATATACATGAGGCCCTGGGTTCGATTCCCCAGCACCACATATAAAGAAAATGGCCAGAAGTGGCGCTGTGGCTCAAGTGGCAGAGTGCTAGCCTTGAGCAAAAAGAAGCCAGGGACAGTGCTCAGAGCCTGAGTCCAAGGCCCAGGCAAAATACATACATACATACATACATACATACATACATACATACATACATACCAAATACTGTATGCCTGTGCCTTGCTTTAGACTTCCGCCAATGTCAGGGCCTCTCTGACCTAATTCAGGCTCCAGGGGCATCAGTTAGCTCCATCCCTAAGTGAGAGACACTAACGTAGAAATGACACACTCCTGTGTTTTGCTAGGCATGTCATTGAATGTCTCCAGGTCACAGCCTCACAATGCAGGGACATGAATTCAGATGATGGCAGGGGGAAGTAAGAAACAGAGCTAGTTCCATGCTTTCCCTGTAGGCACTAACTGTCCCCTTATTTTCTCTATGTTATCCCTTATCTTTATATGCTGCATCCTTGTCACCATAACTAAGCAGACACAACCCATACATACCACCTTCTCTCACGCTCCCTTTACCTAAGGAAAATAAATAGGAAAATAATAACCCTATTTACTTTCATTTTTTCTATTATCTTCAGATATTCCAGACTGTTTTGCTTTCAGTGTGAAGAATCTCACATGACTTACTTATGGTGCTGGTGTTTCAACTGGATTGTCTCTGTTTCTTTGAGTCTTATGGTTAAAGAATTATACATAACACGGAGTGGTCTGTGCCATCCCTCTGTGCTCTTTCCTCTGCTCTGTGTGTGTTTGCAGAATATTGGTTTTCCCAGAATGCATCCACTATATTAGAAGAGAGCTTCCCGCACTGTGATTCATTCATATATTTGCATCCCCAGCTAACCAAGCTGCAGTGGGAGGCAGGTGCAAGGCCACAGATCTCTGAGGAATATAAGAAAAGTATTCTACATCCCAAGAACTCATGCTTGTGAATAGTCTCTATCAGAGAGCACAACACAGGAATATTCTAAAACATGGCCTTTCTAAACAAATGCTAACTGGGGGTTCTGGAATTATTCCACCTCAACCCAGAACAAGATTGCAATTCCTGAGTACAGAAGCCAGAATTATAAAGTAACTGTTGTCATGTTGTATAAAATGGCACTGCCTGTCATGGCTACTCAAGGTCAGCATCAAGTGAATGCTGCCCCCAACCTCCCTGAAGCCTTCCTCCCTGAGACCAGAGCCTTTGCTTGGAGCTCCAGGCAACCAGCCACACCTCTGTACTATTGCCATTGCATTCAGACTCCAGCATGGGGAACTCATTTTGTGCTTTTTGTGATTTCTATACAAATATTTGAAACACATCTTGTCAAAGGTTCTATTATAATCAAATAGCTACCCGAGCTTATCCCACAATTGTATCATTAAAATTGATCAAAAAGGGGTACCAAAATTGGGCATTCTCATCAAAAACTCAAAATTTTATTTTCTTTCTCACTAATGGATTGATTGATGGATTCAGTGGTGATAAGAATCGAACCTGAGGTCTGCTGCTTGCATGGCCAGTGCTCTACTACTTGCTTACCCCTATCCCCTTTGCTTTTAGTTTATTTTTCAGATACTATCTGGCACTTTTCCTTGGGCTGGCTTCCTAAAGATGGGTCTGTGAAGGCAGCATAACCAGGAGCAGAAAATATTTGACAACACTTGTTAAGCTTGGTCAAAGTAATTCTGCAAAGGCAGTCAACACTTAAGAAAAAACCAACAGTAAAGATACAGACAACTGCAAGGGGAAAGCAGCTCCACTCAAGTTCTAAGTCAGGTTGTAACTAGACACTCATATCAACATGGGTCTTCAGAATAGGACCATCCCTGGCAGGAGTTCACAGGACACATTCACAGGTAAGAATTAGAGGTGGCAAAATGGAAATGCCCTCTTTCCTAGCCACCCCAATGGACCTCCTCAGCATATGTAAACTTAGAAATACCTCCTTAAAATCCGACATTGTTGATAGCAGTGCTTTAATCTCCTGCATGGCAGCAAGCTGTCCCAAGCTGAGCAATACCAGAACTGTGTGTTGAGTCAGAGATTCTCCCTGGCCACCAACGCAGGCACAGGGCAATTGTTCCTTGCCTCCAGCTCCATGAGCCCCATCCAGCTCCGTTGCACCAAGTGCAGTCCACAGGTGGTGACAGTGGGAGAGACACTTGAAATTCTCTCAAGGGAGATCTTCAGCCACCAGAAGAAGATAGGGAATGGTGACTGTATCAGAGAAGAGAGAAAGTGTCACTTCTCTTTCACAAGAAGAAAGGCACTCTAAAAGCAGCTGATCTGGGCTGCTTCCTCATCACCCCTAAGTGCTGGATCCCAAGCCATGCCTTCTTGTGATTTCCCCCCACTTGACCTCCTTGCTGGCACTGTAACTTTCTGGATAGAGAGAAAATGCCCAGGCAACTTTTTTCCCCTTTTCATATTTCTTTCTTTTTGTGTGTTTGTTTGTCGGTCCTAGACCTTGAATTCTGAGCCTAGGTGCTGTCCTTAAGTACCTTTTGCTCAAGGCTAGCACTCTACCATTTGAGTTGCAGCATCACTTTGGCTTTTTATGTGATTCATTGGAGATAAGAATCTCATGGACTTTCCTGCCTGGGCTGGCTTTGAACTGCAATCCTCAGATCTCAGCCTCCTGAGTAGGTATGATGACAGTCATGAACCACTGACACAAGGCTCAAATTTTGACCCTTCACAAGATACTGATTTTAAGGACTCAATGTCTGGTACAATACCAGGTTAATAGCAGACACACACACACACACACACACACACACACACACACACAAAGTTAAGTGAGGAAATTAATGAATCAATCTGTAAAAACCCGCAAATGAAACAAGAGTTTCTTTCTGGGAGAAAAGAAGAGATGCTTTCTTTATGACTTGGTAATTAAAGACAAACGTGTTCCACAATTTAATTGATGGCGATAATCCAGATGGACAAAAAAGTGTACAAATGTCAAATCTATACAGTTTTGAAGATTTCAATTCCCTTTAGAAGAGTATCTTTTATGCCTGATTAACATGTAGACTTTATGAAAGGAAGTCTCTCCTAACATTCCAGAGTTGGCTTAATTTGCTATCACATTTCTTCTCAATGAACAAATGCAAATTAGAGACAAACTCTTCATGCTGTGTAGCCAATACACATTTATAAAAATCAGCACAATCAGAATTAGCTGTGTCTACCTAACCTGACAGAAGATGCAATTTTACTGAAGTGAAATTACCATGACAATGTCAGGGTGGTACTAGTAGCTTGTAAGTGACTTTCTCAAGCACACTGCCATAAACAAAACCCATTCTTCTCATCACTTTTCTACTGATACCACAGAAAATCCAACACTTTGTGCTATAAGTCACCTTCAGTTTATGAGAAGGCATCAAGATCTCCTTCGTGTCATCCTTCTTAGCCTGTGACAACACACATAATGCCATGCAAACACAAAGACAAGTTTGGAAACTGCGTAAGCAAAACTGAAATGCAGAAGTCATAAAGTGAATTGAGAATGTGCTCCTACTAATTTGTCTTAGGTTATTATCAAATCAAAAACCCTCCAACATACACCAGCATTCTGAAGTGTCTGTGGCCCCTGATTTGAGAACAGACATAGATATGGAGTGTCCAAGTTCTGGTATGCCAGGATAGCATAATCGTCCTACTTGTTATTCTGCATCCTAAGTCTTTCAGGTACCATGGACTCCTGGGTATTTATAAAGATTGAGGTCTAGGTCAGGTCTACATTGAGTTCTATGTCAAAGACAATCTCAAGAGTGAATCAGAGAAAAAAATTAGATAAATCTGATAGTAGCATCCAATCAGCTATCTTGTTTTTATAGGGCATATAGACAAAGGGTTAAAATTCACTTTTCTACTTTTATAATCAAGAGATTATAAGAAACTTTCACTTAGAAGGCCTGAATGCTTACAAGATGAAGCAATGAACTTGTCCAAGAAAATGATTCCTAGGAAATGCTAGACGTCAGAGACATTTTCACCATCACAATTTCCTCTTGGGAGTTAGTGTTTATTTCCCATTTTATAACCTGATGCAAAGCTAGTACAGTAGAAAGAAGCAGTCTGAACCCAAGATAAGTTATCTTGTACCATTTCGTCATTCCAATTACCTCCTGTACTCAAATGCCACCTATATTGTACACAATTATGTGTGATGCAGTGATGGAGATAGCATATATCCTCTAATGCTAGAAAATAGAAACACATCTCCAACCTTTCAAGCCAGGCACTGAGGGTTCACACTTGTAATCCTACCTACTCAGGAGGCTGAGATCTGAGGATCACGGTTCAAAGCCAGTCTGAGCAGGAAGTTCCATGAGACTCTTCTCTTCAATTAACCACCAGAAAACAAGAAATGGAGCTGTGGCTCAAAGTGGTAGAGTGCTCGCAAAATAAGAGCTCAGGGACAGCACCTAGGTCCTGAGTTCAAGCTCAACAGTGGACCAAAAAAATGTGCACCTTTCATCCATCTATCTTCCAAACTTCTGTTCAAAGCAGAACAGCAGGATATAGCTAATGGAAAAAAATGAATCCAGGCTAAAAGGAAGGTAAAAGTAAAGGTTTCAAATGCTCAAAGTAAGAAGACAAGTAGAACCATGAATTTGAGGTATAATTTGGGAGAAAAGTTCACATTCAAAGAAAACCTAGAGAAGAATCTGTAGTTCTTATAGACTAAAGTCTCAAAGATACTTAATTTGAAGCCTATTTCTTTTTTGACTGAACTATAAGAACAAGGTAAATCACCCCTCTTCAAATTCTGAGAGTAAAACTCTGGACAGTCAGTGAGATCTGAGGGTCAGAGTAAGGCTACCACCCATACAGCCAGAACAGATAGCAGTCAAATACCAGAACCCCAAATGACCACTACCAGCAAGTAGACACTATAAAACCTAAGCTATACACCCGAGATGCAAGACCTCAGGAGGTCAATAGGTGAAAGCAGAGCTGTGGTTTTTAACAGCTTCTCTCATTCAGCAGAGCAATGATACACATAACTGTGGTAAAAGATATGTTAAGCAGAGTAAGAACAGAACAGAAACAGTTTAAAAGACCAAAGAAATATATGTTCCTGCGTTCCTGCCCATGTCTCTATCTATCTATCTATCTATCTATCTATCTATCTATCTATCTATCTATCTATCTATAGATATCTATAATAGCTAAAGTAATGTAATAGCTATAACAATAGCTATAATAAATATATATCTATAATGTAAGAGGAGAGGGTATAACACTGGTTCGTGGTTCAGATCCAGAAAAGACACAGACACCCCCAGAAAGCCTGTGGTAAAACCCACATCCCTTAAACCACATCCAAGACTGGAGTGCATCACACTCTCAGGATTCAAGGCTAGAATAAATATTTTCTTGGTAGAGAATCAGATATTACAGTTCATGTGCATAAAAATACACATTTTGACTCAACACCTGTAAGAAACTGAAGCTAGGTCTTTATATATCACCCTGCACCAGAATCAATTCTAAATAGATCAAGGACCCCAAGGTAAAAGTCGATACCCTGAAAACATTGCAGGAAGGAATAGGAGAAACACTGGGGCTTCTTGGCATGGGTCAAAAAGTAATAAAGACCTAGAAACACAACAAATCAAAGAAAAGTTGGAAAATGGGATTGCATCAAACTACAGAGTTTCTGCATGGCAAAGGACATAGCTTGCAAGATAAACAGAAAGCCCATAAACTGGGAGAAGATTTTCACTGGCCACACAACAGACAAGGGCCTCATATCTAAAAGATACTTAGAACTCAAAAAATTAAGTTCCCCCAAACAAATCCTCAAAGAAATAACTGCCCCATTAATAAGTGGGCTAAAGACTTAGAGACTTCTCTGAAGAGGAAACGAGAATGGCCAAGAGACACATGAGTTCAACATTACTGGCCATGAAAGAAATGAAATCTCAAATCTACCAACCACTCTTCTCAAACTGGATAGGCATGGGGCCAAGAACTAGATAAGACAGTGTCAAGTGGGGAACAAAGCCACAAGATAGAGTGGCACACTTTCTTAGATGACTTTCCCCTCCGAAGAAGACACAATATTTTATATTAATATAAGCCCTGACCATCATTAAGATTATGCTTATCATCCCACTTACTCAGGAGGATGAGTTCTAGAGGACTGTATTTGGAAGCCAGCTAAGGCAGGATTAAGTCCATGAGACTCTTATCTCCATTTAAAGAGCAAAAAGGTACAAGTGGAACTGTGGTTCAAGTAGTCAAGTCCTAGCCTTGAGTGAAAAAGTTAAGGGACAGCACCCAGGTCACTCTCTCTCACTCTCTTGCTCTCTCGCTCTCGCTCTCACTCTCGAGTGCACACACAATCACTAACATTTAATAAAATGAACTCAAGGACCAATGACGTGACTCATATCTGTAATCCCAGCTACTCAGAGGTAGAAATTTCACCATCAAGATTTCTAGCTCAATCAGGTCAAAAAGTTTCTAGGATCCCATCTTGAACAAAAAAAGAAAAAGAAATTCCTGAGACCTCGTCTCAACCAATAAAAAGCTAGTTTCAGTGGCATGTGCCTATCACCCCAGCTATGAGTGGGTAGCTTAAAGAATGTCATAATCCAGAACCACCAGGGGATAAATGCCAAGACCTTATTTGAAGAAAAAAGAAAAAAACAAACACAAAAAGAAAACATTGAAGCAAAAGGGGCTATAGACAGAATAGAGCACCTATCTAGTAAGAACAAGGTTCTAAAATCAAGCTCCAGTATTGCATACAGAAAAAAAAACTTTCAGTTAAAGCAGTCCACAATAATGCAGATTCTTGCAAATAACCCTCTTGCCTTGATTCTTTAGTGATACTTTTGAGAAATGTTTTCCCTATACTCTGTAATTTATCTTATCTTTATCTTTGTCCCCAAGAACCTAGAGCCATACCTAAGAATCTGTCATAGAGGTGACACTCCATAAAGTTTGCAGAACTAATGTAGCTGAAATAATGGGAGCATTATCAACAACAGAAGACTTTTTATCACATTTGGATGGAAGGATAGGTCGATTGATAGCTACATCAGGAAACGGGGTAAAAGCAATCCAATTTACCAAAACAGCAAATGGTTGCCATGGTACGGATCCTATGAATCAACTCAAGTGGAGTTCTTTTCTACTTGGACAAGTTCAGGAAAGCAAATATTGTACTTGCTAATCTCACGTCAAAAGGCGGGGCTTAGGACACAAGTCTACCAGGTGACACTGGTGCCCATTAAAAATAATAACTTCTGAATGTTTGGAAAGGCACAGTGATAAGAATAATTCCATATTAAGTCCTGATTGATAAATGGATCTTTAAAAATAAAAAAGACCAATAATCATTTAAAGGCTAACCATCTGCTGCTATACTGGATAACTATGAAAAGATCCTATGTACACAATTACGTACAGTGTTGAATATGAAGGGGACTCATCCTGTCTCATTCCTAAAATTGCTTTATGATTTTTTTGTTTTGGAGTGCCAGTACTGGGATCTGAACCCAGGACCTAGACATTGTCCATTTGCTTATTTTGCTCAAGACCACAGTTCTACTTCCAGCTTTTTGCTGAGTTAACTGGAGATGAGAATTTCATGGGCTTTCCTGCCCAGACTAGCTTGAGGTAAGATCCCCAGATTTTAGCCTTCTGAATGATTAGAACTACAGGAATGAGCCACCAAAGACTGGCATTCATTCCAAAAAGTATTATTATTCTTTCTTAGTTAGCTGTACCCAAACTAAGTTACAACTGAAAGATGACTCAAAGAAAGAGCAAAGTGTGCAGCAATGTTTACATTTTCCTAACACCCTGGTGGAGACACTAGTTTCACCTCACTTGTAAACAGAAAAGATCAACTGCCACACCCACTTTCTCTACACAAGCCCTCTTATGGCACAATGAGTCACTTGCTCCTTCTCTAGACCCAGTTCCCCAACCCCTTACTTTCCAGACTTGAGGGGATGGGGGAGCCCAAGGAGGAGGAGGTAGTGAGAACTCACAGCCTTACAAGTGTGCGCAGTGCAGAGCCAGAAGAAAGCATCCTGGCACCTATGGGAACAAGATGTTTTTTTTTTCTGAGACTCAGGCACACTATCAGCTAAAGTACTATCTTTCCAATCTTAGGAATAACAAAAGAAGAGCCCAATACAATTTTAACTAAAAATCCAAACCAAAAGCAGAAGAACCTCTCAGCACAAAATTGAAAAAGAAAAAAAAGTCGAAATAAGAGCTGAAGACCAAACTCAAAAGCAGTAATTGATGCAAATGAAGCTAGAGGAAGAAACTTTTCTTCCTCCTTCCTTCCTGGGTGCCCTATAATCTGGCCTGTAGGCATCCCTTTCTTTCTGGGAACTAAGTTAGAAATTTGGTATTCAATTATTTCTCTCATAGACATAGGGAGAGAAAGTAAGTGTATAATTTTGTTGTTATTCTATACACAATGATCCCGTTCTTCTGTTCCTAAAATCTGAGTTCAAGTTCCTACTTTTTAATTAATTGGGAGAATCCTTCCAAGTATCATGGTGGGGACTAAATTCCTCCTTGTTCAGAGATAGGCAGTTACTCTTTAAAATTCATCCTGTGGAGCTCTGCGTGCAATGCCTAGTACATAGTAGGCACTCACGAAGAGCTGTGCCTAAATATAACAAAGTTTCCTTGGTACCTCGTCAAAAAAAAAATGTCTAGAGGGTGCCAAATGGGCAAACTGCCCAGGCCCTGGCCGCCTGAGGGTGCAGCAAGGGAGGCCTTGGGTGAAAAGATGACGAAATCAGCTGGAAGTGAGACTTGGGGAACAAAGCAGGTGCGGGTGCAGATCTCATGGCTGTTCTGCCCTCTGTGGGGCTCCGAAACCAGCATGGGACCCCAAGCCTGTGCGCCCACTCCTCAGCTGGGCTCCTGGCCTTCTCTCTTGGGACAAGTCAAAGCGAGTTGGAGAAAAGGAGCCCAGAAAAGGGCCGAGACTAAGCACCCCCTAAAGTCCAAGTGGTCGGTTATCCCCCCCACCTACCCACCCACCCACCCACCCCACCCACCTGGGAATAAACTTGGCTTCGTCTCCCAGTCGTCCCTGGAAGTCCTGCCATGCGCGGCCGCCGGACCTCGCCGGGCTCCACGGTGCGTCCAGATCGCCCACCCAGTCCTGGTCGCCGGCCGCGCCCTCTTCGTCCTCTTCCTCCTCGCTGTCCCTGGGTTCGAGCCCCGGCGCCGCCGCGGCAGGCACTGATGCCCGCGGCCCCCAAGTCCGGCGCCGCGCCCCGCGGAAGCCGCGCGCGAACTCCTGGAAGGTGATGGCACCGTCGCGGTCGGCGTCCAGGCGCTGAAACACGGCCTCGGCGTCCGCGGGCCGCACGCGCAGCTCGGTGCACAGCGCCCCGAACTCTTCCCGCTCCAGGCGTCCGGAGCGGTTCGCGTCACAGGCGGTGAAGACCGAGTGCAGCCGGGCCAGCTCCTCCGGCTCCCCGTCCGCCTCCATGCCACCTGCGCGCGGGCAGTGGCGAGGGCTCAGCGCCGAGACCCGGCAGCTGCGAGCCGGCGAGTGCAAAGCCACCTGCTCTGGGCCGGAGCCGGGGCAGGAGCGGCTCGCCCAGCTGGTTTGGCCACTTGCGGTAATGTCCGGGAGGGGCAAGGCGTCTGGGCTGGCCACAGGTAGCCTGGCGCACGGAGAGCTTCCGCCTCGCTCCTGGGGTCCCCTGCTATGCCAGAGAGGGAGGGTGCGCCCCTGACCTGGGGACCAGACCGCGCAGGAGCATCGGCCTTCGACTGAGTGAGCACCCCGCAAGCAGCACGGGCCACCTTCCCGGAGGATCTGGCTCCGCCCCTCCAAGGCGGGGGAACTGGCGGCTGTGATTCCCATGCCTCCACTTCAGAAGCCAGGTTCTGCTTTCCTTGAAGGAATCCACAAGGGAAGAGCTGGAACTAGGGGTGCTTAAAAGACACAGACATTGGGGGCTGGGGAGATGGCCTAGTGGCAAGAGTGCCTGCCTCATATACATGAGGCCCTGGGTTCGATTCCCCAGCACCACATATACAGAAAATGGCCAGAAGTGGCGCTGTGGCTCAAGTGGCAGAGTGCTAGCCTTGAGCAAAAAGAAGCCAAGGACAGTGCTCAGGCCCTGAGTCCAAGGCCCAGGACTGGCCAAAAAAAAAAAAAAAAGACACAGACATTGATTGTAAAGGTAAAGCGCATAGCTCAGGCCCTACCCCACGATGGTGCTGGGTCGAGCACTCATCTGATGAAGGGACAAGGTAGAGCAACATGCCTAACTAGTTTAAAAGTGTTGTATTCTCTTCGAATTCCAGACACAGTTTTCTGAAAAGTCAGTTATGTTTTGTTTTTAACCTGGAGATTTCGTTCAACTATTTCCTCCACTTTGGTGTTTTTACTGTGGTTTGAACTCAGGGCTGGGTGAGGCTCTACCACTAGAGCCACAGCTCCACTTCTGGTTTCTTGTTAGTTGGAGATAATTTTTTTTCTGCCAAGGCTGGTTTGGAACCATGATCCTCAGGTCTCAGCCTCCTAAGTAGCTAGGGCCAGGCAGGAGCCACCTCTGCCTGGCTTCCATCCAACAATTTTACAGGCTTTCACTAATGCATTTTCATAACATAATGCCCTGTTCTCTGTTCCTTGGCATGTGACATTCTTTGAAGAAAGACCTCAGGGTCCTTTTGTTTTTGTTATTTTCTTTAAGCAAACATTATGGAAATTATACATCCCTTTGATTTTAAACATTTGTGTTGACAATGCAGGTTTGTTTTTTAAATAGATCTTTACAATTAATTTATTTTGAACCTTGAAGAGAAAATCAACAAAAAGTTTGCCCTTGCATTCCCAGAAACTCCTTGATATATCTTATAGTTTAGTTTTATGTTCCTACAAGTGATTCTTTTTTTTTCTTTATTGTCAGAGTGAAGTACAGAGAGGTTACAGTTTCATATGTAAGACAGTGAGTACATGTCTTATTCAACTTACCTCATCCCTCATTTAAGTGATTCTCTTGGTCTGAGGAAATACATGTGGGCTGTTTTTACCTTGGTAAAGGTATCCATTTATCCTTTTGTAGTGACTTTGTATTTTCCTTTTTATCTCACTCTGGATTATCTTTATTACTTGATTTTTTTAAAAAAATAAGATAAATAAGGGTGAGATTTATCTGAAAATTCTTCTAGGGCTATGGTCTTCAAAATAAAGCCTAGTTACTGCTAAATATCTGAGGAATTGTTTCTTCTTGAACTGTACATTAAGGTGTATACAGCATCTCTGTATCTGAGTACTACTGATAACTGCCATGTGTAAGCTTAGTTTATAAATAACCAGAGACATTCCAGTAGAAGCTCTGGTTTTAGAGCAATGCTTAAGTGAATGTACTCTGACACGGGGATGGAGGGTAGCTAGCATGTTGAAAAGAATTTTATCACTGATGCAATGTAAACTGTCATTGATTTTTAGTTTATATGTCTTCCTGTTTATTAAAGATTGATTTTTCTATATATTATAAACAGCAGCTAGCTCAAAGTCTTTTCAAATATACTCATTTACCCAAGATATTTTAAATGACTTTAAATTTTTTAATTATTGTTATACTGTTAGACATCAATGGTTGTGTCTTTCAAAACAATTTTATATTTTTAAACTGCTTAGGCAGACATAGTTTTCTGAAAGACTTCTCATACAACCTGCGTCTGAATTTTCACTCTAACCTTTGTGCCTATTATCTCTGAATTTTTATATCCATTCACTTGCAGTTCCATTCCCTATAAAACCTTCAGTGAAGAGTCATCAAGAAATACAGATTTTGCAAATGTTATATGTCACCTTTACGTTATTTCCACAGGTGTCAGTCTACTTAATTTACATGATCAGTCTATAACATACAGTGACTAAAAACAGTGTTTAATTTCTTCATAATTCCTTCGCCATTTATAGGGGCAGGGCTCAAGTCGATGGCTTTTGTGTTGTGTTGCCGTTCCTGGAATTACTCAGGTGACTTGATTAGGGGCGGATTATCTGAGAGACTTCATATGTCTGGAAGTTGGGTCTGGATGTTGGCTGGGCCATAGCTCAGAGACTAGCAGTGGCTTGATCATATGGTAACAGTATTCTTAGAAGGGTCTGTGTGAGTGTTTTTCAAATCTCGGCTTGTGCTTGGAATACTTCACTGACCACAGCAAGTCACGTGAGCAAGCTCTCAGTGCATGTAGGAGGGAACTACACAAAGCCATAAACACAGAAAGACATGCCTCATTGGAGGTCCTTGCTACAGCAACAGACTATACCAGGTGACTGGACACTAATACATCTTCTTGGGGTCTTATCCTGCCATTCTATTTGTCCTATATCACCATGGCTTGAACTCAGGGCCTCACACTGTAGCTCAGCTTTTTTTTTTTGGCCAGTCCTGGGCCTTGGACTCAGGGCCTGAGCACTGTCCTGGCTTCTTTTTGCTCAAGGCTATCACTCTGCCACCTGAGCCACAGCACCACTTCTGGCTGTTTTCTATATATGTGGTGCTAGGGAATTGAACCCAGGGCTTCATGTATGTGAGGCAAGCACTCCTGCCACTAGGCCATATTCCCAGCCCCTAGCTCAGCTTTTTTGCTCACAACTGGCACTCAACCACTTGAGCCACACCTCTAGTACCAACTTTTTGCTGGTTAATCTAAGAGTCTGGAGGCTTTATCTGTCTAAACTGGCTTCAAACCATGATCCTCAGATCTCAGCTTCCTAAGTAGCTAGGGTCAGAGGTATGAGACACAGGCACCTAGCTGAACAATCCTTTCTTACATTTACCAGTTCAATGACTTCCAGTCAGATGATAGTTTTGCTCCATAGGACACACCTGGCAATACTTGAAGACATTTTTGGTTGCCCCATTTGAGAAGGTGCTTCTTACTCACATTTATTAGATAGATGCTAGTAATACTGGTTCATATATGTATGATCCAATTCCTCCTCTATCCCCCACCCCCATCCCATTACAATAAATTATCTGGTCATAAAGCTGAGAAAGCCTGCCAAAAAAACAAAAAACTCACTTTATTCCATCTAAGACATTTCTCAGCTTCAGTAGGATTGATTCTGCTTTTCTGGCTATGGCTCCACAATTTCATTGTGATGTGACTCTCAACTAATGCAAAGCTTAGTGTGTTCTTATGTCAGCTCAAGTAACCAGCTGCAGGAAAGGTTTTTGAAGATCTCCAGGAGTGCTCTTGGCAAAAAGCCAAGGTTATATGATGTCTCTTAATGTTGTTTTCAAGTAACAGAGGAAAGAATGAAACAGGCATCCAGGAACAGCTAGCCAGGAATCAGAACTAACAGAGAAGCCTTTGAGAGCCAGTGAATTGGAAGGAATAGAGAGCTTGTTCCGAGTTTCCATCATGACTTTTAGAAAGATCAGCTTGCTCTCTGGCTGCTCAGGGAGTTTAAAAATCAGAGATAATCTTGTTAGAGCATGTTTCTCAAAGTAGTGAAAAGATATCCTTGGAAAGAAAGGTTTGTGATCAAATACTTTTGTAAAACAAATAAATTTGAGAGACTCCTATTACTTTCCTTCTTGGATGGATATTTATTTCCTAGCTGTATTTTTCTATGAAAGCTTTTAGTTTAGGGGTTTGGTTGTAATTCCTGTGAACTTCCAGTGTAATTGCTGTTGAGAACATGCTTTGGGTAAGTTTGTGTTAGACAATGAGAAGGATGTTATAAGAAATGATCCCTTGTTTACATCATAAATCAACCCAACAGCCCCCAGCAGTAGTGAGCAGCAACTCTGCAACCTGCTTTTCACCTGCTAACTGGGAGAAGTGTTTAATGGTAGCCTGTTGTAATCTACCGTGTACCATTTCCTTCATGCACAAGAGCATCCCTCCAAAAAGTATTTTACCCTGCAGTTACTCTGCCCTAGAAAGATGATATTCCAATTAAGATAGATCTAGATAGCCAAGTAATGGAATACCACTGAAGGAAGCAATGAATAGGTTCAGGAACTATCTGAAATGTATGCACCCCTGAAAGAGCTGGAGTGCTGAAGTCTTCTTTTCTCATGAGCAACTAACTACACGTGGCTTACTATCTGCAAGAAAGTTAAAACAAAAATGTTGAAGAGTTTCCTAAAGAGAGATGAGTCAGAAAACCTATAGTGATCTACTTACCCTTTATGTAATGCATAACAAAAAAGAAAATAATATATTCATATATGCCTATGGAGAATTACTCAAGGGGAATACTAAAACACATTTGCTTCTGACCTGTTTTATTTTTCAAATAAAGCATTAAAGACTGAGTTGAATTTTTCACTTCATTGTATGTTTCTGGAATTTATGTATGTTATGCATGTGTTATATAAGCAAATATTCGACTTTGATGATTCTCTTATTATAAAACCTTGGATATCTTTATTGTGCTACAAAGCCTATCAAACACTATTTTGCAAGGCAACCCAGATTGTCATTGGCATTTGTCACTGGAACTGAGGGAGGAATGCTAAGTTCGAAACTTTTGATCCCAGAGAGCAAAACTCCTGAGATTTTCCCATATGAACAGAATATGGGACTTGCACATCTTGCTGCTCTCAGTTGAAACATAACTTTATCATTTATATTATGTGTAGCAAAAATACAAATGGCTCTGTTTAATTTTGGTCATACAAAAAAGCAAACAGCTATTAAGCATGATTCTACAAGAGTTCCTAAATTCCCTCCCTTTAGTGTTTGGCCCTTAATAATCTACAGTGAACAGGACCAAGAACATGAGAAACCAGGGCTGTGATAACATTAGATGATATAAAACTCTCTTCCCCTGCTGCCTGTGTAGAGCGTAGCTACCATGACATGAGAAGGCCAGGCATCTAGGCCCTAAGACACCACTTAAGAAACCTAGAAGAGCAAGGCCTCTAGGAGTTGAGAATGACCAGGCTGACAGCCAGCAAGGAAGGATGCCTTTGTCCTACAACTTCAAAGAAATGACTATGACCAACAACTAGAATAAGCTTGGAAAAGATGAGAACACAGCCCCAGCTTGAAATAAGGCCTTGATTTCAGCCTTGTCGAACCCTGAGCCAAGGACCCAGTTATCCTGTTGGTTGACTTAATTGGGCTGTAAGACAATAAATGGAACTTATTTTGGGCTGGGATGCTTGTGGTGATCTGTTTGCAGGAAACTAAGCTGATATCCAAATGTAAATTTTCTCTCTCTTTAAGAGGAAGGGGAAATGAGACTGGATAAAGTTCCAAAATGCTGACAAAGGCTGTTAGCAAAACATGACATGTAGTACCTCGTGTCAGTATAGAAAAGAAAAAGAAACTTGATGGTAGAAAAACAGTCTTCAAAGATGCCACACAACCCTAAAAACTTCAAAAGATTACACAAATAGTTAAAAATTAACCTATATTGGAAAAAAGGAAATGGCCAGCCTTTTGGGGGTTGGAGGCATGGCTCAGTGGGTAGAACACTAGCCAGTGAGTGAAAGTATCCTGAACCAAGTTCAAGTCCCAGTCTCAGAACAACAATAAATGAATCTACAGGCAGAAAGATTGAAAACTTCTGAAAAATAGTGAAGTACTAGAGCTTGAATTCAGGGCCACATAATCTTTTTTAGCTTTTTCACTCAAAGTTGGCATCCCACCTCTTACGCCACAGTTCCACTTCTTTTGCAGGCTAGTTGGAAATAAGAGTCTCTTGTATGTGATTGCCTGGCCTAGCTTTATACTGTTATCCTCAGATCTCTGCTGAGAGCACCAGTACCTAGAAACCTAAGCTACTCAATGTCCAGGGACATTTCTGCGTATATAAAACTCATTTGCAACCTTTCCTCTAATTTCAAATTAATAATATGGAATTTATAGAGGTGTTATACATTTCACTCCATATGCTGCATAAATACTGAAATTCTGGTATGTCATTGGGCTAACTTCAAATTGTGATCCTCAGATCTCAGCCTCTTGAGTAGCTAGAATTACAGGTGTGAGCCATCGGTAGCCCAGCTTGGTATATCATTGGGTTCTAGCAATTATCTGACTGAATCCACTTTGGAAATATCTTCTTTCCTACGTATTTCATAATTATGAAAATTCAAAAAATAAAATTAAAATTAAAAAAGAAAATTCAAAAATCTCCAAAATAGATTTAAACTCAGTAATCCTGATATTTCTGCTTTCAAAATATTATTGAAGAACAGAGAAGCAATTTTTTTTCTTAAATCAGTAATAAGTTTGCTTATAAAAGACTAACCCAGGGCTGGGAGTATGGCTTAGTGGTAGAGTGCTTGCCTTGCATACATGAAGCCCGGGGTTTGATTCCTCAGCACCACAGAAAAAGCCAGAAGTGGCACTGTGGCTCAAATGGTAATGCGCTAGCCTTGAGTATAAAGAAGCCAGGGACAGTGCTGAGGCCCTGAGTCCAAGCCCCATGACTGGCAAAAAAAAAAAAATAATAATAATAATCCATAGTCCTTGGAATAAAGAAAAAATTAATAGGAGCAAATAATAAGCATGAGCATTGTGTTTATACCTGTTCAGCTCCTAAATTCTCTCCTATAGTAGCCATGTACATCCCCTCTGGGGCCCTGGTGTTAGTGTCATCCTCCTGGAGACACAGAGAAGTTTAGATGACTTACCCAAGGTCACACAGCTAATTAAAGAGCTATGGTGTGGACCAGAGAATTGTACTCCAAAGTCCACATCAATTCTGCCTCTCAAACTAAACGAAACAGTGACTCCCATGATGTATGTAAACATAAAATTTTCTCCACCCTGGATGTTTTATTAGTTAGAAGTCTTAGTGCTTCACACAGAAAAAGTCATATGCTTCTCATTTGTAACTGTCTGCTAGCAAATGAGTAAACTGGACTCTGATTTTGTCTCACTGTACTTCAGCTCTGGCTCAGTCTAAATAATGACAAAAATGCTTGTGGTTGCACCACAAAATGCAGACTCTCATTTCTATTGGGTGGCTTCAAGAGCACAAGGATTATTTTAAGAAAACAAATACACTCGTGTGAGGAAGACCACATAAGAGCAGATCTCAGGTGTGTGTTAACATGTTTCTCTCAGATTAAGTTAGCCACCAGTGGAACTTCCCATGGCTGTTAGAATAAAACCTTTGCTCTCATATACAGTAGATCTTGCTAAACTAGGCCAGCTCTACTCAGGAGGCACCTGTGATTGCAAGAGTTGTAGTAAAACAATGAGACACATGAGTGCCCATCATATATTTACCTACTAAATCACCTCTCCATAAATTAATCTACTAAAGTGCTGGCTTGGGTGCCTTAAAAACTGCAGTGTAACTGAATTAATTCACATTTGAGTCAACGGAATGTTTTATTCAAGACAGGGATATAAAATATAAATGGAAGACTCTGAGGAGGCATGAACTAGATAATCCTATGAGAGACTGCCAGGAGGACCAATGAAATGGGGATGTTGCCATGGTTACCAGGAAACAGAGCTGGACCTCTCATTGTCAGGAAGATATTGAAAATGTGGCCCAATAAACTCATAAGACTGGGGGCATGCTGTCCTTTGTACTTTAATTAGCGTGATCTTGGCTTGAGGAAGGAAGCCAGAATGGAGAAAAGTATCTTCATTCTGCCAGTTGGCAATGTTCTGATCTTAGAAAGCTTTGCCAGTTATATGGCTCAGCCAGTTTTGAAAATGAAGGTAATTTCCTAATTGGAAAATGGAATAAACTTATCAATCATTAACCAAAGCCCACTGCCAATGCTACTCAGAGAAACTCTGGTCCCAAATGAAAAACAAGTTTCTATAGATCCATACTAGGTCTCAGTGGACCTATCAACAGCATATCTGTATTCATTCTTTTTTTTTTTTTTTTTTTTTTTTTTTGCCAGTCCTGGGGCTTGGACTCAGGGCCTGAGCACTGTCCCTGGCTTCTTTTTGCTCAAGGCTAGCACTCTGCCACTTGAGCCACAGCGCCACTTCTGGCTGTTTTCTGTATATGTGGTGCTGGGGAATTGAACCCAGGGCCTCATGTATATGAGGCAGGCACTCTTGCCACTAGGCCATATTCCCAGCCCCTGTATTCATTCTTTATTATAGTTCAGCTAGGCTTAAAAGGGAAGTTCAAGTATGTATAATAAACAGATCAAAGGGATCATGAAGCTAATCATTATGCAGATTATTTACGATGAACAGCAAGAACAGCTAGACTTAGTGATACACTCCTGCAACTCTGGTACTCAGTAGTCAGATACAAGATGCTCTCAAGTTTGAGGCTAGGCTGCACTACTAAGAAAGAAAAATTTTTTTAGAAAAAAGTAAAACCAATAGCAACAAGCAAAACAGGAAATCATGAAGAAAGATAAAAACAGAAAGGCAATTGCCATCTATAATAGGATTTTTACACAAGTTAGACCCAAGGTAGCAATGAAGTAAACTTACTGTGTTTTTCTTGCTATTTGTTTTGACTATATTTTTATATAAAAATTTATTGGGGCTGGGGATATAGCCTAGTGGCAAGAGTGCCTGCCTCGGATACACGAGGCCCTAGGTTCGGTTCCCCAGCACCACATATACAGAAAACAGCCAGAAGCGGCGCTGTGGCTCAAGTGGCGGAGTGCTAGCCTTGAGCAAAAGGAAGCCAGGGACAGTGCTCAGGCCCTGAGTCCAAGGCCCAGGACTGGCCAAAAAAAAAAAAAAAAAAAAAAAAAAAAAAAAAAAAAAAAAAAAAAATTTATTGGACTGAGGGAAAGTGAAGGAAAGGATGACACCCCCCCAAAAGGAAATGTACTCATTACGTGACTTATGAAATGGTAGGCCCTCTCTATACATCTTAATAACAACAATAAAATATTTTTTAAAGAATCTATTGGACTCAGACAAATTTACCTATCAACTGCAAATTTACCCTGCTGCATAAATTATAAAGGAAGTAACGAATAGCAGCATCATTAGAAAGAAGGATGAGCTGGGAGCTGGTGGCTTATACCTATAATTCTAGCTATTCAGGAGGCTGAGATCCAGGGAATCATAGTTTGAAGCCAGCCCAAGCGGAAAAGTACATGAGGCTGAATTCCCAAAATAAACACCAAAAAGCCTGGAGGCCTGACAGAAATGGTAGACTTCCAGCTGAGAGCTGAGTGCTAGGCTCTGAGTTCAAATCCTCGTACTTGCAAAAAAAAAAAAGAATGAAAAGGAAGGATGCCATAGGAATATAGAAAATGGAGATGGAAGAATGTCAGATTTACATATTCATTCACTTGACCATTTATTGATGGGATTTTTTTTTGCTGTTTAATTTTTTGAGTTTGTTGTATATACTATGGATATGAATCCCCTACCAGATCAATCAATTTTTCTCCTTTTCTGTAGCCTATTTGTTCACTGCTGTAATTGTTTCTTTTGCTGTGGAGAAGTTTGTTAATTTCATGCAATCCCATTTGTCATTTATTATTACTTCCTGAGCTATTTGAGTCCTATTCAGAAACTCATTGTCTATGCCAATATCTTGCAGTATTTCAGTCTCAGGTCTTACATTAAGGTTGTTGATCAATTTTGAGCTGACATTTGTACACTATCCTAAATGGATAATTATGAAAATAATTACGGTGAGAAAAATAAGTCAGACGTGGGGGAAAAAAGCATGTTTTCTCTCATAGGAGAAAAAAAATAGATATTAATATAAAAACATGGAAGTAGAAAGGTCATTATTTGGGAAGAGAAAGGGGATCTGTGAGAGGGGGTCCAAGAAATGATGATGAGGGTGAAGATGGTCAAAGCATATTATATACATGCAAGTAATGTCATTATGTAACTCATTATTGTGTACATTAATATATGCTAATATGAAAAAAATAAAACATCAAGAGCTAAAAATAAAGTATACAATAAATTGATACTCACAAAGTTATGCAACTATCACCACTAATTCCAGAATATTTTAAAAACCCTACCCTGGACACATTAGCAAATTACTCTCCATTCTATCCTACCCCTCAGCTCCTGAACAAAATGAATTCCTTCCCTTCTCTGTCTTTGTTATTCTATGCATGCCATATGACCAGAGTCATACAATAGTGTGATCTTTCCTTAACTGAGCATAATATTCTCAAGGTTCATCCACCATGTAGCATAGATCAGCATTCATTCCCTTTTATGAATAAATAATATTTTATTGTATGGCTATACTCCATTTTGTTTATTCATTAGTTGAAGGCTAGTTACCAAAAGAATACAGCATGCTGGCCATTCGGGCCTGGCCACGGCAACCGCAATGCCGGACCTGGGGACCCGAGGGCTCTGCTGTGTCAGCTGCTTCCGGATCTCCCGCGGGTCCGGGTGCGGGATTCCTGGTCCCCCACCACTGAGAAGCCTGCCCAGCAAACACAGAAACAAAAGACAAGAAATGCTTCATTCCACAAAGAACTGGTACTTGGCATCATGGTGGGAACAGCTGGAATCAGTCTGCTGGTTCTGTGGTACCACAAGGTCCGCAAACTAAGAGCACCAATGAGTTTACCTACATTTCTTTCTCTGGGGAATTCACTGGATTCTGTAACTTTTCAAGATGAAATGTGTAATGAGGAAGGAACAATAATGCTCTTTCAAAGGAGGCTGCCGGGCTAGATTTACCTCCCCTGGTACGGGGATGCTAAGCTTACTCCCTTATCAGTGCTCCCCTTTCCACCCTCTCCCCTGGGCACCTGACCAGCAGGTGGCCAAGGTGGAGTGAGGGACACAGGCTAGCCTAAGGTGCACGAACGAGATCCCTTTTTCCTCCCTCCTTACCCACCAAGGAAGCCAGGCGCAGATGGATCTCGGAGACGCTTCGGAGAGCAATCCGGTTTATTTGGGAGGGGCTCACAGTAATATAGCAGTGATGACGAGGATTCAGCATGAGCTGCGATAGGCTGGCGAGCTTGTCCGTCCAAGAGCAGCTCCCAAGGACCTCCCTCATGGGCTAACGTCACTTCCCATAGTACTGCCCTGTGTGCTCGCTGGCGCAAGGTGGGGGATGGTCTCAAAGCTACCCCTTCTGGTTTGGGACCCAGAAGGAGATAAGTGTTGCTCACTTCCACACTGCCCCAGGGCTGGGGGAAGGGCAACATCTCAGGAGTGCTCTCCTCGCCCTTCCCCCCCCTTAAGGCCAAGATGAATCCCCAACAGGAGGCAACTTCAAATTCTGAAGAAACTCATTGAGTTATTGAGAAATGTGAAAGAACTCAAGGAAGATATCAAACTTCTTAAACTCTCCCAAAGTTGGAAGAATATATACAAGATGAACTTGGGAGGAAGATTACATTTCATAAGACAAGTCCTCGGCACAGAGCTAGAAAAAGAAAGCCTGCAACCATTCAAACATCAGCAACAAGTAATAGTTCAGAGGAAGCAGAAAGTGAAGGAGGGTCCAAGTACCAAAGATAATAATTGCCAAAAAAAAAAAAAAGCAATAAGTGCCAAGTACCACTAGAGCCTCTTGGGAAGGACCTGCTAAGAGCTTGAAGCTACTACTTGCATGAGACTCACCCACCTACAGCCTATGAAAGACTGCTACAGGGTTGAGAAAACCCTTTCCTCAGGGAAACTTGTTCATGTGCTGAACATCCCACCAGTATGTGTGCAAAGCCCAGATGCTATAAGAATTGATATTACTGCCCAAACAGAATATATAATGTGGGAAGAGTAAAGAGAACATACTACATAGCCTTTTAAAACCAGTACTGACAGTGGATGGAGCTGAATGAACTTGCAAAAGAAGACAGACAATTGCTAAGAGTGGAATAAGAACAAAAGTGTGATGGAAACCAAGGAACCACAAGGTTTCAAGAACAGTAATGGAGGTCATGGGTTTTAGAATCACTCTTATCCTAGCTTCTCAGCTTTTAACTAGCTGTATCAATCAGTTGTTTAAACCTGAATTGATTTATCTCAAATTGCAGTTAATAATGCATATCCTATGTTGCTTTGTTTTAAGTGCCAAAGGTACTTTATGTTGTGCCTAATTTGTAATAAATTATTTAAAAAGAAAAAAAAAAGAATATAGCATGCTTACAACACTGGGAGCCCATACAGGGAGCACTAAGTTTAGTCAAGAGGCAGAAAGAGCAAAGGGAAAACATGGACAAGAGCCTATAGAGTGGATTTTATGGAACAAACCATTGAGGCAAAAAAGCAGATTTAAAATAGGCTAATCTGAATCATTCTAACAGACTCTACAACACAGAGCCCTTACTAGTCGTGATATCTTTTATCTGGTCCTCACACTTCAAGCCATTTCCCTAGCAGATAGGTAGTGGCCTGAAGTCTGGTAATCTCTGGGAAAGACATTCTCTCCAGATCAACAAGGTCCCAACTATCAAAACATCAGAATAGAAAGTCATTTCTAATACACATCTATAGTGACCACTTCCTTCTAGCCACTTTCAACCTCTTCTAATTGGTCCACAGAGGGAACAAAAACTAAAAAGAACTTCTTTTAGTAATTAGAGTGTAGTACCCAATGACATAACTTTCACTTGATATGGTCATATACATAACATAATGTAAAGCTGGGCTAGATACCAATAGAAAGCCCAGCTTTGGAATCACTTGCCACTGAACGTATCCTTTAGCTAGACAAAAACTTTTTAAAATCTGTTCAATTGTGACTACCAAACTTTTATTATAGCTGAATAAAATGATACTTTAGTGCTTAAATGTATATTTACTTTAGTTCTTTTTATAGCATAAGGATTGAATGAAGTGTTTATGGATAAAATAATATATGTGAGGTTTGCTTTAAATTATCCCCCAAAACAACCAATAAAGCTAAAGGCATTGATGACACAAGATAGAAATATTGGTAATAACTGAGGCTGGGTGATGAATCCATAAAAAATTATAGCTGGGTGCAGGTGGCTCTTGCCTGTAGTCCTAGCTACTCAGAAGGTTGAGATATGAGAATTGAGATTTGAAGCCAGCCTGTAAAGGAAAACTCTTATCTCCAATAAACTACTCAAAAAAAAAAGCCAGAAGTGATGCTATGGCTCAAGTGGTAGAGCACTCAACTTGAGCAAAAAGCTCAGGGACAGCACCCAGGTCCAGAGTTCAACCCCCAGGCTTGGCAAAAAAAAAAATTATAATTCTTTGTGTCTATCCATGAATATAATATTTGCATAATCTTTTAGAATAAAGGTGAGAGAGGCACAAGAAAAAGAAGTATTAAAATGGGCAATCAGTGTAGGACAGTAATTATAAAGAACCCCAAATTTATATATGATATTTATTTACACAATTATGAATCAAAACTTCATCCCTTTTCCTAAGATTCCAGGATTGCTGAGGTGACTTGATCTTTTCTCTAGTTCCAAATATCTCCAGGTGAATATTAGGTGAATCAGATTCTTATTGAAGTAGCTTTGTGCTAAGCAACGACCAAATAGAATACTGTGAAATCTTGGTGGAAAGACTGGTCAGAATGATCAGGAGACAGGAAAAGAGGTAGAGGAAGAAAGGGAAGGGGAGTCTATTGATCTAGATATCAGCAAAATTTATTCTATAGACATCTATTTGTTATTGGTTTTAAATAGTATTTCCATAAATAACCAAAAATATTTTGCTTAAGAAAATGATTCCTGCTTGAACAAGTAAGAATCTATTTTTTTAATCACCAAATGGTACATATAGACCAAGCAAGAGAGGAAATTAGTAAAAGAAACCATTCTCTGAGAGTCATGTCTTCATGGTGCCTATAATGCTAGTGAAAGAAACTGTGTCTGTGTGAGAAAGAGAAAAACAACAAGAGAGTTTAATCAAAATACGATATGCAACTACAAAACACTTGGTACTCAGTGTGTCTGTTCAAGAAAAGGAAAGCTATAAATTACAGATCTTCTTGGTGGTGTCAAGTCATTCAAACTACAAAGAACTCTCTCTGCTTTCTTCATAGACAAAGAAAATTTGAACTAGGCACCAGTAACTTACATCTGTATTCCTAGCTACTCAGAAGGCTGGGATGAGGTTCATGGTTCCGAGTCAGCCCAGGCAGGAAAGTCTGTGAGACTTTTATGTCCAATTAACCACCAAAGAGCCAGGAAAGGAGCTGTGGCTCAAGTGACTACAAAAGCTCAGGGACAGTACCCAAGCTCTGAGTTCAAGCCCTTGCACTGGCATGTTAAAAAAAAGAAAGAAAGAAAAAGAAAATCTGACTCATACATCCTGGCAATGTTGTTGCTACATCTAACCAAGAAAGCCTGCACTTCTCAACTAACTTCTTGCTACACCACAGCAACTTTAAAACAGCTTAACTAATTTTGCTTAGTTCAGTAAAGCCTACAAAGATACTATTTTACAAATTTATTTAAAGTTTAAAAAAATTACCTTCTCAAACCATTCATAGTGTGCTCAGGTAAAATAAAAAAGTGATATCATTTAATACTTTCCCATCACCAAGACCAGCTTTCCTCAGAAAAAGACTTCTTTACATGCTGCCTATGCTTTTAAACTTCACAACAGTGCCAGTATACATGGATATGTATAGTTAGTGTGTGTGTGTGTGTGTAAGTATACAAATAGTTCAGCTTAGAGGAAGAAATGAAAACCTTAAACTTATTAAATGCCTACCTTGTCAATACAGAGGACAATGGGATTCAGCAACAGCTATAGTTCAAACTTAGACACCAGTAAGAGGCCAGTTGTACATTCCACCTTTTCCTTCCCAAACTCAACCTTTTATGATCAGGAAAATGGTTGTCATATCTACCAACCTTCTAACACCTTGAATAGAGTCTAAGATTGTTTACTCTATTTTAATAATATTAAAGTGACACTCTTTTTAAATGTTTTCCACTTTATTAAAAGTTATCAAAAAAGAAAGGAAGGAAATAATCATGAAGGCTATGAAGGCAAGTGAGACCATTAGTTGAAACTACAGCTTTACCAGATCACTGGGAATTGATATAATAATATACCTGGCCCCACACTCCCCAAGTTTATTTTTTTTATTTTTTTTTCAAATTTTTATTATCAAACTGATGTACAAAGAGGTTACAGTTTCATACATTAGGCGTTGTCCCCAAGTTTATTTTTGAAATCTAAATTCCCTCTCAATATGCTTTTCATTGTATCCATCTGACAAGCCAATTAACCTAACAGAAATAATTCACTGCAAATAAAATTCTCTTCTTAGTCTGAAATTTCACACAATTGCAAATAAACCATAAGAGAAAATCTTTATATTTTAAAAGGCATGATATGTGATCATATTCTTGAAAATATTTTGTGAACCATCTGTAAGCCTCTAAACACTATGAAAATGTGCAATTGTGTTGTGATAGATCCTGACCAACATGCCTGCAAAAAATTACACCCAGAGACTTTTATTATAAAGCACAATAATAATATCTATCCATTACACTGGCTGCTGGATTATAATATGGAAGCAAGTTACTGAGAGTCAATTGGCTACAAAATTGCCGCTTCTTGAACACACACACATATCCACACACACACAAACACACACACACACACACACACACACACACACACACACACACACACACACACACCATGTAAGCCCAGAGAGGTCATCAGTGCATTGTCTCGGTGAAGAAGTCTGCATACAATTTAACCTTGAGAAATCTTTCTGAAAATGGATGTACTTTGGCACCAATATAGACCCAGAACATCAGAATCGATGAGCCATAATCCCTAGCATCATTATTTGACAAGGCATAAAATAAAAGCTTACAAAGGGGAGATAGTTTATGAGGAATATTTGCATGTTTATTCAATTCCACACCCACCAAAAATCCAGAGGAAATAACAATATGGAACCTTTGTGGGACATTGTGGGCTCCTTTATATAATTAGGGTTATTGCTATGACCCCAATGTAGCTCCTGTCATGTACTGCACATTGCAGGAAACTAGTAAGTAATAAAGAAATGGATGAATTAAACTCATTTACTAAAACAAGTCATTATTTTGTAAATGTTTTAGGCTTCCTGAAAGGAAAGTGATAATTTTATTTATGTTTGTCTACAGAAAAAGACAGTTGTGAATACCAATTACTCCCTATGTATCATAGCTGATTTTATTTTAACATACTCACATAATACATATCAAAGGTCTACTTGGTATGCAGAAGGTAGGCTGTTAAATTATAAGCACCACTTGATTGTCCTGAAAGAAAACAACTGCAAAAGCTATTTTGTGAGGACATGACAAGTTTTGACCAATTCCTTAATTTAAAAAAATCTTCACACAGAATAAAGATGCAACAGTCAGCATGATCACTGGTCTAAGGCTCATTCTTCAATTTTTCATGACTGCTTTCTTACTGAGGTGTTAGCAGTGGGTGGCTTTCTACAGAAACTGATTAATGCTGGGATCTTAAATTGCAGCAAATTGAAGGAACATGCATAAAGCTGACAATTTGTTCATCAAAACTAGTCTTAACACTATGTAAGCATTAGCCCTTCTTAGAAAATCTATGCACATTTCTTTCCAGATGCAATGTTATAAATTCTCCCCTTAATGAGATTCAGTGTTTTCCCTTTTAGAGTAAAAAAAAATTTTATGGAGTGCATCAAGAGGTTAAATCTGATTCTGATTAATCAATTTCTAACATAGAACAACCTGTTTCTGTCCACATTTGCTGGGGGGGTTTTAATCCATTTTTGTTTGTTTTCAAAATATATTTTTATTTGTATTCAGGTTTTAAATGCAAACATTTAACATGCTTAGTTCAAAAATACAATACAAAAAGGTATAAGGTAAAAAACAATGTCCTCGGACTCTAATGGCACACGTGTAATCCTTAGAATGCTGAGATGTGAGGATTATTTTGAAGCCAGCCTAGGCAGGAAAATCCATGATACTCTAATCTCCAATTAACCAGCAAAAAGTGGAGCTGTGGCTCAAGTGGTAGTGTCATCAACCCCAAACAAAAATGCTTGGGGAGAGTGACCAGGTGCAGGGTTCAAGCCCCAGGATCAGTACCGGAAAAAAAAAAAGAGGGAGTCCTGTCAGAAGTGGTCCCAGACTGAGGAGAGATGGGAGTACAAGCAGCGGCAAGCAGATCACAAAAGCCCCAGGAACTGAGCCTGATCTTACAGTCCTACCACACCTCTCTTACACCTGACTAGTGCTTGCTTCCAGCATCCAGCTTGGATAGCCAGTCATTTGTGATGGTCCCCCACAGTGATGAGGTGGTGACAACTCTGGAAATTCTGACCAGCAAATGTCTCAATGGTAAGAACTACTGCCAGCAGGTTCTCTGTCTGTATGAACTTGCTAAGGTATGTGCCATGGCAGAGAGGTGCCAGTCCCCAGGAACCCTGCTGAGAGCAAAGCAGTTATTTGGAGGTAAGCTTTGGACACTGTGATGGCAGCCCTCCAGGTAGTAATCACGGTCTTATAGTGGAACTGAGATATTAGCCCCTTCAGTCCTTGGTTGGGGACTATTGGGAGGGCAGCAGGCCAAGTGTCAGGCCAGCTGAGTCTATACTCTGGAAGCTCACCCTAGAAAGCTAGGGCAAGACATGTCAACTTCCATGGGTTTTTTACTCAAAATGACGGGAACTGTCCCAGCTAGATCTTCTGATCAGTTTTATAGTGAAAGGATAAGTCCCGACCATCCCAGGGGACCATGCGGAGATAATCACAGACAGGAGAAGAAGGCTCATAAGGAGGTTTATTAGTGGGGCCATAGTTCCCACGGGAGAGGGAGCTATATGGCGTCTACACCTCATCCAGGTGACAGCTTCTCTCTCTGGGGGTAAAGGGGAAGTAGGTAGTGAGTAGGAGTGCTTCATTAGGTATGGGTGGATCTGGGGCTAATGGGAGGAGCTGAGGACCTGAGGCTGAGAAAATGCTAACATATAGGACCCACAGATTGTTGCTGACACTGAACTCACTGAACTCATAACAAGCTTCTCATTCATTAATTATATTTTTAAAGAAAATTAAGTGACCCAAACTGTCCTAATCATTTTTGAGTAGTAAACATTATTAAAATCTTGGAGTAATTTAGCTTGAGTAGATACCAGCCTATGTAAAATGCAATTTGAATGTGGAAGATAGAGGCTTTTGAACAATTTATTTCAGAACCAGAACAGGCTCAAAAGGCAAACACTAAGGCTGCATATGGGGAAAACTCCCCCAGTGGTTCTACAATCCCATCCTATTCAGTGTGAGACCACACAGGCATTTTCTTTCCCTGTCAAAGTTTGCCAATATCTCATTCCAAAGAAATATCTTCTCCCAACTCTTCAAGCTCTATTATCTCATTCAGATGGAGGGGTAAGGATGCTTCCTGATGCTGGCAAAACTAACATCTCAACCTCTTATCTGGTCTTGTTCTAGTAATCAATCATTTAGATTTAAAAGGAAAATGACTAGTGTCTTATTTAAGGACACCAAAGAAGTAAAACTACAAAGCCTGGAATATGTACCAAGAAGAGAATCAGAAGATAAACCATTGCCATCAATTGATCCATCTTAGCAGAAACAGTAAACCAAGTTCAAACCCCAAAAGAAAGGAGGCTTATTACACCTGATAAAAAAGGAAAACATGAGATTGTCTATCATCCCTCACATGATTATTCACAATCATAGGCTGCTTCCTATACTACTTTGTGACCTAAATTTTTTATGCCACCTTTTAGCCTGTGCATCACAATGCTACATGAGTCTTGCTTTCTGAAGACAGCTATGCTGGGTTGAGAACCCAGTTTCACCATGAAAGTTCCAGGGTGAGATAAAGAGGAGTGCTCATCCAGTCCACAGCTGCTCCTACCACCTGCTTCGCTTGTAACAACTCCAATTCCATGAAAGACTCCAAGCCAGAGGCCCTTCGGTGAATCCTCCCAAATTCCTGACCCATTAAGAAACACGGCAGATGATTTCACAGCAATACTAATTGGGTTCATTTAAACTATATAGGTTTTTGTTTTTCCCTAAATTTTTTCTTCCAGCCTTTCATACACCCCAAAACATGACAATCTCCAAGATCAGCATTAGTAGGCAGTATTTTCCAAGGTAATTCCACAAGCAACTATTACTACAACTTTTCTCAAGGGACAACTTTGGGAAATGCTGGACTTTTTCTCATGTGTAAATTTCTCTTTTCTGCAGTGAGCTCTACTACAGTCAACAGCTTGACTTCACCAGGACCATAAATCAAAGAGCAAACAGTTACCAGGCTCCTCATGAAGAGACACTGGGTAACTCCTGAGTGTGACATAAAGTCATTCCAGCAGTATCAGAGAGCAAACACATTAAGCCCGAATGTCATCCACCATTCCTTTTGCCAATAATAGTTCCAGGATGTTCTTCACAAACACTCCAATGAACTGGATCTTCATAACGCTCTGGCTCTTCTATCTCACCTCCAGCCTGGAAAACTCCTAATGCGAGGGGAGAGAGGACATAGGGGTGAGAAAGAGATAGAATCAGAGAGACAGCAGAGAAAGAAAGGAGGGTAAAGAGAAAAGAAACACAGAGCCAGAGAGAGAGAGAGAGAGAAAGAGAGAGAGAGAGAGAGAGTGACAGAGAGACAGAGAAACACAGAGACACAGAGACACAGAGAGAGACTCTAGAGAGAGACAGACAGAGAAGAAAGGAGGAAAGATGCAGGGAGAGGGAAGGAGGAGAGTAAAAAGGAAAGAGGAGACAGACCAAGAGACTAAGATGGACATAGAGGGAGAGACAGAAAGGAGAAAAAGAGGGGAGAAGGAGAGAGAAATGAGAAAGAATGAGGGGAAGAGACACAGAGAGAGGAATTTTTTGTTCTTGTTAATTGTATTTTTATTGTCAAGGTGATATACAGAGGAGTTACAGTTACATACATAAGGCAGAGCATACATTTGTTATCAAACTTGTTACCTCCTTCTTCATTTTTCTCCTACCTTCCCTCCTCCCCAATCTGAGTTGTACAGTTGGTTTACAACATATTGTCTTATAAGTTGCTGTTGCATTTGTTTGCCTTTTGCCCTTTGTGAGAGGAAGTTTTTGTCTCTTTCTTTGAGAGGAATGAAGGGATCATGCAGAAAACATCATGGCGGGGGTGATCAGATTTTAAAATAAGAGTCTCCTGTGGAGACATCTGAAAAGTTAGGACTAAAGATGAAACTGTTAGTGAAATAGTGATTAGCAAGTTTTTGTTTAAGAATTAGGCAAGATTGAAAAAGTGAGGGGACAGTTCATCTTTCCAATCACATACTGAACGGAGAATTAACAAAATGAATCAAGTGAGTAAATATATGACAAGGGAGTATCACTGACTGACTTAGAAAAACAAAGGAGTTTTCATTCTCATTCCCAATTAGTTACTAGGTATCTGACTCATGATTCAGCTTCTCCTCAGATAATAACACAATTCAATTGTCTACCCCTTTAACCATAAGAACACTAAGTACTGTGGAAATCAGAGATGGAATTAGGGTAAAGCCATGGAACCATTCTCCTTCTTTGCAAACTTTAAGGGTGCAGAGTGAGGTGCTGCATCAGTTTGATAATAAAAATTTGGAAGAAAAAAAAACAGAGTGAGGTGCTGGTGACTCACTCCTGTAATCCTATTTATGCAGGAGGCTGAGCTCTAAGGATTGCTGTTCAAAGCCAGCCCAGGCAGGAAAGTCTGTGAGACTTTTATCTCTACTTAACCACCAAAAAGCTAGACACGGAGCTGTGGCTTAAGTGGTGAAGCACAAGCGCTCAGCAGGAAAAAAAAAAAAAAAAAGGTCAGGGACAACACACACAGGTCCTGAGTTCAAGCCAGGCATGAAAAACAAACGAACCAGCCAACCAACAAATAAAAAAATAAAGATGATACAAAAATCTCAAGCTAACTAGAACTGATCCAAAACTTTGGCAAAGTTGCAGGATATACAATAAACCCTCAAATATCAACGGCCTTTCTCTACGCTAATGACCCGAAGACCGAGGTGGAAATCAGGAAAGCAACTCCTTTTGCAATAGCCCCCAAAAACATAAAATACCTAGGAATAACCTTAACCAAAGAAGTGAAAGACCTCTTTGATGAGAACTTTAAAAGCTTGAAAAATGAAATTAAGTCAGAACTAAGGAAATGGAAAAACCTCCCATGCTCCTGGATTGGGAGGATTAATATAATCAAAATGGCAATATTGCCAAAGGCTATCTACAAATTCAATGCAATACCCATTAATATCCCAACACCGTTTTTTAATGAAATAGAGGAAGCAATCCAGAAATTCATATGGAACAATAAAAGACCTAGAATAGCAAAAACAATCCTAAGCAGAAAGAACAGTGCTGGAGGAATTACAATACCCAACTTCAAGCTGTATTATAAAGCTATAGTAATAAAAACAGCCTGGTATTGGCACCGGAACAGACCTGAAGACCAATGGAACAGAATTGAAGACCCAGAAATGAACCCACAGAACTATGCCTACTTAATCTTTGATAAAGGAGCTAAAACAATAGCTTGGAAGAAAGACAGCCTCTTTAACAAATGGTGCTGGCAAAGCTGGTTCAACACATGCAACAAACTAAAACTAGATCCTTATATATCACCCTGCACCAAAATCAATTCCAAATGCACTAAAGACCTCGAAATCAAAACAGACACCCTGAAAACACTAAAGGAAGGAGTAGGAGAAACACTTGGGCTCCTTGGCGCAGGATGGAACTTCCTTAACAAAGACCCAGAAAGGATACAAATCAAAGAGAGGTTGGACAAATGGGACTGCATCAAACTGCAGAGCTTCTGCATGGCAAAGGACATAGCTCACAAGATAAACAGAAAGCCCAGAGACTGGGAGAAGATCTTTACCTGCCATTCAACGGACAAAGGCTTCATATCTAAAATATACACAGAACTAAAAAAAAAATTACCTTCCTCCAAAACAAAACCGCAAAGAACAAATAGCCCCCTCATCAAGTGGGCTAAAGACTTACAAAGAGACTTCTCTGATGAGGAAATGAGAATGGCCAAAAGACATATGAAAAAGTGCTCTACATCACTGGCCATAAAAGAAATGCAAATCAAAACAACATTGAGATTCCATCTTACCCCGGTAAGAATGTCATATATCAAGAAAACTAACAATAATAATTGTTGGAGGGGATGTGGCCAAAAGGGAACCCTACTTCATTGTTGGTGGGAATGTAAAATGGTTCAGCCACTCTGGCAAGCAGTATGGAGATTCCTCAGAAGGCTAAATATAGAACTCCCCTATGGCCCAGCAGCCCCACTTTTGGGTATCTATCCAAAAGACCACAAACAAATCCACAGTAAAGCCACCAGCACAACAATGTTCATCGCAGCGCAATTTGTCATAGCTAGAATCTGGAACCAACCCAGATGCCCCTCAGTAGACGAATGGATCAGGAAGTGGTACATATACACAATGGAATTTTATGCCTCTATCAGAAAGAATGACATTGCCCCATTTGTAAGGAAATGGAAGGACTTGGAAAAAATTATACTAAGTGAAGTGAGCCAGACCCAAAGAAACATGGACTATATGGTCTCCCTTATTGGGAGTAATTAGTACAGGTTTAGGCTACTTACAGCAGAGGATCACAAGAGCCCAATAGCTATACCCTTATGAACACATAAGATGATGCTAAGTGAAATGAACTCCATGTTATGGAAACGATTGTTATATCACAGTTGTAATTACTTTCAACATACCATGTGTATCTGTAGCATCTATTATAGATGATGTTCTTGTATCACCTTCCTGTGGTTGAACCTACACTAACTCTGTAACATTATCTGAGTATATTGGAAACCATGTATACTGGTATTAGAACTAGGAAATTGAAAGGGAATACCAAAATTGAGAGATTCAGGGTAAAAAAAGAAAAACAACTACAAAAGCAATACTTGCAAAACTGTTTGGTCTAAGATGGGGGGAAAGGGAAGAGGGGAGGGGTGCGGGGAGAGGGGTATGAGGGACGAGGTAACAAACAGTACAATTAATGTATCCAATGCCTAATGTATGAAACTGTAACCTCTCTGTACATCAGTTTGATAATAAAAATTTGAAAAAAAATAAAAAATTGAAAAAAAAATCTCAAGCTAAATAATAGTGTGATATATTTTAAAACATACATTCTAACAAAATATATGGTAAACAGAATAGCAAAACTTTCAATTAAAACAAAATCAGTAATAATGCTATTGCTCAGCTATTACTAATACTGTTGTTACGCAGCCGTGTCACAAAAATTATGATTCACCAACATATCCCATTCAGAAATTATGACAGACAAGATAACAAATCAAGAGTTGTTTTAGATTTTCCCAAGCAACTCACAAACTCTCTTTTATGTGTAGATCACACCTATCTATTTATTAAATCAATTCTCTTCAGGAATCTGTATTAAGTCGAAGTATTGATAGACACCTGTAACACCTATACTTTTGATAAGGGATTTATGTATGTATATCTATCTCTAGATAGATTGATAATTAGAGATAGAGTAAGCTCGTGTATAGAGGTAGATAGATATATAGGCATATGGACACATACATAGATACACATACATGTATATATGTATACATATATTTTGTATAATATATGAAATTATAAATATGTCTATAATATAGACCTTTATAGAGATAGATACATAGACAGACAGGTACTTAGCTGTAGTGATCTACATCAAATGCCCTGAAATGGAATTTTTCCCCCTTACACAAGCTCCTCTATTCCCCCCCAATTGTTCAGCATAAGTGGTTGTACTGTACTTTTACAAGTAAGTGTAGCAGAGGAACAGAACTCCACAACTTACCAAGAGAATTCCTCTGAAAAATACTGAGTCCACATCTGTTCACAAATGGTTTTTTATTTGACTAGATTAATGGAGAGCAAATTCTTTCCCACCTAAAGACCTCATTCCTCATTGGTCATAAAAGCACCTACACATACACATAGAGAGAGGGTCTTTGTCTGATTTAAAGACAAAGATGGCACTTGAATATAAAAAAAGTGTCAATTATGGCCTTCAGATTGGGGTTAGTAGATGTTTTAAATAATTTTCCTGATTATAAAAGTAATATATTTTGAATAGAAGAATAGGTAAATAAAAGAACAACAAACAAGCCATGTGTTTTTCTTTGCAACTTGCAATGAGGCATAAAATAACTCAATTGCTTCGTAAAATGGTCTGACAATTCCCCAAAACGTTAAATATAGTCATAATAGGACCAAGGAATTCCACTTGTAGGGGCATACCTAAGAAAACTATAAACAAACATGTCCATACAAAAACGTGCATATGAATGTTCAAGGCAACATTCATTGTTCTCAACAGGCAAAAGCAAATCAACTGTCCATTAACTGTTGGAAAATATGTAATCTATAGATATAATGCAATTATTCAGCCATAACAAAGAAGGAATAGTCCCTACTATTTGTGGGATGGAGACAGAGGATCATAAGTTTGTGGCCAGCCTAAGTAAAGGTAAAGAGACCTTATCTTCAAAGCAAAAGAAAAACAAAAGTGTTAGGGACATAAGTGGTAGAGCATTTTCCTAACATACACAAGGCCACAGTTCAGTTTCCGAAACAAAATAAGGGGATGAAGTATTGTTACATAGTACAGCATGGATGTGCACTGGAATCTAAGTGAAAGAAGCAAACACGAAGGCTATTTGCGCAAAATTGTAATTATGTGGTATGTCTTGAGAAGAGAATTGCATACACACAGAAAAATACACTAGCTATACTTAAGAACTGAGGAGAGGGATGAATGCCCAGGGTTTCTTTGGGGAGTATTGGGAATGTTTGAACAATAGACAGTAGAAACTCACTTGACTACACTTTAGAAGGATGAATTTTAGAGTATACAAATTATACTTCAATAAACCAATAATTTTAAAGCCACACATAAATCCAAGACATATAAATTAGTTTGAATCTTCCATGTGGTAAATTATCTCCTAATAAATATCCCATTAGTCAATCCACTCAAAAATGGTCCCGTTGGTTGGCAATGCAAGTACAATGTCAGTGCCCCTAAGCTTGCTCTATGCATGTTCAATACTTCAGTTTTCGTCTAAGTCTCCCCTTGGCTCTTACCTACTATTGGTAGAAGAGAGTCTATTGGTCAGTTTCCCTTGAAGACCAGTAGCTTTCCTAGGTTCATGAAGATGTAAATAACATGCATATATGTATATACATGTATGTAATATATATGATAGAGACTACTTTGTATATTTTAATTCAACCTATAGTATTAAAAAGAAAAAGTAACAGTTAATAGCATGAACTTTTATTTCTGCATTTATGCTTATTTTGTTCTACTTGCTAATAAAACATTTTGTAGTTTCAATCATAATACATATTTTATATCTTTACTTTGATTTCCACGTTTAGAATTCATACTATTTGCAAGTTCTATCACATTCCCTTGTGTAAAGTGCAAGTTCACATAACCATTCTCCTAATATTAAATATCGCAGAGTTAGATCAAACACCTTTAATGTACACGTGGCATGTTTAACTTTGGCTACTTCATTAAGACACATATCTGCATACGGGATAATTAGCTCACTTTACAAGTTGTCATGTTACCTTCCAGAAGGTACAAGCCAAAAAGTACTTGGATACAAAGAATGTGTATCAATTTACTATAACCCTGCCGGTACTGATGATATAATGCAAAACTGTTTTAGTTGTTCAGGGATATTTCACATATTTATTCTTATAATTAAGAGTTTGCAAATGTTTTCTATTACTCCTCTTTATTCAGTCCTTCAGTATTTATCACATACAGCTGTAGTAGTGCATACCTGAAAACACAGTTTGAAGGTGGGGGCACCAGGCCACCCCAGGCCAATGCAGCTGCAAGACTCAGAAACAAAATGAAAGTTCAAAGGGCTGGAGGCATAGCTGAAGGGGTAGAGCTCTTGCCTAGCATGGGCAAGGCCGCGTTTAATTCTAAACATTGGAAAAGTATTACATATTTATTATGTCTTAAACACAGGAAATGTTCTCGTCCATTATGGAGTTCATAAACTAGGAAGATGTGTTTGTACCCTCACGTACACTTGCTCTTTGTATTTTCTTTTTTTTTTTTTTTTTTTTTTTTTTTTTTTTTTTTTTTTTGGCCAGTCCTGGGCCTTGGACTCAGGGCCTGAGCACTGTCCCTGGCTTCTTCCCGCTCAAGGCTAGCACTCTGCCACTTGAGCCACAGCGCCGCTTCTGGCCGTTTTCTGTGTATGTGGTGCTGGGGAATCGAACCTAGGGCCTCGTGTATCCGAGGCAGGCACTCTTGCCACTAGGCTATATCCCCAGCCCCTGCTCTTTGTATTTTCAATGTTCTCTTTACAAATATTTTATTGTTGAGTTTTTAAATGATGTATAAATTTTAAACACATCACTTCTTGAAGGTACCAATCATTTCACTATAATTTCTTCAAATGTTAATTTTCTTCTATATATTGAGCAAGTGGTCCATTCTTGATCAACTTGTGTTATAATTTGATTTGATTTTTGTATTTAGCCCATTAGTCTCTGTGGATTATGAAACATAGTAAAATGTGGATTCACTTCGTTTTACTGAAATATTATTTTGTCTAATACCACAACCAGTTTTGTGTTCATGTAAGTGCCCTAAACTAGTACCCTCTACCTAAACCAGTACTCTCTATTGCTGGTATTAATTGGCATTCCTATATTTATTGGAGCAAAATGCAGGTTAGGGAATTATTGCTTTGATGATGCATATATAAAAAGAATATTATCAGTGGAGGAAAAATGAGTAAGATAGAAAGTATGTAGTAAAAAAATCACATAAAGTGATTTAATTAGATAAGGGAGCTGAGTCATGAAATGAAGAAAATATTTATATTAAAAGGTTAATTTTAAAAATCATTACTACTAAGTCTGTCTCAAAGTGAGATTTCCTGTAATAGTGAGATAGAAAACACAGATAAACTGTGAAGAAAGATGGCTGAAGACTGACAGGCAGCAAGGAGGAACCAGATGGGCTCATTTGGGGGGTAAGAAAATAGGAGTGGGAAAAATAAATTATCTAGAAGCTTGCGGAATGAAGGCAGAAGCTGGAGCGGCTGGCATCAGACCACTGGAGGTTGTTTGATCAGGATGACATGGAAAGGTATGAAAGGTTATTTAGGCCAGGCAAGGTACAATTCAGTAGGGCACAGAGATGGAGGTTTGGGAGGAAGGGGGAAGCAGCCCAATGGAATTTCCATTTAGGAAGGAGTGGATAGATAGAAACAATAAATGCTAAGACACAGGAGGGAAAGCAAGTGTTAGGAAGGAGGGAAGACCACCTGTTAATTTGGCAACACACAGTTATATTTATTTAAAAGGAAGAGAGGAAAGCAGGGAAGGAGAGTAGAGAGAAGGAAGGAAGGAATAGAGGAAAATCCCCAAAGACTGACTTCTTTGGTAGAGAATCTACAAAACTAACAATCTTCAGAAAGTCCTGACTTACTTTAAATTATAAATAGAATTTAATTTTAATTAATTTGCAAATGATCGATAACACAAAGAAAGTCAAATAACAGCAATGATTTGTCCAAGGCTACAGAACTAGCATTAGTGGTCAATGATCCTTATGTTAATTTGCTTATCCTTTTCTTTTTTTAATTATTTTTATTAGCATACGCTTAGCTAAACCATAGAGGGGACTGATTGTGACATTTCCATATGTACACACAAATGTACCCCAATCATATTCACTCCCTTAATTAGTCTCCTTCTCCCTTCTTATCCTCTCTCCCACTCTTTTTTTTTTTTTTTTTTTTTTGGTCAGTCCTGGGGCTTGAACTCAAGGCCTGAGCGCTGTCCCTGGCTTCTTTTTGCTCAAGGCTAGCACTCTACCATTTGAGCCACAGAGCCACTTCTGGCTTTTTCTGTATGTGGTGCTGAGGAATTGAACCCAGGGCTTCATGTACACTAGGCAAGCACTCCACCACTAGGCCACATTCCCAGCCCCCTCTCCCCATTCTTTTATAGATTTTATAGATTTTTTAATAGATTTTTTTTTCCCAGAGCTGAGGACCAGACTCAGGGCACTGCGCTTGCCAGGCAGGTGCTCTTCCACTGAACTAAATCCCCAGCCGCCGCCCCCCCCCCATTCTTAAAACCATTTTCAAGGGACTTCACTGTCCTATATTCATTTATGCAAAAAGTACTTTGATCATATTATCCCTTGCCTACCTTCTCCATTCACCATCCTCACTCCCACTGTTACCCACCCCCCAACATATCCTGTTTAACTCTTCAGTCTCCCATTTATTCACTGAACACCTAAAGTTTCTGAAGCTTCCTGGACATGTTCCTTTCTACCAGTATTTATTCTTCAAACTATTCCACGAGGCTAGTTTCCAACACCCATGACTGAAAACAACATGGTCATTTTTCTTTCGTATGAGGCCCAAAGTTCATCTTATTGGCATTTTCAGCTAAAGCTTTGCACCCCCTAAGGCATAATGTAACTGAAATTTTTAATAATATGTACAGTTTTCTAAAGAAAATACTGAAATATTCTAGACTAAGACAGCAATCACACTGGAGGTGTAACAGGGACAGCTAAGGATACAGCTCACTTTACTAATCAGCCTGCTTTCAATTATGCAGTTTTTTATTAACATATTTTTATTCAATTATATTTAATTGTACAATTCAACACATAGGCTCAAGATGCATTGTACTCAACACGAGTTTAAACATTTTCTTTCTCTTTGTTCCCCTTCTCACTCCCTATGAGAAGGAATTCAAGAGCATTCAGGCCAGGTCACCGCATTCTTTTCCTTATATCCTTCACCATAGAAATTAAAAAATATTTCAGACAGCAAGCGCTAAGAATTCCAGAGGCTGACATCAGTATATTAGAAAATAAGCAGAACTGATGCCACTGTCTGGCCCAAAGTCATGTCTCATCCTGTACATCTAGGAATCACACTCGAGTTTTTTCTTAAAATAATACTTCTCCCCCTCAACTCCCTGACCCTTAGAGGTAGATCTGCTTTGGAGATAGAACCCATCATAGTACTTAAGTTTATATATTGGTACCAAGTTTGAACCTAGTGGTTGGTAGTCAGGTACTCAACCACTTGAGCCACACTCCCAGCCTTTATACTTTAGTAATATTTTAGGTGGGGTCTTGTATTTTTACTCAGGCTGGCTTTAGACTTTGATCCTATTACCTGTGGGCTCCCTCCCACCAGAGCTCTAATGCCAGGTACCTGCTACTGCATCCCCTTTATTGATTGAGATGGCAGAGCCTAGCCACAAACCACAATCCTCCCAATCTCCATATCTTAAGTAACTGGGTGGGACTGCAGGATTCAGGTGTTAACCACCACATCTGGCCTGCATGCTTCAATTTTCCCATCAAATTAATAATCTATCCATCTCCTTCCAGAGACTGAATTTTGAGTATGAGAGGAAGCACAGGGGCGGGGGTATCTAGAAAACAGTTGTCAAGAAAGGAGAGTGATAAGAGCAACCTTCTTCTGAAAATTGAGTTTTTCCTATAAAAATGTCTGCCTGCAAGCAAAGAACTACAATGGAATCCACAATGAGTGGTTTTCTACAATATCTTTCAGTCCAATGAGAGCATTTTTATTGAGCACAAAAGCATCAACTCAACCATCCCTCCTGCATGCCAATCATTCATTCTCTTTTCCACACAGCTCTAAACACAATACTGGACTATTTTTTTTTCTATTCACGAAGCAACGTGATTGTCAGAATTCTACTTCTCAAGTCTCTTGACCTCTTTTCCCATCCATGCTCTCAAATGACTAGAATTTTTAATTATCTCTAAGTAGATGTACAAAGAAGTTATTAATTGAATGTTTATGAATACAATGTATCTTGTCACCCCACTCAACATTCTTACCCTTCCCTCCCTTACCCCTGCCTTTCCTCCCTCCTCTTAATTTTGTAGAATATACACTGGATTCTTGTCTGCTTTTGCTCCATCTTCTCCTTGTCATTTGTCTACCCCTTGGCCCCACTCCATCCCTTTCGAGTACCTAGTTCTTGGTGTTATAGTTTGCTGGCCTTAGATTTTAGCTTTCTAAGAAATTACAGTTTTTTTAAGTCATCATCTGCTATAAAACAAAACCTATTTTAAACCTTAGAAGGATTTTTAACTTGCAATTGATGTCATGAAAATAAATGACTTATCTGTGGCTGTCACTTCCTTATTCTAACAGTCCCCTCCCAGGTTAAAAAACAATGGCCACAGATATTTGAACACGAAATGACACTCATCATTATTGTCAGAGCAATCACTGGGTAACGGTTTCTGCTTCAAGGGTAAAAGTCACAGACCACAAGACTCTGGGTGAGTGTGGAAATGGCAACTTTGCAGAATTGGCCAGTTGAAGTCTTTCTGAATGGATACCCTCTATATTCCTGTGGCTCCCAGCAGCAGTGTGGGCATCACCTCCTGGGACAAGGCAAGGTGTGCATTTCAACAGGATCACCAGGAAATTTATTCAAGCTCAAGAAGCTCCAGACATTAAAAACTGAGATTCACATTACTAGAATTATTACTCAAGTTATTATTACATTACTAAGGTAATTTTTGCACATAAACTAGCACAGGAATGATTTTCTGAAACTGATATGAAAAATCTTGTCATAGAAAAAATACCTCAATATGAAATAATTTCAACAGTTTTGTCAATATTTAGGGATTTTTTTAGTACTGACTAAAATGCTAAAAATTTATATTGGTTGCTTATTTGCCCCACTTTCACTTTAAAATATCCAGATGGAAGCCAGGCACCAGTGGCTCATGCCTGTAATCCTAGCTACTCAGGAGGCTAAGATTTGAGGATCACGGTTCAAAGCCAGCCCGGGCAGGAAAGTCCATGAGATTCTTATCTCTAATGAACCACCATAAAACCAGAAGTGGCACTGTGGCTCAAGTGGTAGAGAGCTAGTCTTGAGCTGAAGAGCTCATAGACAGCGTCCAGGCCCAGAGTTCAAGCCCCATGACTGACAAAAAAAAAAAATCCAAATGGTGGTAAAAGCAAAAGAATAGTAGAAACTCTATATGTTGTCAGATCTAGGGTTCACACAGGGCTATGTGATTGCTGGGGCAATACCTCTAGCCATATTTGCTCATTATTTTTAAGACAAAGTTTTGGGTTTTTGTTGTTATTTTTTTTAATAGAGCTAACTTGTATTTATACTTCCCAAGTAAGCTGAATGTCAGGCACATGCCATTACACCCAGAGTTTTCAGTTGACATGGGATCTTTCAAGCTTTTTGTGTAGGCCTCAAATGGCAATCTTTTGGCTCTCTGCCTCTCCAGTAGCTAAGATTACAGGTATGAGCCACCAGCACCCAGCTTTAATGGTATTTTTAATCACTGGAAAGAATTAGTTTTGTTTGGAATTGAATCTAGTACATCACATATGCTAAGCAAGTTCTCTACCACTGAGCTGTACAATAAACCCGGTCTTACATTCTACTTAAGATGATATAAGAATTACAGATTCTGTAATTCAAAAGCAGTAAATATTTAATTCAAAGTCATCAGTATGGTAGCTCATAGTTAAAAAAGTAGCCCTCATAAAAATAAATAATAAATAAATAAATTAAAAGTAGCCTCATAAAAATAGTATTGATCTGGATGTCTTAGAAAAGTAGCCCTACCTCATAAAAATAGTATTGAACTGGATATCTTTCAAGCATTAAAAAGTTAGAGGTAGGTATTTGTTTATCTGTCTACTTGCCTTCCAGATTCTATCATGAAAGGGAAAGTCTGGTAAAAATCTTGCTGGACAGTGGAAGAATCTAACCAGAGTATATGGTATGTTGTTTTCCAGTAGCAGTTGACCAATTATATCAATTTTACTTAAGATTGGTTAATCAGGGAAATTATGTAAGTCCAGCATTAGAAAATAAAAAAATTAAATTTCTCAAAGATGCAGAAAAATAAAATAGTAAGGAATCCAGAAAAAAATTAAACAACTACTATTTTCAAAAATTCAGAGAGCTTAGTGTCAAGAGTTCACACCTGTAATCCTAGCTACTCCAGAGGCTGAGACCTGGGGTATAGCAGTTCAAAGACAGCCTAAAGCAGAAAAGTCTATGAGACTCCATTTTCACTTAACCAGCACAATGGTGGGCTGGAGCTGGAGCTCAATCAGTAGATCACTAGCCATGAGACTCCATTTTCACTTAACCAGCACAATGGTGGGCTGGAGCTGGAGCTCAATCAGTAGATCACTAGCCATGAGCAAGAAAGCTGAGTGTACAATATCCTTGACTTCAACGCCAGGACACACACAAAATAAAAACTACAGAAGAGCTTTACAAAACAAAAATATATATGTAATGTAAATAGAACTAACAAGTACAAAGACAATATTAAAAAGATAAAGAGTAAGCTCACAAAGTAAGTGAAAAAATATAGCAATTGCAAATTTTTTAAATCTACTTCAAAAGTAATACAGGGTAGAAAATTCATTGCAGAAAACAGAATCAGTGAAATTAGACATCAACTAGGCCAACTAGAAATGCTTCCCAAGAAAACAGAGAACAAGACATTATGATAAAAGTGAAAGGAATAGACAATGCAGAGCAAAGACGTGACCAGTTGGGCCACTGACACCCTTGACAAAGACACTAGAAAAAAGTTAAGAGGGGGGAATACAATTGCTATATATAAACAGGTGAATGTTTTGGCAATGGCTCAGTGAAGAAGCCAGTGATTGATTTTATCAAACAACTGGAAATAATAATCTGAGAAGTGTGTATGCTTTGAAAACATCTAAACTTCGAGTGGGAAATGAAGATATTCTTGCTGGATCTTCCTCAGTCCCTCACCTCCTCCATCCCAGCTTGTAGTCACAGGAGTTCTGACAAGAGAGGGGACAGACTGTGCCAATGAGCTGCAACTGGATTTGGGAGTGGTGCAGACACCCACTGTCAGCGGCATTGTCTGTGTAGGCAATGGTTCTGATGATGGAGAAGGACCATGGATTCCCAGCCAAAGCTATGGATTCCTGACTCAAGATTGCACAGGGATTAAAGTGGGAACTGAGAAACGCTGACAATAAGCAGTTTTTGCAGAAAAAACTGCAAAAAGAAAAGGAATATTTTAGAATTATAGGAATGTTCTGTAAATCACTGAATCATACGTTTACCAAAGGTAACTCTTAAATGAAATTTAGATGGCAAATTAACCTGTTTTCAACTCTATACCAAAGCAAACAATTCTCTAGGATAAAAAAAAGGAATCTAACAGCTCTAATGAGTTTTTGCTTTGTCCCTGGTCAAAAATTAATTTAATGTTACCCAGTTTTAAATCTGTCTTGATAATAATTTTATATTTTCATGATAAAATTCTTCCAAGCAATATGATCTTACTCACACAGGAAAGGAAACCAAATAAACAGATTATTTGCAAAAGTACAATCACATCGAGTTCAAGCTTCCTCTGTGAAAATAAATGTCAGAATGAAAGGAAGAATTTTTTACAGAATTGTAATAGAATGTTGTTCTTCAAATCAAACTTCAGCTCTGGTCAGGGCAACAGAAATGTAAGCATGAATGCTAATTTGATGTAGCAGTTAGTTCAGATGGAGCTCAATTTGTAAACATAGCAATACATTTAATTGCAGAAGTGGGTTCCTGGAGTTCAAGTGTCTTCAGTGACAAGCAAGTAATATAAATGAAATGGTAATATGTATATCTGGCATATACATACATATGTATATATACATACATATATGTACATATGTATATATGTACATATATATGCCAGAGGCATCATTTCTGAGTCTTATTGTTGCTCTTGATATTTAGCTACTGAATCAGAGAAACTATAGGGAGTAGTGAGAATTGTGGCAAACTGAAGGTGTGTCCCAGAGACTGATGCTTTTTAAAAATGGGAGACCACATTGCTGGACCTTTTAGTTTTTCAAGTGAAACATAAATACTTAAATATTTATATTTAAATTTTTTCACTATATTTAAGTGGTAATAATGGAATTAAAAAATCAAGAATCAGTAACTTATATGCTGTTTTATTTTATGTCTCTCTTCTGAGAAAATGTGGTGTATGTACACAATAAAATTCTATGCTTCCATCACAAAGAATGACATTGACCCATTTGTAAGGAAATGGAAAGACCTGGAAAAAAATTATATTAAATGAAGCAAACCACACACAAAGAAATATAGATTGCATGGTTTCCCTCATTTGTAATAACTAGAATATGTCTATGATATTCTTAGAGAATCACAGTAGCCCAATCGCTAGATGCATATGACCATATATAATGAAGCAAGCATATCAAAATGAACTCCAAGAATTGGAAGCAAGAGTTTTTTTTTATTATGTACTGTTTGCAGTTATTTCTTTGTTTTTAGTTTTCTGTACCCTCTGTCTTGTAAGTTTATCTGATCCATGGAAGGGAAAGAGAATCACAGAAACAGCAGAACAAAGGATGAACTAATGCAACAATGATACTCACTAGACACCATGTAGGAGATGAACTTGACAACTTGGGTGGAGGGATGTAAGGAGGGGAAATGGGAAAAAATGAGGGAGGGGGTAACAGTGTTCAAAAACAAATGTACTCATTACTGACTTGTGTAGCTCTGCATGACTTATTTGTGCAATCCCCCTTTTCATCACCTTTACAATAAAAAAAAAGGAGTCTAGGTAAGGGTTGCTAAATTTGTAAATGGTCTGTCATCTAGTTCGCGATGCATTTAACTTACACCAATTTAATTCATTTGATTAGCTCCACTTAATATACATTAAGTAGCAGTTATAGATCATGATTCTGATAAATCTTCAAAGGCATCTGAATACAAATGCAAGATGACTTTTTTTTAATTACTTTCCAAAATAAGGCAAGTATATGGACCACTGCCAGCAATTAAGTTACTCTCTGGTGATCAAATGATTATCATTTAGAAAATAGTCAGATAACAACCAGGTAGACTAAGCTAGACAAACCCTAGGGTCCTTCTAGCGTTTAAAAATTGTGATTTTCACTCAATTTCTTACTGAGTCCTGTGCTATATTTCTCTGAATTAAAAGTTTTTGTACACACACACACACAAAAAAATTCTCTGAGTGATTCATAATTTTGCTCTCCTGGGAGATAGGTTTGCTACTTGCCTTTTAGTATAACAAGAAAGAATTCAGTATTTGTACACCAAATGATCCATGAAAGTCAACAAAGAATAGATATCCCTGCCCTTCTAAATTGTTCATTTGTGAACCCAGATGAAAGTTGGCAACTCTCATCTAATATTCAAAACTCTGACAGCTTCTGCCAGGCAGAAATTTCCAACCTAATATGTATATAAACTCATATACTAAACAAGGGATTTAACACCCTATTTTCTTAAATTGTGATTGCCTTTAAACTCCCAGGAACATTTCCCACCATTAAAAACATTTTTTAAACCCTCAGTGAAGACTCGGCTAAACTATTGCTTCAAAATTAAGCAGAGCACAATGTCAAAAGAGAAATACACTCTTTACTTGATTTATATAACGGTAACCTCTCTGAACATCACCTTTAGAGTAACAGTAAAATTTTTTTTAAGTATTAAACAGTTCCTGGGGCCCTATCTTACAAGACACTTTCAGTCTTAGTAAGTACTTTTGAAAAGGTAATTCTAGAATCCTCAAAGTAATTTGCAATATTATTGCTTTATGCCGTGCAGATGCACAAATATCTAACTTTACACACATATATGTATATAAACAATATATGTATATACACACAAATATATGTATATAATGTATGTCATTTATAATATATGTATAAGCATTTAAACATTTGCTCTGTATATGTTTATATATACAGAGACATACATCACATAAACACTTTTGTTTAGAACATTTTGCAGTTCTATACACTCAGAAAAAAATTATGTAACAAAGCAAAAACCATTTTCAGATCATTTTTAAAGTAGTTTGGGCCTGATATTTTTGTGAATGAAAAATGCTTTAGTACACTCTTCAATTATTTTGCTAGTTTCACTTATGAGAAAATCATATATTAAAACTCTGTAAAAATGACTGTAAGTATATAAGTACATATACATATATATGGAGAGAGAGTGCAGTGTTAAATTCTATGCTCAGGTAAGTATAAATAGTTTTCACCTTCATAAAGACCAAAACATTAAAGATCATGTAAGATGTTTGAGATAGGTTGAATATTTAAGTCCTAACCCCTAACGCCTCCACTTGTGATTTCCTTTGGACATAAGATCATTTCAGGTGGATTAGTTAAAGATGAGTACTATGTGGAATAGAGTAGGCCCTGGATTCAGTATGGCCCATGTCCTAATCCAAAGTATACCAGTGGCTCATGTCTATAATCCTAGCTACTCAGAAGGCTGAGATCTGAGAATCTCTGTTCAGAGCTATCATGGGCAGAAAAGTCCATGAGCTCTTATCTCCAATTAAACAACGAAAGTTGGACTGGATATGTGGCTCAAGTTAAGAGTGCCAGCCTTGAGTGGAAACAAGAGGGTGAGGTCCTAAGTTCAAGTCCCAGTACTAGCACAAAAAAGGAGGGAACATCCTGATATACTGAAATGAGGATGAAGACAGGGACCTGGATGATGCTTTACCAGCCAAAGTAATTCAGCAAGCCACTAGAACTAAGAGGGAAGGCATGAGGGAGATTCAGAGAGTTCTCAAAAGGAACCAACCCTGATTTCAGATTCTTGCCCCAGAATGTGAAGCAATATATATTCAATGGTTCATCTAACCATTCTGAAGTTCTTTGTCACAACAGTCTTTGGAAATTAATCCAATATAGGTTTGGGTGAGGCTTTTCACAATCTTGTACTTTTTGTGTATTCGCCCACAAATGAGATACTATCTTATGGAGACTGAGAGGAAATGGGGAAGAAGAAAAACAGAATCTAATAGACATCATTCCTCTGGGAAGAGGAGAAGCAGCATTGTCCATGTCCAGTCTCTAACTGGACAGCATGGTGACCACCATGCAGCCCCACTTTTGTGGGGCTGTAGGTGAACCTAAGCAACCTGTCAGTTACCTTCCAGTATGTGCAATCAGGTGCCATTTTCCTGAAGATTAAATATATACATACATACATACATACAAGGAAGACCTCAAAGAACTGACTTTGAGGACAACTAATAATTACAAGAAAGTTCTTATTCTGGGATGGTCTCTCATAGGTCACAAAAGTGACTGAACACCAACTAAAGTCAGAGTGGAAATATAACCACTGTGCCTTCTGGCAACTTACAGCATAGCTACAAAAGGCCACATCAATCAGATGATCATTTTGTGTATGTTATTGGTGACCCAGAATAAATGCTGAAGAAAGTAACATAGCATGAAGGAAGTGCTGTTAGAGACTTCCCTAGCAAAAGGTATTGATACAGAGCCATGAGAAGAATGGAAATGTACATGCGAAAGGATGAACAGGACCTGGGAAGATGGTTCCAGGCCAAGAAAGCTGTGTGAGAAGTAATGAGGCAGGAAGGCAGTTGACCAGGCAGGTGTGACTGGCATTTACATATGGGAAAGAGGTGTAAGGAGGAATGAGAGGAGGGCAAATGTCAAACTGCTATGTATAGCCTTGCAATGCACACTGAAAGATTCAATCCAAGGGTATTAAGCAAGGATCAGACTTGAGTTTTACAATGATTCTTGTGGCTACGGAGAGTGCCACATCAGATGACATAGCTCCATGGTACCTGATAGCCACTTCAGATACTTGCTGGGGCCAAACATTAACACGCTCCTCCTCTGTAGGGCAATGAGCTGCTTTTACTTACAACACTCCTTCCTGTTAGTTAATGTGTAGAGGTATTAGCAACCAAGTCTTTGAAGCCAAATAAGTGTCCTACAATTCATTTCTTGTACTCATCTTTAACTAATCCAGCTGAAATGATCTTATGTCCAAAGGAAATCACAGGTGGAGGCATTAGGAAAAAGGAGAAAGGGAGGAATGGAAGTAGGGAGAGAGGGAGGGAAAGTAAACTTGCTGAAGCTCTCTATGGAGAGGTCAAACAGTATAATTACTTAGAAAGACTAAGTCAAAGCCTAACAAAATAGGTACCAGGAAATGGGTGCTTGCAAGAGGGAAGGGTGGGATCAAGAGGAGATGTAGAAGTATGAAGGAGGAATGTAGTTAAAAATTCATTGTATGGAGCTGGGAATATGGCCTAGTGGTAGAGCGCTCACCTCGTATACATGAAGCCCTGGGTTCGATTCCCCAGCACCACATACACGGAAAACGGCCAGAAGTGGCGCTGTGGCTCAAGTGGCAGAGTGCTAGCCTTGAGCAAAAAGAAGCCAGGGACAGTGCTCAGGCCCAGGACTGGCAAAAAAAAATTATTGTATGTTCTACAGAATTGAGAAAAATAAAGAGTGGACTGAACTGAAGGGGGGTACAGATGTTGAAGGGATGACAAAGATCAAAGTCCATTATATATAAACTGCTTAGCTAAATGGCAAAACAAAAAATTCAATACACATCCTAAGAATTAAGAAAAATGGGAGAAGAGGAAGGTTGGAAAGGATGAGTGAGAATGTTGGAAAGGCTGACACTGATAAAGACACTGTTTTCATAAACTACTTTGCGGAATGGCAAGTGCTTGGTACAATTACTTAAACAAAAACATTTGGAAAAAAAAGAAATTTGCTCATCCCCACACATTCAAAGAAGCCCATTATTTACATTTTGCTAGGCACAATAAAATCAACACTGAGTTTTAGATGACCATTGCTACTGCTATTCAAGTATCAGTATTAGGTACAAGTTATGGGGGCTTCCTTGTCCATAACAGAGTTCCTGGGCTGCCTTCATCCTTCTGTGGAGTAGCAACACTTTCTTCTGTAACCCAGTACTAACTCAGCCACTTGGCAAAGACACAAATTCCACCCCCCACTAAGTAGAGCTCACATACCAGGCCTTTTTGCATGATATGGCTTTTTACACTTTTTTCTGGTCCTTGGGACCTAGCTTGCCCAGATGGCATAGTGCCCCTGTCGGGAGAAAAGGAGAGATGAGTGCAAAGTTTTCCCACTAACAGTATGTTCAGAATAAAAAAAATGAGTGAGAGTCTCTTAGTCTTCTTTGCTGTAGCCATTTGCCCATGGTTTAAAAGTTCAAATCATTGCAAAAACCCTTCTGCTGAAGATCTGAAGGTTGATACACAGTTTTTATTCTCAGGCCTCTAATTATAGACAAGCTGAGCATTCATGAACATTAGATATCCCTCTACTTTACAGTCACAGTGAGAAAACTCACAGCTGGTTTAGTCCCTGAGATACTCAAACTCAGGCACTTCTGAAGTATCAAAGTCAAGGCATGTCTTTTTTTTTTTTTTGCAAGTTTTGTCCCATTTGGCATCCTTTTCTCTACCCTATGAGTAATTCCCTTGTCACAGTCCAATTTTTTTCCAGATCTACCTTTCCCTCTCTCCACATCAGCATACTATGTTCTCTCTGCTTGCTCTTGAAATGAAAATCCTAACACTCATAGAATTAAGTGGTTTCCTGTAAGAGAAATCACAAATACTGCATTGCAGTTCTACAACCATCCAAGTCAGGAAGTAAGAGAGATGATACTTTCATTCTTACTTAAGAACTTAAAACTAAGGTGGGCTTGGTAGTTCATACATATAATCCCAGAACTGGAGAAGCTAGACAATCAAAAGTTCAGGACCAGCCTGGACTACACAGTGAACTCTAAGCCAACATGGCAGATAGAGGGAGACATTGTCTCCAAAAATAATTAAGGAAATAGAAACTGAGGTCCATGAAGGCTGTGTGTCTGCCTCAAGTTGACCTAGGCCTAGGTGGCAGAACTGAGCCTCACAGACTAGTTGACCCCAAGTCAACATTCCTCCATCATCCCACATGGGCTCTGTAAGAAACAGAGGTACAGACAAGAGAACATTCACCCCACCTATCACACAGACAGCCTGAATCCTGGAGTAAGCCAAGAAAGGAGGGAGAACAACAGTGAGTATATTCTGGATTCATGTCAAGGAACCCATGGATATGTATTAAGGCCCTTAAAGTATGCTCTGAGGCCCTTCTCTATTTAGGTCCCAGATGTTTCCTTCAGACTCAAAGACATAGAACTTCCATTTAAAAAATAGAATACACAAAAGTTCTCCATTTTCCTTGAAGAATTCATAACTAGCAGGTGTCACAAACTTAAAGGCTAAAGGCTCTATCTAATGTCATTTATTTCTTGTGGTCACAAAAGAGTTAAAAGCATTTTTTTATTCCTTTGGTTTGGTATTACACTCACCCCTTGCCTTGGTCTTTAGCAGCCTCTCTTAATGTGCTTTGTTCTCTGCTCTGAGGCATTTGAGTTCAGGACCACCACTGGTTGTAAAAGAGTTGAACACCATACCAAGAGCTAACTGAATAGTCTGGTTCTCAGATTTGGGCATCCTGCAACCTAATAACAGTTGGCAATTTGAATTTCAACACAGTCTGTTTTTCCTTTCCTTCCTTGTCTTCCCTATGAAGGTGTTTCTTGGGTCTCTTCTCTTCCTCTATTGTACTTGCTCCCTTCCTTGGCCCCATCCAATCTCATAGCTTACTTATGATCTACTTACACTTGACTTACACGAAGGTCTGGATCAGATGTCTCCCAGAGATTTGAGAGTCATTTATCTAACCACCTACTTGAACATCTTAACCTGTGAATATAATAATAGTAGTGTAATAGTGCATTCCAGCTTGTGCAGAACGTTAGTGGTTTGCACAGGATAGTCCTCAACTGTGCCTACAGTCCCCACAGCATCTCATCTGAGAAACTGCCCAGGATTTTATCCCTTTAAAAAATATTATCATTATCACTTTAATTTCACTAAGCCAGGATGAGTTTGTGAGATGCACATTTTATTTGCCAACTTGTCGTATGAGACACATGAGCAATAAGCATTTTTATTTTAATATGTAATTACCTTCAAAACAACCCATCTTCTTTTCCCAATCCTTTTCAGATGAAATACAATTAACATCTTCCTCTTCATATAACATGCAGGATAGTTACTGGTTAACAGAGTAAAGAAATGCACTGGATACAAAAGATGACTGATCGTTCTAGTCGCAATAGTAGCAGGAAAGGACTGCAAGTGACTGCTGCAGACAACCACTTCCTGTTCTGCCAGTTTTGCCACAACATTTCAAAGTCCTACAGGAGCCTTAAAGACACTGATAAACAGGGAATGAGATCCAAGAAGCAGGAAATTACGTTAGTTCTACATGAAAAATACATAAGAATTAGACTGACAGATCTGATTACAAGAAGATTAACCTAAATGCTCTTTTGACAGAGTTTTGTCGTTTACTTACAGCATTGTATAAATCTACAATTACTTACTTCTTTTATGTTTGACAAGTTTGTATTTTCCTAATAAATCTTTTCGCTGACAGGAAGGTAAGAAATGAAGTGGGTAGTTAATGAAAAATGAGGCAATGAATTTACCTGTCTAGGTAGTATGTGAGGACTGAAAGGAAAACTTTTGCAGAATATTGACACTTACTACTCACCACAGGGCTATGGTACTATTAGTGAGCACATGAAAAACAGAAGTTAGAAATCTGCTGCAGAAACAGCCACCCTGAACCCAAGGTTACCATCTTCTTGCACGAAGACTACAAAGCCAGGTGTGGCTCATACCTATAATCCTAGCTCCACAGGAAGCATATACCTGAAGACTGCAGCTCAAAGCTAGCCTGAGACCCTTGTCTTCAGTTAACCAGGAAAAAAGGTAAAAGTGGAGCTGTGGCTGAAGTGTTAAGAGTGGTAGCCTTGAGCAGAAAAGATAAGGGACAGCACACCCAGGCCCTGAGTTCCAGCACAAAAAAATGGAGGAGATGATGACTATGCCTAGAGATGACTCTGCACATGCAATATAAAGGTATATTTTTAAAATATCATTATGAAATGCAGGTATTTTCAAAATTAAAATGGCTATTCATAAAACTAATTTATTTTGTTTTTGTTACCATGTTTTATTACATATGTAAGAAAACTCAAATAAGAGTTCAGTGATATCATTTTATCTCAACCTAAATCTAAGTAAACATTTAAGGTGATTTCCTAAGGATTAGGTTTTTCAACTAATTGAATCTGAATAAAATGACTCTTTATTGAAGTAAAACATCTATCAACTTTGAGAATAGCACTGTGAATCAATGTAAAGCACAGCCTTACATATGAAACTGTAACCACTCTGTACATCACTTTGACAATAAAGAAATAATTTTTTAAGTCAGCATTGAAGATTTTGTAGGAATAATATATATTTTTAAAGTTCACGAAGCACAGTGTTAATGGTAAAAGAAAGAATTCTATGTTATCTTATGAAGGAAAATATAATAAAAATTGTACACCTAATATATACATTTAGAACCAAAAAAGCTGTGACTTCTAATTAAAGCACACATTTAGCCTGGCACTGTTGCTCATGCCTGTAATCCTAGCTACTTGTGAGGCTGAGATAGGGAAGTTTGAGGTTTGAAGCCAACTTAGGCAGAAAAGTCTGAAGGCTCCATTTCAAATTAACCAGCAAAATGCCACACAGGAGGTATGGCTTAAATGGTAGAGTACAAGCTGTGAGCAAAAAAGCAGATCAAAATCATGGGGACCTGAGTCCCCACAGACAATACACACATACATACACACCAAACTTACAAATATTTTACCTACCCATACAGGTGGAGTAAATGACAAAATAATACACAATGCTAATGTCAAAGCTTAGATGCAAGACAAAATATACTCTATTTACTATGCAAATATCATTAATTGTTAGAAAAGTTACTAAAATGTATTCCTAAAAATAATGGAGTAACTGGAAAAATAATAGTCAAAACTGCCATGTTAAATAATACTTTGAAATTTCCTAATTGTACTTGGGAACATCTTCACTTTGTAGAAGGCTCTTTTAATGAAGCTTTTATAATTGGATAAATTTATTTATTTACTCTCTTTATTAATATTTTTAAATTATCCTTCAGTAGTTGGACAAAGGGGTTTCAATTCAACATGTCAATTTCTAAGTACAATGCATCTTGATCAATGTCACCCATTACATGAATAATTTTAAGTTCTGCACTAGAATTTACAAATTTGCAGCAATTACAATTGGAAATCCAAAGTATTCATAAGCAACTTATTTTATGAGTTTTGTCTTATCAAAATTGTTGGAAATAAATCTGGCAAAAATGTGGTTCCTATATCTACATATTCTAATACAGACTTTGTTTAAATATTGAGTTAACTAGAAGTGATTTATCTTGCTAAATGATTTAATATTTGATCTAGTTGGATTTTCAGCAAGGTAACAAGATAGCTCAACATTTAACAAGAACATAGCATATCAATTAAAATATGATACTCTCCAGAGGGAGATCAGTTGGAGGGGTCGATAAATTCAAGTTGAGAAACCATAAAATACAACTTTGAAGTAAAAAGCGGGAAATTTTATGAAAAAAAGAAGCAGGCCACATGAACAATATTTTCAGAAAACTACCAGAGATAATTTTGCAAACAGATATAACCAAGAGTTTGTACCCAAAATAATTATTTTGTTTATATTTTAATTTTTAAATAATTTTGCTTAAATTTTCCAAGCTATGTTACTATTTAAAAATAGATTTATTCTTGCAAATAATGTTTGAATAAGAATATTTTATAAGTCTACAGAAGTAAAAATTTCCTTATGAATGGGGCAATGTCATTCTTTCTGATAAAGGCATAGAATTCCACTGGGCATATGTACCACATTTTCCTGATCCACTCATCTATTGAGGGGTATCTGAGTTGGTTTCATACTTTAGCAATGACAAATTGTGCTGCCATGAACATAGTTGTGCTGGTGGCTTTAATGTGGTCTTGTTCGTAATCTTTTGGGTAGAACAACACTGCCCCATTCCTAAGACAATGGAAGGACTTGGAAAAAAGTCATACTAAGTGAAGTGAGCCAGACCCAAAGAAACATGGACTCTATGGTTTCCCTTGTAGGGAATAATTAGTACAAGCTTAGGCTAGTCATAGCAGAAGATCACAAGAACCCAATAGCTATGCCCATACGAATACATAAGATGAAGCTAAGTGAAATGAACTCCACGTTATAGAAACAAGTGGTGTATCATTGTTGTAATTATTTTCAAAATTCCATGTGAAACCATACCATTTTTTTTCCTCTCGTATTCCCTTCCCATGGTTTTACCCCTGCTATCACTGTATCTGATCTTAGTACCCTGGATACTGTATATACGTGTATTAGAACTAGGAAAGGGAAAGGGAATTCAAAAATCGAGAAACAAATGATAAAAAGACAAATCATTCCAAAGGCAATATTACAAAACCATTTGGTGTAAACCAACTGTACAACTCATGGTGGAGAGAGGGAAATGGGGAGGGGGGAAGCAAGAGAAAAATGAGGGAGGAGGTAACAAGTTGGATAAGTAATGTACTCACTGCCTTACATATGAAAAACTGTAACCCCTCTGTACTTCACTTTGACAGTAAAGAAGAAAAAAAGAAATGCAAATCAAAAACAGAGTAAAAATTAATTTGTAGTAATAGTTCTAGGATTTCATCTAATACATGAGCAAGTGAAAAGTTGAGTGACTAGAAAAATTATCTCTTCTTGGATATGTAAGAGAAATGAAGGCATAGAAACAAACTTCTACCCTTGAGGATAGAGAGAGAATTAAGTGAAAATAAGGAGCTTCCCAGAGCAGACATGGAGAAGCATCAGGAACAATTTCAAGGAACTAAACAAGTGTTATTGTATAATTGCTAGAAAATGAGTATTTTAAAAGCCTGATAATTAAAAATAACTGAAAAGGACCTGAGTCAGAGGGGAGCCCTGAAACTTTGATAAAGTTCACATCTAACTACTCAAGTAGGTTATTACAGAAAACTTCAAAGCAAAAAGCTTCTTAGTCTTCAGGTGTTACAAGAATAAAATTGATCATTTTGAAGTACTCCAGTTCTATCCTCAGGAGAATTAATAATCAAAGACTAAACCAATGAACGGGATTTTATCTGTGCCTCAATGACCAAAGCCAAGGGAAATATCCAAGTCCATCCCACTGTATCAATGCTTTTCGAGATAAGGCAAGGGAAAAATGACAACTTGTGGAGTCCATTCAAGAGGCATAGCCTCAAAAGACTAAAATCTGCACAGAGAATTACTCTAGATACCTAAAACATATATACATAGACCCCTAACCATCATATTAATTAAAGACATGGTCATAACAATCCTATTTCTACTCATTACATCATAACTATCAAGAAAAAGTAATAAGAATGATGTGCTAGTAGTTCATACCTGTAATCTCAGGAGGCTGAGATCTGAAGATTATAGTTCAAAGCCAGCCCAGGCAGGAAAGTTGTGAGATTCATCTCCAATAAACTATCAAGAGCCAGAATTGGAGCTGTGGCTTAAGTGCAAAAGAAGTTCAGGGACACCATCCAGGCCCTGAATTCAAGCCCTAGGATTGACCAAAATCAAACAAAGCAAAACAAAAGAAACCAAGAAAATGAAAAAAAGAAGTTAAGAATTACTAGAATGACTAAAAGACAAAACACACAGTTTGAGGTGACAGGGCAAACTTGAGTCCCAGTCTTAGATACAGCAAGGTTGTTGGAACTACTGGACTAGTTAAAACAACTATGATTAACATGATAAGTATCCTAATGGATAAAGGATGAATAGACAGCATGCAGGGACACATGGGTAATGTAAGCTGAGGGGGAAATTCTAAAACACAATGAAAAAGAAATTACAGATCAAAAATATTGTAATAGAAATGAAAATTTCTTTAATAAATTTATTAATAGCTTAGAAACAATTGAAGAAAGAATTTTGGAGCTTTAGGATATCTCAATAGAAACTACTAAAACCAAAAAAGCAAAAAGAAAATAGTGAAAAAAAGTGATCAGAGTCTCCCAGGACTGTGAAACAATGACCAAATGTAAGATATATGTACAATGGGAATGCCAGAAGGAGGGGTAAAACAGAATTAGCAACAATAGTAGTGGAGAATTTATCCAAGTTAAAGCCATACCAAACCACAAATCCAGAAAGCTCTGAAAATACCACATAGATGTGTGTAAAAATATACATACAGTTGTGCATATTACTTTTAAACTTCAAAACAATCAAACATAAAGAAAAATCCACAAAAGAAATGAGAAAGGAAAGCACTTACCTTACTTATACAGCACATGAATTACCTTTGATTTCTCAGAAACCATGCAATAAGTAAAACATTGAAATATTTGAAATATGGAGAAAAAGTTGTCACATTAGAAATCTGTACTTTGAAAAATTATGCTTCAAAAGTAAATGAGATCTGAGTAGTGGCAGCTAACAGGTATAATCCTAGCTGCTCAGGAGGTTAAGATCTAAGGATCATGATTCAAAGCTATCCTAAACAGGAAACTATGAGATTACTATCTACAGTGAAATGTCAAAAAGCTGAAAGTGGAGCTGTGGCTCACATGGTAGACTGCTAGTCTTGAGAAGAAAAAAGGGACATTATGCCCAGGCCCTAAGTTCAAGCCCCAGGAGGAGCAAAAGAGAGAGAGAGGGAGAGAGAGAGGGGGGGAGGGGAGGGAGCACCTGAGGGAGAGAGGGTGGGAAGAAAGGAAGGAAGAAGGGAAGGAGGGAGGGGGAGGAGGGAGGGAGAGAGAAGAAAGGAGGAAAGGGAGGGAGAGAGAGAGAAATAGTTCCTGAAACAGCTCACATGACAAAGGGGTATGTGTGGTTATTTGGAATTGTTTAAAACTAAAAACTGGTGGAGCTGGGTACAGGTGGCTAACACCTGTAATCTTACTCAGGAGGCTGAGGATCATGGTTCAAAGCCAGCTGGGCAGAAAAGTCCAAAAGGATTCCATATCCAATTAGCCACCAAATAATGCCAGAAGTGGAGCTGTAGCTCAAGTGGTAAGGTGCCAGCCTAGCATAAAAGGTCAGGGATGGCCCTGATTTCAAGCCCTAGGAGTAGTACAAGAAAAAACTCCCCACAAACCTAACAAGTAGAGTTTAATAATGTGACAGCTTGTGGACATTTATTTGCAGGGTGATTATACAGCAGATGTTCCAAAGCTTTTGCTATGACAAAAGATACTCAGGAAAAAAAAAAAAGATACTCAGGAAAGGATCACAGTTACATCTGCTCACACATAGGCAGCACCTGCTCAAGCCTACATTCTGCCACAAGGCTTTGGCATTTGTACCCACCTGCACCCCCATATCTTCCTTCAAGGTCAGAGGGATCCATTCCTTATACCCTATTATCTACACTTGGCAAAACTGTTATGAACTTGAAGTTGAGGCTGTATAGTTCAGGTAATTCGATGAAACTTGCCAAAATATCAAAAGTTGAAATCAAAGTAGGCAATAATTGTTCTTGAACTTTAAAATGTTGGGGTGTGTGTGTGTCTCTGTGTGTGTGTAAAATAGAACATGTTGAAACTTCACTAACTTCATTGAAATGTGTACTATAAGCATCTCAAAGATCAGGCGAAATTTAAATTTTACATTCATTTTATACTGTTTTTTAATTCATTTTGTTGAACAATGAATTATTTGGTTTAATTATTTGAGCTGCTTTATATGATTGAACACAGTATACACTGAACAACAGTAAAAGGTAAAATTCTACATTCACAAAAATAAGAGAATAAGAACTTCAAGTTTTAAATATGAATTCAAGTAAGGCAAGGCAAAAGCATTCAATAGATCAGATGGATTTGAAGACTTACTTGAGCCTGAGTGGAAGTGTCAGAATTCCAGGTAATATAGGTCAGCCTACAACGGAAGTAGAGTCATAGACCCCAAACAGTAAAAGGGTCTCAGGTAATAGCTAGGTCAGAGATGAACAAAGAGGAAATTTCTCTGGGGTAAATACACATGAGTAAAAGGTAGAGTGGGAAATGGACAGCAGAGTTGGGCAGAGCTCAGTGCCAGTCTGCCAGGTGGGGGCAGGGCTGTGGGCATGCCCGCTCCTGACTGCCCCTCCCCCACCCTAGAATCCCTCTATGACTCTCCCCTGTGATGCAGGCCTGGGGTTATAAAGCCAAGCCCCTACACCCTCAGAACTCAGTTGCTTCAAGCAGCCTTGCGATTCAGACTATGGAGGAGATTCTCTCTTTTCTGAATAGCAGTACTGAGCCATGGATGAAGTTAGCTTAGCTTGTTTGGATATTGACCCCTTGGACACCCTTCTGGGTGTCTTGGGAATCCTGATTTTGTATTTGTGTTACTGGATGTTCCTTCAAGTTTATTCAACTCTTTGGAAAAATGCATACGTTCAGAAGGTAAGGAAGTGTGGGTGAGCCCCCAAGAGAGATTTTGTTATGGTTTCTTATTTCTGTCCTCATGTTATTAAAAAGGCTGGTTGTTGTACATGGACATCAGACATGGGAAGTCTGAGGAGATGAAGCATCACTGTAGTAGGGCATGAGGGCCAGCAGGGGAAGTTAAAAACAAAGGGGCAATAACTGGTTTTTGCAGTTGATAATGCTGGTGTGATTAGTGAGAGAGAGAGAGAGAGAGAGAACATGTATATACAGCACAGTTTAACTCCATTAACTCTATAAAATGGCCTATAAGCATCTTCAGGATCAAGTGAAATTTTTACAATTTTATTAATTTTGTACTGTTTTTGTTTTGTTCAACAATATTTTGAGTCAGTTGCTCTGAGTCCACACAATACAGTGATTTTGTTATGATTTGTTATTCTGTTCTCATGTTACTAAATTAGGACATCTGATGGGAAATTTGACAAGATAAAGTACTGCTGTTGTAGGGCATGAGGCCCTGCATAGGATGGCAAAGGTTTCCATCTGAAGGAGAAAGGGACAGTGACTCCTGACTGTGGTTTAGTTACTGTGGTTTAGTTATGAGTGAGCACTCATAAGAATGAGTTGTTTCTGACATGTGATCTTGAGTCCTATCCCCAAGTCAGGTGACTTCTCTCAAGCTTTCCTTCCTGCTGAGATGCACAGGAGAGCAGTGCTTAGAACAAAGCCTCGAGTCTGAGCTCTGTCCTCAGTGGACTGTCCTCTGAGGGAGCACAGATGTGGCTTGTGGCTACAGGTCTGATGCCCTTCTCTAGCAGAAGACTTCTGAGTGAAAAACCCGTGTGCATTGTCACATAACTGAAAATATTTGACCATATTTCACCATTAATAAAACACCGGGGAAAATTCCTGTTAATTAAAATGAACCATTCCCAAATAATGTCTGAACTTGCTGGAGAAAGGAGAAATAGAAATGATTGAAACCCAGCCTCTCCTTCTTTTCTTTTTCTCAGAATCAAGGCAGACTGACAAAGAAGAGGAAAGGAGCATTTAGAGGTATATTTTATCTTCTTGATATGAATTCATCAATAGTAAACCTTTTTCATGAGATGCCAAGGTCCCTGGTCTCAGTTGTTGCACATCATCTCTCTCAGAAAATGAGCCTTCAGAGTAGAGGCTCACAGGTAGACAATCAGGCATGAGATGCTTCTCTGAGTCTGTATTCTGCAAGCTGTGGGCATGAGGAAGTGATAGACCTGGGTGGTGGGTTTCTGCTCACTAAGGGGCCAGGTGAGATGTCAAGCCAGGAGGTCAGTGTCCTGCAATTTGTAAGTAAGAAACTATATATCCGGGTACTCAGACGCATGTCCAAGGTAACCCCCCCTAAGTGTTTCCTATAAAGAGACAATCCTTGTGCTTCCACTTTTATTACACTTTTCTGGTTTTCCAGGTCAGAAAAAATGTAAGAGAGACATTGAAGAGGAGAGGAAGCTTCTTTCTATTTTGAAAAGGTAATTAGCCATCTTTTTATTTCCTGGTCCCCATTTTACATTACAAACACCCCACAGATTCAGTACAGTGGCTAGTTTTCAAAGCGTAGCCATAGCAATGGGTGTGTGAAAGGAGACAGTACTATGGGGTCATAGATGTGTGAGAACACAAGAGTTATATGGCTGCAGTTGTCCCCCCTCCTACCCCACCTCCTACACTAGCAGGCCCTCTGTACCCCATGTCAGTCCTAGCTATAGCCTTGTACATTTTGTCTCCTGCAGCCCAGTGAATCAATATGATGACATCCCCTCCTTTCGGAAATTGCTGTGTCCAGACCCCCTCTGTCATGTATGTAACAGAACCGCGGCTAAGGTCAGTCGTCTACTCCTTAGGGCATCCCTGGAAAAAGATGTTGTCTCAGTGTCTGGTTTGGCTTCCACAGCTTCAATGAAAAGGTCACCTTTCACTTGTTCGACAAATTCTCCAGAACATTCTACTCCAACCACTTCACCGGAACCTTGCCTCTCATCCTCTTCCAATGTCTCTCTTAACAAAGTCACCTCCTTTAAAAACTTACCTCCACCCCTACCACCGGGAGAGAGACAGTCATTATCTATTTCTCCCATGGATTCCCAATTATGGGTGGACCCCTACCCACCCAGAATTTCTCCTTGCCCATGTAATAATCAGGAAACAAGACTTATACGTAGACAAGATACCACCTTGTGTCTGGTGGACAGCCTTGATGTGTTGCCTGCTTATGAGCCAACCACCACAGACATTGATGGTTCAAGCCTCTCTAGGTCTAAACTCTCAATGCTGCAGCCCCATGCTGATCACTTGCCTCCACCCAGCTTGGCACAGTATCATAGGGACCAAGAGCTTCCTGACCTCGATAGTCTTGTAAGTTCTTTTGAGAGAGACACCACAACCTACATCATAAATGCGGAAACTCCCTCATTTATCTGCTCTGATGTCCTGACACTGCTGGAGAGACAGATCCGAACGAGAGGTGATTTCTTGATGTCAGAGGATAAAGAAGATAAAACAAAATCTTTTCCCAAACAATCAAAGCCAGAGTGCCAGCCAAATGTTTCAAGGGAATTGTTGCAGTCTGATGCTGATCAGCAAGACTCAACAGTCTCTCTTCCATTTGCGAGCAGCACAGGCAAATTGGGGATTTTTCACATGCACCAGCAGCAGCCCCTACACCCAAAGATCTTTGAGGACCATTCAGAGAAAAAGTCTACTCAGCTCTTCTGGGGTCTCCCATCACTACACTGCGAGTCCCTGAGCTCTACTGTCCCTGCCTCAGGTGACTGTCCCTCAACCTGCTTCAATCGAATTATTCATGCCTACAGCACCCATAAGACCACTGTAATTTCTTGCCGAACAACTCTGTCCTTGCCCCAGATTCACCTTCAAGCATTGTCTGAAGCCATTCTCCAATCTCCATCTCAGCATCTCCCTTCTGAACAATTCCAGACCCAGCACGAAGTTGTGCCACCTTCTGGATCTCAGCTCTGCACCTGTGGAGTGCGTTTTCACATGCCTCAGAGTGAGGCACAGCTTCTTACACCATCTCAAATTGATTCTCTAGAATATACCGTGTTACAGAAAGTTCAGAAAAACATATGGGGTTTACCCCCTGTCATCCAAAAATCCCAGGAAGACTTTTGTCCTCCAGCTCCTCAATTTTCATTTGCTAAACAGACCTGTAATGCCCACGAGTCTTCAGTCTCCATACCTCCTGGAGACTTTCCTCTTGACCATAAGCTCCGGAAAAAACTAGAGCATCACCTTCGAAAGAGGCTCATCCAGCACCGCTGGGGCTTGCCTCATAGGATCATTTCATCTTTGTCACTGATGAGTCCTCTCACAGACATTCCTCAAAACACTGAGACAAAGAGTAGCTATGGACTCACATGGATTCCTAGTTTTACACATTCCAGCAGCAAAGACTTAAACAAGGTTGAACTGAAACAGTTAGAAAAGCATCAGGAGCAGTTCCATGAGAGGAGCTCAGAGATACCTTCTCCAGAGAAGGAAGTGAAGGAACAAGGACCCCATTCACAGACCGGACACATTGATCATCCATTGAGTCACCCAAAGGTGGCTCCAGATGATCTTCCAGTACCTGACACTCATACAGACCAAGAAAGACTTTTAGGTAGTCATGCAGGGTATAACTCAAGCACCTTAGAGGCAAGTCGACAACGGAGGGAGGCCCTGGAAGTACATTTGAGGAAGAAATTCAATGAAATCAGTAAGGGTCAGATTCCAGAAACTGTGCAAGTTTCAAGGCATTCTGTCAAAATGAAATTTTCTGAGAATTTCCCCAGCCAAGTGAAAGAGAAAGATGTGATGCCATTGGAGAGAAAGGACAGCAGCTTGCGCTCTTTCTCTTATGTTGAAAAGAAAAAGATTTTGGAGGATTATATGAAAATTTTTCATTGGAGAATGGTGAACGGCCTTCCACAGAAGGTTCAGGAATCCATAGAAATCTTCAGTGTAAAAGAGTTTCCAACACATTCTTATTTACAAATTCCATCCTCAGACATTATTTCTGGGGCAAATTCTAAAACTGAGGCTTCTGGGCCTCTCATAGGACACTCTAACACTTTTCATGAGGACACAATGAAAACAACAAATGTCCCTATTGTGGATAATCCCCCCTCTGCCACCTTACCTCTGGGCAAAAGAGAACAGAAGGTTCTACAGAAATCACCCTTAAATACCAATCATCAGTTTACAGAGAACAACTTGACAGTTGAAGACAACAAACCCACAGTTAACAGCGTAGATAAAGCTGGTCAAAAAGAGACTGTGGACAGCTCAATGCTGTCCAGAAGACAAGCTGGAACTGAACCTGAGATACTAGATAAGAATGAGGGGTCCAGCAATAATACCAAAAAGTTTCAGAGAAAAATGAATTTACCACATTTTCCTATGACTGACAAGTCCAAGGAGCTAGTCCAAGGAGCTAGTCAATCACAATCTAATATCTTCATGACCAAGAAGTTAGGGAGTTCCCCAGTGGCAAATGTGAGTTCTCATGAAGTAGAAGCTACCCTGACTACTAAAACATCCCCAGTGGGAATCTCAGTTCCTGATTCTATATCAATAGCAGAATTTAGAAACAATTTGTTAAAAGAGTTGAAGTTTAAATTGGAGGAAATGAAGCAGAGGCAGATTCAGGAAGCTCCTGCTGACCCATCCTCAACTTCAGATAAGGGGACAATCCAGGGGGCAATCCAGACCTTGTTGACTCATCACCAGGGTGTCCCCAGTGGGGACACAACAGCCTTCCAAATATTTCATGTTCAGTCGTGCAACAGCATGCAGCAGCAGCAGGAGCCATGGGTTCCTAGCCACATGATTCCCGAATGCCAAGAGGAAAATTGCCCCTCAACAATCCAGACTTTGTGTAATCATGACCAAGGTGTCCCCAGTGAGGACACAGCAGCCTCACAGGTACTTCATGTTCAATTGCACAACACTAGGACCAGCATAGAGCAGCAGCAGCAGCAGGAGCCATGGGTCCCCAGTCACATTATTCCCAAATGCCAGGAAAAGAACTTCCCCTCCAATACAATGAAAGTGAACCCTATGGTATCTAAACCATGTGGACTTGACAGAGGAAATGTAGGACTGGAGAAATCCCAACTGAGAAGAAAGAGCCGCCCTCCTCCAGACAGGTCAGAGAAGACATTGCGGAGCAAATCTTCCCCTGCCCTGTCACAGAAGGGAAAACCTCCTCCTGAAAACAGTTTCAAAAACCAGGTTAAACAAATTTTTCAATGGCTTAGCCCTGGTACAACACTCAAAGGGCAAGAAAGTTCTTTAGGAAAGAGCAGCTCTTCATCTGCACTAGCCAGAAGTCTAGGTAAAGCTGCTTTTTCTAGAAACACAAAATCTCAGAAAGTCACAAAAGATGTTGACCAGGTCCTATTGGAGAAACAGGGGTGCAGTAGGCATGCAGTAGATGTTACCTGCCCCAAAGGGCCCATTTCTTCTTCTGTGAAATTTGACAAGACCCAACAAAAGGTAGAGCTAAAAGTCCAAACAGAGACGCTCCAGATAGACACCTCAAATTACAGGGCTACCTACTCTGAAGTAATCAATAATTCTTCCAGTCAAGAAGCTGCCACTGCTGCTCAGCATAATCCTATGAGAAATAGATGCATCAAAGATAGGGCCAGACAGCCCCAGAAAAATGTGCCATCGCAGGACCAGGCATTACGTCAAAGGCATCCAGAATACATGCCCTACAAGGAGCAAGGACCCAAGCAAACACCAACTACCCGTAAGCACCAACTTGGTCAAGTGCCCCCAGCTGCCCCTACCTTTGCAGAAGGTACCGTGTTGGGAGATTTGTCCCTCTTATTCAAACAGAAAAGGCTTTTCCAGAATTTTCAGAGAGAGCGATTCCTTTCTCCTAAATAACTGACTCTGTTGAGAACATTGATTTCTCAATAAATGTTGTTCTGATAAAGTGCTTCTGTGTGTACTATGTTGGGGATGTGGCTTGTGGGATAGAAGTGGTTCTGTTCTGGTTGCCACTTTGTTCTTCTAAAGGATGACCAGTTCCCTGAACAGATCTTACAATGCCCTCAAAAATACTTCACTCCCTGATCTGCTTCCTATCCCTTAGGTTAGCCTTGACACTGTATGGCAGCTAACTTTTTTCTGTCAGGATGACAGTCAAGAGCAGGTAAAATTTTGAGAATGACTGAGTTATTGTTGGGAATGACCAGAGAATCACAGAGCTTTGGGTGGCCAGGTGGTAGGATGCAGCAGGGGAAGGTTGAAGCTGAGTGTTTGGGGGTTTGCTGCAGATGGTTCCAGGTGATTTGGGGAAAGTCAAGGAACAGAGTTAACTCATCAAGAGGCTTTTAATGTGTTTCAGGAGCACACTTGACCTCACCACTGAGATTTCCCTGCTGAAAATCACCTAAACAATGTGGAAATGGTTCCTTCTAGGTCTTTGTTTTCAGGCTGCCTGGACTTAGTATTTGATGTTGCTGGGTATTAAACTCAGTCTCACATTTGCTAGGCAGACACTGTCATGTGAGACATGCTTGCCTTCCTAGGCTTATTTCTAGCCCAGTCTTGGGGCTAGATTGGGGCTAGACACGGAGTCCCTGAACTTTTTCGTTCAAGGCTATTGCTCTATTTCACGTCCTGCTTTTTTTTTTTTTTTTTTTTGTGTTCTCCTCCTGCCCTGTCTTTGAACTTCAATCCTAAATCTGGTGGCTTGGGGCTGCCTTTAATAATAATATTATTATTATCATTATTATTATTCAGGGCTCAGGCACTGCCTCTGAGTTATTTGGCTCTATGCTAGTATTCTACCAGTAGAGCCACAGCTTCACTTCCAGCTTTTTGGTATAAATTGGAGATGACTACCACAGACTTTCCTTCTCCTGGCTAGTTTCGAACTTTGATCCTTAGACCTAGCCTCCTGAGGAACTAAACTTCCAGGCATAAGCCATTTGTGCCCAGATTGCTCATCCTGGAGCTAGAATTCAAGAGAGCCTGAGTACTGTCCCTGAGCTCTTTTGCTCAAAGTCCCCACTTTTGGTACAAATTCTAGATAAAAGTCACAGAATTTCCTCCCTGGGCTCCTGATTAGCTAGGATTACAAGGGTGAGAAGAGATCTGTGCCCTGCAATATTTATAGGTGTTTTGTGGTTTTTTTCTGCTTTTTTTGTTTTCAGTCCTGGTACTATTTTGTTCAAAGTTAGGGCTCTACCAGTTGAGCCACAGGTCCTCTAGTCCCGGTGCTTGAACCCTGGGCACTCTCTGATCTTTTTTTTGGGGGGGGGGCAGTTCTGGGGCTTGATGTTAGGGTCTAGGCACTGTCCATGAGCTATGTTGCTCAAGGCTAGTATTCTTCCACAGCACATTGTTGTGTGTAAATTGGAGACATGATGGGTTTGGATCTTGATCCTTAGATTACAGCTTCTTGAGTAACTAGGATTACAGGTGTGAGTCACCCAGGCCTGGCAACATTGGTAGTTTTTTTCTTTTCTTTTTTTTTTTGGCCTATCAGGACACTGTCCCTGAGCTACTTTGCTTAAGGCTAGTGCTCTACCAATTGAGCCACAGATCCACTTCCAGCTTAAATTGGTGTAAATTGAATATGAGTCTCACAGGCGTTTCTTCCCAAGATGGGTTTGAACCTTGATCCTCAGATCTCAGCTTCTGAGTAGCTGATTCCAGGCATGAGCCATCTGTGTCCAGCAACATTGGTAGGTTTTATTTTTGGTTTTTGTTGCTCCCCCTCCCCCCAGTTTTGGAGCTTGAACTCAGGGCCGGGGGGCTGTCTCTGAACTATTTTGTTCAAAGTCAGGGTTCTTCCAGTTGAGCCATAGCTCCGCTGGTCCAGGGCTTGAACTCAGGGCGTAAGCACTATCCATGAGTTTTCTTCCGTTGTTGTTTGTACCAGTCTTAGGGCTTGAACTCAGGGCCTGGGAACTAGAGCTAGAGCTCTACCAGTTGAGCCACAGCTCCTTTCAAACATTTTGGTGTAAATTGGAGATAAATCTCACAGACTGTCCTTCCTCAGCTGTCTTTGTACCTTGATTCTCATATTTTAGCCTCCAAAATAGGGTTATAGGTATCAGCCACCAGTACCTGGTTGTCCCTGAGGATTTTTGCTCAAGGCTAATGTTTTGCCAGTTGAGCCACAGTTCTACTTCTGGGTTTTTGGTTTTTGTTTTTTTTTAGGGGGAAAGGTCATTAAACAGAGATAAGACTTTCTTGGTCTTTCCCGCTAGAGCTGGCTTTGAGTCAAGGTACTTAGATCTCAGCCTCCCTAAGTACCTAGGATTACAATTGTGAAACACTACACATCCAGTTGGATTGATATTTTTGCAAAGAAAAAACACCACTCTAGTCAGTTGTAGGAATGTCTTTTTAGTCACCTTACGCTGGGGATAAAATAAAGCAGAGATTAAGGAAAAGATGTCATACTGTGGGGGGGGGTGAAATGCCCAAAATTCAAGACACCCCCCCCCAAAGACCACTGAGAAGCTGATTCCTATACAAACGCAAAGAGTCATTTATTAACAAGCTCAAGCTCGGACCTACGCCCACAAGGACACAGCCAAGATGGACGAAGGCCCCAAGCACACATTACACTAGGTTTTTATAGTAAACAAGTCTAGGGGATTCCCAGTTAAAAAGACATGTAATTGGTTAACCTTTAGAGTGTTATCTATTCCTGATTAGCTGGGGCCTTGTCGCTTAAGAGCAAGACAGTCAAAGTTTGCAAAAGACATCTGGGGTCATCCTTCACCTGTTATTGACCTCGGAACTGTTAGTGGGGGTGGGTGCTGCAAGGGACTTTTGACGCCAGTCCCCTCCTGCTATGTACATATTAGTTACTTATTGGGGCAGTAACTTGTCAGGGGCTTGATTGCCTGGTGGTGCACCTTGGCACTTCAAATATTTATCTGCTGATATCCCAATACACAGCACAATTATCAAACTAGGCAATGAAGCGTCTTACAAACAATGTCTAAAGCATCCTAACTTTAACTGACCTCTGGTCAAATGAAGTCTCTCTGGCTACCTTGATTATTTTAGACTGCATTTTGTTCAGGCTTCATACTGACATGTTCTTGCAGTTATTCCAGGAAGCTTCAGGGCCCAGTCAGGCCCAAACTACAATAGAGGTGCACCGGCTGCTCAGGCTCCTGGAGGGTGAGGGGGGAGTAAAAACAAAATGAAAAGAGTAAATAATGACTTTGTTATTCACTAAGACCCTATCCATGACCTACTTGTCCCTTTGTAAGTTTAACCAGCCAGATCATCCTTGAGGCTGACCAGGCCTCTGCACAGCTTACTGATGTGATAAAAGCAGAAATGTACATGTCAGTGTCCTTTGAGCACTAAAGATTTGTAGGGCTGTCATCAGGCATGGAATATCTCTCTAGGAAGGGTAAGTTTAAGTGCCTTTCTACATATCTCTACAGAGAGTGAGGCATCAATCACCATTGTCAACAATACAAACAAAAATTAGAAGTCAGTAGATTTTCATTCTACCAACCGTTCTAAGCTACTTTTCCACTGTCAATACAAAAGCAATTATAATCCTTTTTTTCTAAAATAAAATCAGAATTCAGACATCACTTGTATTTAAAATAAAGAATAAATAGCTTATAAAGATGTATACTTGCCTGGGTATATTCAGGGAGAATAAATAGCCAAAGTTCTGAATTATAAAGTAAGACTTGTTCCCAAGAAAGCATGGTTGCTACTAGTCCCCTCTCATGACTCCACACTGTGAACTGATTTAACTTGCACAAACAGCTGGGCCTCCTCTCCCAGGTCAGCACCAGAGAGCTGTAGATTCTTCTACTCCATCCCTGGAGCTGCTGGCTTAACACTCTGAGTGACTGAAACTAAAGCAAATACAAAAGTAGCTTGGTCTCTCCTGAAAAGTTACATTGAAAAAACTATGTTGGTGGAACTCTTTGATTCTGTTTGATATACAGCCGCAGATAGATTCTGTAAGTCCGAAGAGAAGCACTCTTACACCCTAAGTCCTCTCTAAACTAACCTGAAAGACAAGTCCAGGGACTTCCTGTGGGCTGGGCTGCATCAGCGATACAGAAACCAGGGAGCCAGGGTCAAAGATGTCCTGCCATTCTGTGGCCAGATGGTTAGTCACAGTGACACTTGTAAGGACTCTGTGTGTGCATGTGTGTGTGTGTGTGTGTGTGTGTGCGCGCGCGCGGGGGTGTATGCATGTGTGTAAAACATTCCTCTTGGTGGTAGTACACACAAATTTTGAGTGCAGACAAACTGCAGTTATCTCTCCTGTCTCCACCTAGCCTGGTCACCTGATACAAGGATTTATTTAGCACAAAGCAAACATTGCTACAGGCGGAGCCTTAGAGCTGGATAGCCACTTATGACTGATATCACTCACCTTTGGCTCTAGTGCCTGAGCACTGAAGGCCACTGAAACACTCAGGCAAAACCCTAGAATCAAATGTCTACTCAACTGGACAGATAGAGCAGCTTTCTTTATCTCTTTCTACAGGGTATAGCATTAAAGAAAAGTTCTTTGTAAATCCAAATCCTAGCTCTGCCACATACTATATAGCTATGAACCAGGAAAGTTAATTCCATCAGTAATAGGGTCAAAGTAGCACTTCCCTCATAGGGATGTTCTAGGAGGTTACTGTGTTAATATACTGGAAGGGCTTAAAAACAGTCCCTGGCATAATATCAGTTATTTCTCTTTCACTGAGTAAAGCAAAGTAAGCATTTAGCCTCAAACATCAGCAGGTGCTTAAAGACTTCTTTTTTAAACTATTTACTTATGCACATGAATTGACTAAAAGCAAGAAAAAAAAGCTAGGTATCTTAGCCTTCAGTTTGCATCTGTCTTTTGCCTTAAGGCATTCTCCTCTCAGTCACTTTGTAGCCATCTTGGAATCCAGGAAGGACCAGACTACCAGCCAGGCATAAATGACTCTTACTGTAATAAGACTCTTACTGTAATCCTGAGACAACAGACTGTCATATCACTTCTGACCACTGGAGCATACTTGTAACTGGGACTGTTTATGCATACCTCTTTCCCCTACATTTAGTTCTTTATACTGTAGTACATGTCTATACTCTATTGAAGTGCTCTTTCTATAGCTGTCCATGCTATATAATAAATTTTTCTCTGTTCTTCATCAGTATCACCTCTTTGTTTGATATACATAGGCAGCAGACAACCATTTGAATCTCCTGGAGCTTGTGCCTGGTATTTAAAACTCTAATAACTTGACCTCTGAGGCTCTCAACATATCCTAGATCTATCATTTTAAACTACAGAAAGTCAAAGAAGCCACAGTCTTAGCTAAATCACTTGAAGTCTTTGGATCTTATTTTCTCTAGCTTGGTCTAGCCAACTTCTTTCCAGGATTGCTCTGAAAGCTAATGGGGTATTAAAGGCACCAATAGTTGATAATAAGCCTTAAAATATTGGATATAAGTCCCCCCCTGAATTTTTCCTTTGTAACAGCATTATTGGAATGTACTTCATACAGCACATAGTTAATCCCTTTAAGGTGAACAATTTGGAGAAGGTTAACATTTTCGCTAAGAACCACCAACATAACCAGTTTTAAAACTCTCCCTCTGTGTGTGTGTGTGTGTGTGTGTGTGTGTGTGTGTGTGTGTGTGTGTGTGTGTACCACTCTTGGGGCTTAAACTCAAGGTCTGGAGGCTGTTCCTTAGGTTTTTGCTCAAGGCCAATTCTCTACTTCTTGGGCCATACCTCTACTACTCACTTTCAGCTTGTTAATTGGAGATGAGAGTCTCAAAGACTTTTCTGCCCAGGCTGGCTTGAAATCATGATCCTCAGATCTCAGCCCTCTGAGTAGTTAGGATTATGGACATGTATCACTGGCACCTGACAAACATTTTTGTCATGCCCCCAAAATACGCTCCTTGTCCTTTTTTAGTACTCATATGACTCACATTCCCCTCAAAGCAGGGCAGCTTTCTTTATGAATTTTCCTGTTCCAGACATTTCAAGTAAGTGGAATCATGTACAAATGGCCTTTTTTGAACTTAGTATATTTTCAAGGTTCATTCATGATATCACATGTGTTAGTACTTAATTAATTTTTATGGAATAAAGTGAATAACATCACAAATTGTTTAACCATGTAATGAGTAGGTGGACATATGTCTGGTTTTATTTCTTGCTCCTGAGGAAATGCAAGGAGCTACCATTTATTGAGTCACTATGTTAGCATGATGATGGGTATTTTGCTTAACATCTACTCAGCTTAAATGTATGTGGGAATGTCACGTTGATTGTCTAGCTCTGGATCATGGGTCCACCTTCAGAAATTAATGTACTCAATTGAGAGAGGAATAAAACAAAGACACAATTCCCAAAATGGAAATGTAAACCAGGCAAACAAGAGAAACATGCACCTGCAGGGACAATTAGGCTAATAAAACTAAAGCACCCAGATCTCCAAAGTAAGAATGATATGTAGCTCTGCTGGTTAGAATTTATCAGCTTTGGTTTCTAAAGCATTCAAGTGAACTTCCACACCTCTAAATCATCACCTATGAATAACCAGAGCTGTGCTTGGAAAATGGTATGACAAATGGACAGATTCTCCAAGGAGAGCCTCACAGGCATGGCGAATGCTATTCGCTGTCACAACAAAAGTTCTGCTGTGGAAAGCTGCAGGATAAAATTCTAGCAGAATTTACCTCCCGGCTTCCAAGTACATATTCTTTCCTTTCTTGATCCTCAAAGTATTTGGCATTATGTACAAGTGAACAGGAACTGGAAGAAGTTAGCACAGCTGGACCAGCAGTGGAAGTTTCAAATGCTTTTGATTTAATTGTTCAATCTACTTCATTGAATTTAAGTGATCCATCAATTCCATGAAACACACACTCCCTTCAGATGGTTAAAAAAAAAAAAAACCCTCAGGTCACCAAGCCCTTAGTTCAGACCATGACCCACAATTCTCCAGATTATAAGCAGCCCCTGCTGTCAGCTTTTGAGTCCTCTTTAAAAAAGAATAATCATCATCAGGGGGGAAAGAGCTTCAACCTAGTAAGCAGTCTTTCTGGCATTCAGGAAAATACAATTCCTGTTGCTGGGCCAGTGCCACTCAAAACACAATCTACTTTACTGTCTTTGAGACCTGAATTTTGCACTAGGCAGTATGAAAACAGAGGTCAGAGAACTAAACACACAAGCATCTTAAGTCTCCACCACTCAAGGATTCAAAGTCACATGATTCCCCTTCTATTATCTCCCAATCTATGGACAAGCTCTTGTCATCTGGGTTGCCTGTGCATTTGAGGCTCACTCTATTCCCTTTGCCCCTTTTCTCCTACTCCAGTTTTCAAACTTAAATGTAACTTAATGTCAGCTTAGCTGTCCTATGAATCCATTACTCTTTTCTCTGTGCATAATACAACAATATTGCAAGAACCAACCCAGATGACCCTCAGTACGTGAATGGAGCTATGCCTCCATCAGAAAGAATGACATTGCCCCATTAGTAAGGAAATGGAAAGGCCTGGAAAACTTATATTGAGTGAAATAAGCCAAACCTAAAGAAAATTAGGTTGCATGCTTTCTTTCATTTGTAAGAACTAGAATATATCTACAATATTTTTAACAGGGGATCGCAACAACCCAATTGCTTAATACATAGAACCATATATAATGAAGTGTGCCAACATAAACTCCAAGATATGGAAACAAGAGGTTCTTATTATGTCTTGAATGTAGTTTTTTATTTTTATTCTTTTTCCTTTCATCTCTCTTAATTTTCTGACTTTGTGTCTTTATATAAGATTATTCAACCAAGGGAAGGAAAAGGGAATCAGAAACAGCAGGTCAAAGGACTAATGCAACAATGATACTCAACTTGAGCTTCTTGAATATCAACCTTACAACTTGGGGGGTGGTAGTTGGGAGGGGTAAGCAGGAGAAAATGAGGATAAGGTAACATAGTTTTAAAACAAATGTAATCATTACCTTACTTATGTAACTGTAACCCCCTTGCTCATCACTTTTTCAATAAAGATAAAATTAACTTAAAACAAAAGCAAAAGAAGAGTAGACATATGTACATACTACTTTCTCTCTTGCCTTTAACTTTCCACCTGTCCCTTCCATTCCTTTTGAAGAGATAAACTTATCTTATAAAAGAAGACAGCAAATTTCAATGTTTTCTATAAACATCACAAGTTCTGTTAGAAAAGATTGGAAACAGGGCTGGGAATATGGCCTAGTGGCAAGAGTGCTTGCCTCCTACACATGAAGCTCTCGGTTCGATTCCCCAGCACCACATATATGGAAAACGGCCAGAAGGGGCGCTGTGGCTCAGGTGGCAGAGTGCTAGCCTTGAGCGGGAAGAAGCCAGGGACAGTGCTCAGACCCTGCGTCCAAGGCCCAGGACTGGCCAAAAAAAAGAAAAGAAAAGGTTGGAAACAACAAATAGCAAAAAAAATGTTTAAAAAGTACTTACAGAATTATTGTTATCTATTTTGTTTAAGAAGGAAGAAAGGAAGCAAAGTGGGGAGAAGGAGAAAAGAAAGGAGAAAATTCTATGGTAGTGTTGTTCAAAAGGATTTTTCTCTCTCTCTCTACCTATTTTTGAAAATACAAGCTTTTCTTTCCAGCAGGCCCTAATATAGTTCACACTGCAAAGTATCTAGCCAGTTGAATTCCATCTCAACTGGAGACCAGCTCTGAGATGACTAAACGTTCCCCTTGGCTTCCCTATAAACAAACAACTACTTCAAATGTTTTGCCTCATACCTGCAGAGTGCAGACACAGGAGTCCCATTCACTATAAAAAGTGATGAGCCTGCTATCTCAAACATGTTGTATCTAAGACCCAGGGTTTAATACCTCTAGCCAAAATATCTTGTTATTTCAAGTTAATTAGTTTCAAATTTTGCCACAAGAATGTTACAGAAACCAGAATCTTGGACAATGAGATGATAAATTCAAAACAATCTACCAAAATTAGCATTACCTTAAACATGGTTTCTTTATAGCCATCAAACTTACTTCAAATTTGGTAGTTTCCCTTATACCATCACTGTAATTCAATAATCAAACAGTGTACTCTAAACTAAATCAATCTATGAGTCAATTTATAAAATTCCTAATTTAAGGACCATTTTTCAGGGAGGGATAGGGATACAGCTTAGTGACAAAACATTTGTCTACCATACACAATCCCTGGATTCTATCTCAGCATTGCCCTCTTTCAAAAACACTAATTTCACTAAAGCATCTTCATTAAGGGTATTCAATTCAGCAATAATTTTCTAATAATGAATTACATCATCAACATTATTGTAAGTATTTAAATACATCTACATCTGGATTTTGGTTAATCAGTTAACTTAAAATCAGAAGAACAGACAGATTTAATCAAATAGAATATAAAAATCTAGAAAATATGAATATTTGAGTGACATGCCCTGGATGGAAAAGGTTCTTTAACCTTACAAACAGAAGATTAAATATTTAAACATAGAAAACAAAATGCTAACAGAATATGGAAGCACGAAACTTTTTTAAGAAGAAAAGTCAGAAACCCAAATTTAAACAGTGCAATAGAAAAATCAAAGGCAAAAAACAAAGCTATAACGTGCAGTATTTCAACGTTATAATGTTAAAATTTTTATAATGGTTCAACATTATAGCATGTTGAAATATTCCAACTTCAACATTCAAGCCATGTGTGGCAATAACCCAACTGTACATGTTTATAAATGGAGTTTCTGAAAAACACTTTCTAATCTTTTTAAATTTTTTAATCTTTTGAGCAACAGATCAGAACTGAAGGTGCTACAAACTATATCAAGAACATTTCTTTGCAAAGAATTGGTAATGTTTTATGGGTAAAAATGAAGTGGTACTGTAGTCTCCTCTCAACCTAATGAGAGACTATGTAAGAATCTCTCAGGGAACTTGTGTGCCCACTGGATGTAGAGAACAGGATGGACTGATAGCAGTGTCAATCTGAATTTTAAGATGTCCATGAGAGAGACAGAGAGAAAGAGATAGAGAGACAGAGATACAGCAAGAGAGAGAAACAGAGTCAGAGGCAAAGAGATGGGTTGAACAAAGATTCACCAAAATAGGAAACTGTGAAATGAGTCCTCTCCCTCAAGAACAAATCTGGAAACAAATATGGTGCCCAGAAGGGAATCACATGGGGTCATTTGTAAAGAGATGAAGAGGCAACATCAGGACACCTACTTTGGATAACTCGGAGCTAATCAACCGCTGAGGGTAAGTTACAATTTGGGTAAAATGTATTTCTAAATTCATATTAAGGGTGCTAAAATCCAAATCTAAATAGTAAAGAAATGCCCAGCCAAAATCCTGAAAAAATCATGGAATCCATAACAGTCCCCATTTTCCTAGGTATACAGCTACCCAGAAACAGCAGCCATGTGGTCTATAAGTCGTTTTCAAATCCTCTTGAGAACAAAGGAGACAAAAAGACAATCTAATCCTTGCAAGAATGAGACCCAAAGGAACCACCCATAGATTTAGTGAACCAGGGTAAGTCTCAACTTAAAATCAACCAATCCTCAGAGGACATGAACTTTGTAGGTATTCAAAAGAATAATCAAACACTAAAATTTGATAAAGTTGATACCATTCTAGTAGTACTCCTAGGAACTGAGCAGATTCACACAACAGCACTTTCTAGAGATTTGATTGCCATTTTCTACCTCAAATCCTCCCATAAATAGTTTTTCATGATTAATGTTCCACAAATAGCTAAGATAACATGACTAAGGCCCACTATAAATAAGAGAAAACAGAAAAAAAAAAAAACAACCACAAAGGTTCTGCATTACCAGTCTACAAAACCAGGGTGGTCAGTATGTTTCACAAAATAAAATCCAAACTAGAATGGATTTGGAAACTAAAAACTGATACCAAAAAAAAAAAATCAATAGAAATTTCAGAAGTGAAAATTAAGAAAAGGAAGAACTCAGTGGGCATGATACGATTAAATGGTTGATTTTAATATTCTAATAGAGGTTTAACTTAATATTCCAAATTCAATTAACATAATTTTTCAGAGTAAGAAAAAAAGTCTTATCATTTTATTCAGTGCCTTCAAAATATTTGATAAAACTTAAGGCCAAGCTGAGTGACAGTGGCTCATGCCTAAAATCCTAGCTACTCAGAGATCTGAGGATCTCGTGATCTGAGGATCATGATTCGACAATGCCAGTGAGGACAAGAAAGTCCTTGAGACTCTTATCTCCAATTAATCACCTAAAGGTTAAAAGTGGTGCTGTGGCTGAAATGGCAGAGTGCTAACTTTGAGCACCAAAGCTCAAGGACAAAAGCTCTGGGACAAGTCCCAGGCCTGAGTCCAAAACCCAGGACTGGCACACAAAAAAGTGAAATATAGAAGCAGATCATGTTCACCAAATAGAAGATATAATACTCTTAAGGATTTGAATTAATCCCTACATGAATGTCTATATCCAACACTCCCAATTAAAATTCTATCAGCAGTTTTGTAGATACTGGTAACTCATTATTGAATTTAAATCTAAATAAAAATAAACTTAAAGAGCCATAATGGTGTTGACAACATATTTGAAAGGGATACAAATTTGAAAGTGCTCCACTATAATTCTAATCTTACTATAATCTATCTGTATGTCCAATATAAAGATAAATATAGAAATCAGTGGAATGGAATTGGAAGGAGAGAAGTAGAGCCACACTTATATGACTACTTTAACATTGGAACAGGGAGAGGCCGTACTAGGGCTTGAACTTAGAATCCTGTGCTTGCAACAAAAGTGCTCGATGAGGGCCCCAGTCCTTTTTGCTTTATTTTTCAAGTAGAGTTGGTTTTATATTAGCCTCAGACCAAAATCCTCCTACTTCCACCTTACCTCATGAGTATCTGGGATTACAAACATTACACCATACTCAGCATGATTTTTAAAATTATATTTTAATTATCTTTAAGTAGTGGTACAAAGGCATTATACCCGCATAATTTTTGAGATAGGATCTTGTTATCAGTTTTGCCTTCCTGGCCTCCAACCACAATCCTGTCTCCACTTTCTAAACAAATGTGATTGGAGGGACATGGACTATTAACTCACATCACTCAAATAGTCACTCAAAACAAATAAGTTATCTAAATATAAAAGTTAATAAACCAAGCACTGGTGGCTCATATTGTAATCCTAGCTAAATGAGAAAGTGAGATCTAGAGGATCACACTGTCAGTTAGAGCAGAAATATCTGCCAGGATCCATCTCCAATGCAACAGCAAAATGCTGGGATTTAGGCATGGCTAAAGTAGTAGAGGGGTAGCCCAGAAGGCAAGCCAAGCCAAAGCATAAGGTACTGAGTTCAAGCTCTGATACTGACACATGTACACATACATACATACACACACATACACACATAGTGTTAATAAAATTTTATTAAAATTCTGAAAGAGAACAAGAAGAAACATTTTACAAACCAAGGCAAAGACAGCAAGTCATTAGACAAGATACAAAAAAATGACATATATAGGCATAATTAAATAATAGCCTTTTGTATTGAGAGAAAATATTCGGAACATATACAAAAGACAAAAGACTTCTTTTCAGAACATGGAAGAACTTCTTCCAACTTAAGAAGGACATCTCAGAAAGGTAAGACTTTTGAAGAAATGTTTTCAAAAGAAGATACACAGTGACCAAGAAGCATATAAAAAGCAGAAATTAATCATCAGTGATACAAATAAATACTTAATGAGATCACTACTCACTCATCAGAATAACCAAAAATAAATAGATGTATAGAGTATGAGAATGAGTACTGCAGTCTAATACACTGGTGGTAGGGAGATAAAATTCTAACAGTTCTTGGAAATTATTTATAAAAATATGAAGTTTTACCGGGGCACTGGTGGCTCACATCTGTAATCCTAGCTACTCAAGAGGCTGAGACCTTAGAACTCCTGCTCAAAGCCATTCCAGGCAGCAAAGTCCATGAAACTCTCCCCTCCAGTTAACCACCAAAAAGCCAGAACTGGGGCTGGGGATATGGCCTAGTGGCAAGAGTGCTCGCCTCATATACAGGAAGCCCTGGGTTCGATTCCCCAGCACCACATATATAGAAAACGGCCAGAAGTGGCGCTGTGGCTCAAGTGGCAGAGTGCTAGCCTTGAGCAAGAAGAAGCCAGGGGCAGTGCTCAGGCCCTGAGTTCAAGGCCCACGACTGGCCAAAAAAAAAAAAAAAAGCCAGAACTGGAGCTGTGGCCCAAAGTGTAAAGCCCTAACCTTGAACAGAAAGCTCATGGGACAGTACCCAGGCACTAATAAGTTCAAGACCTATAAGCAATCAAAAATTTAAAAACTGAAGTTTTTATATGTTGGATACAACCCAGCATTCTAAGTAAGCATTTACCCAAGATAAAAACATATGTCCACAAAAACCTTACCTAGGATATTCATTGCAGTATTTGTAACAGCCAAGTGTTTAAAACAACCCAAGAAATCTATCACTAGGTAAATGAGAACACAACATGTAGTACATCTCTACTATGGAATACTACTCAGTAATGAAAAGGAATGAATTACTAAAAAGTGTAACATCATGGATAAATTTCAAAACTATCATGTTGAGTGGAAGAATCCAGATGCAAAAGAGTACATACTATTATGATTCCATTTATATATAATGCTAATAAATAAAAGAAAAAGCTGCCTGAGGTCAGGGGCAGATGGAGAAATATACTGCAAAGAACACAAAGTACTTTGGGAGTTATTGGAAATATTCTGTATTTTGACTATGATGGTAGTTTCATGAGGATAGCTGTCAAAACCCATCAAATTATATCCCTTTCATGGGTGCATTTTTGTTTTGTGAATTACATTTCAATACAGGTAAACAAAAATATTGTTAAAAGAACATCACTACTGGGCTGGGGATATGGCCTAGTGGCAAGAGTGCCTGCCTTGGATACATGAGGCCCTGGGTTCGATTCCCCAGCACCACATATACAGAAAACGGCCAGAAGCGGCGCTGTGGCTCAAGTGGCAGAGTGCTAGCCTTGAGCAAAAAGAAGCCAGGGACAGTGCTCGGGCCCTGAGTCCAAGGCCCAGGACTGGCCAAAAAAAAAAGAACATCACTACTTAGTTAGATTTGTATATGTATACAGAATAGGTGTTTTATGGGAAAAAATCCTAATTTATTTTAAGTGAGCATGATTTTAAAAGAAAAGTACAAATACCAAAGTTTTCTATAGACTTGTCAACTAGTTTGACTTCTATTAATTCATTGTTATTATCCAATTTGTTACAGTACTTTCAAAGCATTCATTACTATGTCTGAATTACAATCACTTTAAAAGGTCCTTCAGGCATTTGTAATGCATAATAAAGCCAGTGAAACATTAAAGTTATGGACACAACAACTCGCTTTGTTTTCAAAGCAAACTTCTGAGTAAATGAAAACCTTTGGTGTTACAAAGAAATGCAAAGTCTCAATTCTTAAAATGCATGATTAGTACCTGGATTACAGGAGCAGTCTCTACTGACTTTGGTGACCACTACCATCAAAAATTAATTTACGCAATTCATTTGTAATAGGCTCCCCTCCCGATAAAACACTTAGGAATTAACTTAGACAAATACGTGAAAGACCTTTATTGGGAAAACTTCAAAAGTCTGAAAAAAGAAATTGAAGCAGATTTAAGGGAATGGAAAAACCTTCCATGCTCCTAGATTGGAAGAATTAAGATCATGAAAATGGGAATACTCCCCAAAGCTACTTACAAATTCAAAGTGATACCCATCAAAATCTAAACAACATTTTTCAATGAAACAGACAAAGCAATCCAAAACTTCATATGGAATAATAAAAGACCCCCAATAGCAAGACAGTCCTTAGCAGGAAGAACAATGCTGGAGGACTATCAATATCAAATTTCAAACTCTACTACAAAGCCATACTAATAAAAACAGCCTGGTACTGACACAAGATTGGGCCTGAGGGGCAGTGGAACAGAATAGAAGACCCAGATATAAACCCACAGACCTATAGGCACCTAATATTTCACAAAGGAACCAAAAACATAAGGTGGAAGAAAGACAGCCTCTTCAACAAATGGTGTTGGCAAAATTGACTATATATGTGCAGAAAACTAAAGCTATATCTACATCTATCTATCTATCTATCTTATCTATCTATACACTTACACACACACGTACATACATACATACATATATATATACATCACCCTGCACCAGAATCAATTCCAAACAGACCAAAACCTCAATGTAAGGTCAGATACCATGAAACTATTACGAGAAAGGGTAGGGAAAACACCAGAACTCCCAGACACAGATCAAAACTTCTGAAGTAAAAGTCCAGAGTCACGGGCTGGGGGTATGGCCTAGTGGCAAGAGTGCTTGCCTCGTATACATGAGGCCCTGGGTTCAATTCTCCAGCACCACATATACAGAAAAGGGCCAGAAGTGGTGCTGTGGCTCAAGCGGCAGAGTGCTAGCCTTGAGCAAAAAGAAGCCAGGGACAGTGCTCAGGCCCTGAGTCCAAGGCCCAGGACTGGCCAAAAAAAAAAAAAAAAGTCCAGAGTCACAACAAATAAATGGAATTGCATCAAACTGAAGGGCTTCTGCAGGTAAAAGACATAGCTAATGTGATAAACAGAAAGCCCACAGAATGGGAGATTTTTTTTACCAGCTATCCATCAGACAAGGGCCTCATATCTGAAATACACTTAAGACCTCAAAAACTTAAACTCCCCAAAATACACCCTCAAAGAAACAACAACCCAATTGATTAATAAGCTAAAGACTTAGGAGTGGTCAATAGATACATGAAGGAATGTTCATCATTTCTGGCCATGAAAAACCTGCAAATCAAGACAACATTGAGATTCCACCTCACCACCACCACCACCCAGTTAGAATAGCCATTATTAAGAAAACTAACAATAACAAATGAAAAAGAATGTGACCAAAAGGGAACCTACTATACTGCTGGTGGTAATGTAAACTTTTTTGACCATTCTGAAAGCAGTACGGAGGATCCTCAAAAGACTAAACATAGAGCTTCCCTATGACCCAGCAATTCCACTTCTGGGCATTTATCCAATAGAACACAAGCAAGGTCACAATAAAGCCACAGCACAACCATGTTCATTGCAGTATGGTTTTACTATAGTCAAGATATAGAATCAGGGGCTGGGGATATAGCCTAGTGGCAAGAGTGCCTGCCTCGGATACACGAGGCCCTAGGTTCGATTCCCCAGCACCACATATACAGAAAACGGCCAGAGGTGGCGCTGTGGCTCAAGTGGCAGAGTGCTAGCCTTGAGCGGGAAGAAGCCAGGGACGGTGCTCGGGCCCTGAGTCCAAGGCCCAGGACTGGCCAAAAAAAAAAAAAAAGATATAGAATCAACCCATATGCCCCTTAGTGGACAAATGGAACAAGAAAATGTGGGGGGGGGGAGGGTGCGTGTGTGTCTGTGTGTGTGTGTGTGTGTGTCTGTGTCTGTGTCTGTGTCTGTGTCTGTGTCTGGGTGTCTATATGTGTCTGTGTTTGGGTGTGTACGTTTTTGTATATATATATATATATATATATATATATATATGCAACATGTCTACCTGCAATGCCAGCTGTTACATATATGTACATATATGTGTGTGTATGTGTGTATGAAAATACGCACAATGGAATTCTATTTATCCATCAGAAGGAATAATATTGTACCATTTGTAAAGAAATGAAAAGACTTGGAAATAATTATATTAAGCAAAGTAAGCCAGACCCAAAGAAACATAGGTTGCATGGTTTCAATAATTTGTAGTAACTAGAATATGCCTATAAATCTATAAGTAGGCACTCTAGATGGTAAAAGAAAAAGAATACACTAGGACACAATAAATTATATAGGTGTCTAGGCAGTCACACAGAATGAGACCAAAAGAGGATATTCTTAGGAGAGGATCACAAAGGTACAACAGCCATATGCATCTGAACATATAAAATAATATTTATGAAATGATCTCCAGGAAATAGAAATGAGGGTGTTCTACTTTGTTGCTGTTTTTATTTTATTTTATTTTGGTCTGTTTGTTTATTTATCTGTCTTTGGAAGGGTAAGGGGAGACACAAAACTGGTGGGACAAAGTGAGAACAAATACATGCAGTGATGGTAGTCACTGGACACTATGTTGAAAATGAATACACAATTTATGAGGGAAAAACTGAGAGAGAGTACAAAGGAGGGGATAATATTGTCCAAAAGTAAGTGTACTCTTTACCTGCCTTATGTAACTGTAACCCCTTTATATATCACTTTAAAAATAACAATAAATTTAGCTTTCTATCCAAGTTCTGGTGGCTTATGCCTAGATACTCAAGAGGCTGAGACCAGAGGATCACAGTTAAAGCCAGCCCAGTTCATTTGACTCATCTCAAGTGATAGAGTTCTAGGCTGGACACAAAAGCTCAGGGACAGTACCCAGTCCCTAAACTCAAACCCCAGGACTGATACCAATTTTTTTTTAAGAATTAGCTTTCCTGGGGCTGGGGATATGGCCTAGTGGCAAGAGCACTTGCCTCTTATACATGAAGGTTCAATTCCCCAGCACCACATATACACAGAAAATGGCCAGAAGTGGCTCTGCGGCTCAAGTGGCAGAGTGCTAGCCTTGAGCAAAAAGAAGCCAGGGACAGTGCTCAGGCCCTGAGTCCAAGGCCCAGGACTGGGAAAAAAAAAAGAATTAGGTTTCCTTATATGATGGTATTCATCAGAACCATCTGGAAGATCTGTTAAAACTCAAGATTGCCAGGCCACACCCAAGACTTTTCCATTTTGGTGGCAAATTTTCCCATAAGTTCCCATAGAAGGCAGAGACTGTACAGTTAGTTTACAACATATTGTCTTGTAAGTATTCCTGTTGCAATGGTTCCCTTTTTGCCCTTTATCTCACCATTCTGATGTTCCCCTTCCCTTCTCTAATTCAGACAAACATATATACAATACCCTGGCTACCAAATTTAAATAGTGACAACAGGGGCTACACCACATGGAAGATAAATAAAAGAAAGATAAATAAAAGGAAGATAAATTAAAAAAAGAAATAATTTCATATAGTATGTTAAAAATAAGAACAACAATGATAAACTGCTTGTTTCCATGACTTGAAGTTCATTTCGTTAGCATAATCTTATGTGATCATATGTACATAGCTATTGAGATATTGTGATCAACTGTTAAGACTATCTTGGACATATATTAATTATTACCAATGAGGGAAACCATAGAGTCTATGATTGTTTAAGTCTAGCTCATTTCACTTAGTATGATTTTTTTTCCAAGTCTTTCCATTTTCTTAGGAATGGAGCACTGCCATTCTTTCTAATAATAGCATAGAATTCCACTGTGTATATATACCACAATTTCTAGGTGAGGGGCACCTAGGTTGGTTTCATATTTTAGCTATGGTATATAGTGCTGCAATGAACATGGTTGTACTGATAAATTTATATTTTTATTTTCTCCATATGATATTTTGATATCTTAAAATATGCATCTAGCGGGGCTGGGAATATGGCCTAGTGGTAAAGTGCTTGCCTCGTATACATGAAGTCCTGGGTTCGATTCCTCAGCACCACATATATAGAAAAAAAGCCAGAAGTGGCACTGTGGCTCAAGAGGTAGAGTGCTAGCCTTGAGTAAAAAGAAGCCAGGGACAGTGCTCAGACCCTGAGTCCATACCCCAGGACAACAAAAACAAAACAAATAAACAAAAATATTCATCTAGCTTAGGACAGAATGACTCTACTAACACATACACAAACACACATACACACACACACACACACACACACACACACACACACACATCTTGGCCAATTCTTTGACAGGTAATGGCCCAACACAACTTACAAACTAATGTACAATCAGGTTTCTTCCTTTTGGCCCATGGTAGAAATTTCTCTGCCTCAAGCAGCCCAGGAACAAGTACCAGTCAACCAGAGACTGTCCTATAGCTCAGATTCTGGAAAGTACTTATACCAGCCAATTCTGAAATGGTCTGACTTCCCTTTCTTTCAGGTAGCTTGGTAAAGACTGTGGCCTGAACCTTGCCCTAGCTCTGTCGTCTCCTCCTCCTCCTCCTCCTCCTCCTCCTCCTCCTCCTCCTCCTCCTCCTCCTCCTCCTCCTCCTCCTCCTCCTCCTCCTCCTCCTCTCCTCCTCCTCCTCCTCCTCCTCCTCCTCCTCCTCCTCCTCCTCCTCCTCCTCCTCCTCTCCTCCTCCTCCTCCTCCTCCTCCTCCTCCTCCTCCTCCTCCTCCTCCTCCTCCTCTCCTCCTCCTCCTCCTCCTCCTCCTCCTCCTCCTCTCCTCCTCCTCCTCCTCCTCCTCCTCCTCCTCCTCCTCCTCCTCCTCCTCCTCCCTCCTCCTCCTCCTCCTCCTCCTCCTCCTCCTCCTCCTCCTCCTCCTCCTCCTCCTCTCCTCCTCCTCCTCCTCCTCCTCCTCCTCCTCCTCCTCCTCCTCCTCCTCCTCCTCCTCCTCCTCCTCCTCCTCCTCCTCCTCCTCCTCCTCCTCCTCCTCCTCCTCCTCCTCCTCCTCCTCCTCCTCCTCCTCCTCCTCCTCCTCCTCCTCCCTCCTCCTCCTCCTCCTCCTCCTCCTCCTCCTCCTCCTCCTCCTCCTCCTCCTCCTCCTCCTCCTCCTCCTCCTCCTCCTCCTCCTCCTCCTCCTCCTCCTCCTCCTCCTCCTCCTCCTCCTCCTCCTCCTCCTCCTCCTCCTCCTCCTCCTCCTCCTCCTCCTCCTCCTCCTCTCCTCCTCCTCCTCCTCCATTGTCAAAGTGAAGTAGAGAGGGGTTACAGTTTCACACATAAGGCAAGTATATTACTTATCCAACTTGTTAACTCCTCCCTCATTTTCCCCCTCCCCCCCATGAGTTGTACAGTTACTTTACATGAGTTGGTTTTGTAAGTATCGCTTTTTCAATGGTTTGTCTTTTTATCCTTTGTCTCTCATTTTTGGTATTCCTTTTCCTTGATCTCATTCCAATACACGTCTATACGTTATCCGGGGTACTAAGATCAGTTGCAGTAATAGCAGGAGTAAAATCACAGGAATTCAAGGGAATTCAAGACAGCAAAAGCTACAGTTTCACTAGGTATATTGACAGTAACTATAAAAATGATATACCATTTATTTCCATAACATGGAGTTCATTTCACTTAGCATTATCTTATGTGATCATATGGGCTTTTGCTATTGAGTTGTTGTGTGCTTCTGCTATGTCTATCCTAGATATGTACTACTTATTCCCTATGAGGGAAACCTTCTACTTCTTAACCAAGGGGTTTCTTTCTCTTGGGTCTCTAAGTGCTGTGCCTGGGCCATTCTAGTGTTTTCTCTGTAGTTGCACCTGACTAATCATTATGCAATTGTAAAAGATAAGAGTCTTTCTGGATGGTAACTGACCTTTTATTCCACCTACCCCTGCCCATCTTTTTCTTGTTTCTGGAACTGTAGCAAGATAGTTGCAGCTGCAGGGGCCATCTTGTTACCATGAAGTGATTATTTAAAGGAGGAAAACAAAAATAAGATACAAATTTGGGTCCTTGATGATATCACCATACCACCTCCTATAACCTATAGAACTGAAGACTAAGACTTCATATCACATGAGAAGAAAAGAAAGCCTTTTCTAGTGAACCTTGTTTCTTCAGGGCTCTTTAAATGGTAGCAGGATGTAATCCCTGACTGATACAAACTGCTTTCTCCATCATCCAGTCTCTTCCCTTTGCCTTTCATTTCTTCCCTTCAAAACAGTGCTCATTTAGTTGGGCATTGATGGTTCATGCCGGTAATTATAGCAACTCAGGAGGCTGAGATGTTAGGATCACAGTTCAAAGGCAACTGGAGCAGGAAAGTCAGTGGAATACCTCAAGTAACCAGCAAAAAAATCTTAAAATTTAGCTGTGGCTCAAGTGGTAGAATACCAGTTAAGCAAAAGAGCTAAGAGATACAACCCAGGCCCCAAGTTCAAGTTCACACACACATACACACACACACACAGACACACACACACACACAACCAGTGCTCCTTCACAACAAAGTAAAACATCACCTTTTCCAGCATGACTTCGCCCTTCCTTAGTCATGGAGTACTTTACTTTCCATATGTATACAACAGCACTAGGGTCCAACTACAGGCTTCCTCCCTTCTACCATCATAAGACACTCACTTCATCTGCAAGATGGAACAGAGACAGTTCTGACTCCCATAGTTCAGAGAAGTAAATAACCTAAAGGATAGTATCATTCTTGTCATTATTGACATTAAGTTGTCTTTGTTAGCTGGCTATGGTTTCATCTGTATCCCCATCTGCATACAAGTACCATAGGGGTGCAGCTCATACTTCATCCTCCAAGCTATCCCATAGCAGCAAGTCTACTTGTGAAGGGGACAGAAGAAACACTTAATAAGCAGTAGCATTGTATTAATTCACACAGCGATGCAAAAGACATGTGTATAAAATGACATATTTGAGAGCTAACTTGACAATGCCAGATGGACATTTTCTTCCCAGCTGTGGTCCATTCATTTCAAACACTGCTTTGTCTGCTCATAAGAATTTGCAATTCAATAGAAGTGTTATCACACTTAGGCAACCAGAGGAAGCACCTGGTATGAAAGTGGGAAGATATGCAAATCTGCATTTCATAGTTAATAGCAGACACTGTAAGAAGTAAGCATTTCTTTTGTATAGCTAGAATATGCCAATTCTGTCTGGCAGACACCATGACAATAGAAAAAGGATTACTCATGCAACCTTGTTCTTATATTATGATCAATACTTCTATGACAGTGATGAATGAGTTTCATCAACAGATATAATTAAAAATAAACAGAGACAGAGTTAAAAAAAAAAAAAAGCTAGTGGAGGGGCTGGGGAATATGGCTTAGTGGATAGAGTGCTTGCCTCAGATATATGAAGCTCTGGGTTCGATTCCTCAGCACCACCTACACAGAAAAAGCCAGGAGTGGTGCGGTGGCTCAAGAGGTAGAGTGCTAGCCTTGAGCAAAAAGAAGCCAGGGATAGTGCTCAGATGCCGAGTTCAAGCCCCAGAACTGGAAAAAAAAAAGACAAACAAACCCAAAAAAGAAAGAAAAAAGCTAGTAGAGGTGTCTGCCAGGATTCAGAAAGGCTTGAAAGCAAAGGTGTAGCCCTATGACCCAGACATCCCACTCCTGGGCATTATCCAGCAGACCATAAGCAAGGTTACAGCAAACCCACCAGCACAACCATGTGCATTGCAACAATATTCATCATAGCCAAGATATGGAATCAGCCTCAATAGATGAATGGATCCAGAAAATGTGGTATAGATACACAATGGAATTTTATTGGAAATAATCTATTAGAAATCTACCAGAAATAATTACATTGTATCATTCAAAAGGAAATGGAAAGACTTAGAAAAAATTCTATTAAGTGAAGCTCAGGCACAGTGCTCAGTCTCTGAGGTCAAGTCCCAGGACTGGTGTACATATGCACATGATGGAGGGGGGGATGAGAAAGAGTGATGAAGGAATGAGTCTAATCAAGATACATTGTAAGTACATATGGAAACTTCAACCTGAAAGTCCTTTGGTAAAATTAATAGATGCTGATAAAATTATTTCTGTATGTGCTGGTACTGGGGCTTTAACTCAGGGCTTCATGTTCTAGCTTGGCTTTTTGCTCTTTTTTTTTTTGGCACTCTACCACTGAAGACACGCCTCCACTTAAAGGTTTTTGCTGGTTTGTGGAGCTAAAAGTCTCACAGACTTTTTTGCCCAGGCTGGCTTTGAATCATGATCCTCTGATTTCAGCCTCCTGAGTAGCTAGGCATGAGCCACTATCATCTGGCTAAAATTATTTTTTAAAGGACTTTTGAAAACCTAGGAACCTTGAGGCTGGGGATATGGCCTAGTGGCAAGAGTGCTTGCCTCGTATACATGAGGCCCTGGGTTCGATTCCCCAGCACCACATATACAGAAAACGGCCAGAAGCGGTGCTGTGACTCAAGTGGCAGAGTGCTAGCTTTGAGCAAAAAGAAGCCAGGGACAGTGCTCAGACCCTGAGTCCAAGGCCCAGGACTGGCAAAAAAAAAAAAAAAAAAAAGAAAGAAAGAAAGAAAAGAAAACCTAGGAACCAGTGGCTAACATCTGTAATTCTAGCTACTTAGGAGGCTGAGATCTAAGGATCATGGTTCGAAGCCAGCCTGGGCAGGAATTTCTTTGAGACCCTTATCTCCAACTAGCCACCCAAAAGCCAAATATGGAGGTGTGGCTCAAGTGGAAGACTGCAAACCTTAAGCACAAAAGCTAAGAGGCAGTGCCCAAGCAAGAAGACAGAAGAAGGAAGAAGGGAGACAGAAGAAAGGAGAAAGGAGGAAGAGGAAGAAGAAAGAAGAAAAAGAAAGGAGAAGGAAGGGAGGAGGAGGAGGAGGAGGAGGAGGAGGAGGAGGAGGAGGAGGAGGAGGAGGCAGCATTTAAAAGCTAGAAGCACACACATTTAACTTCAAAAGATATTAACGAAGTCAGTTTTACTTTCCTGTTGGAAAATGGCTGTGGAGTTCCATATTTCAGAGAAAGACATGGACAGCTGCAGCCATAGAGTGCCTCTCACCATAGCAGTTTTGCCAACATAACCAGCCTGCATGCAAATATAGTACTGGCCACTAGAGGCCAGAATGAGACAGTTCTGGCCAGTGCCTCTGAGGACTTTTCTGATTTCACTTGAATGGATTACAGACTTACAACCTCATTAACTGACATCAAGGCAATCAATGACATGCCATCAACATGTATTCCTATATCCTTTTACAGAGTTTTGCTCTATATCGACATCAGTGAGCCAATGAGCACTGCCAGGACAACTGTCAGCAAGAGTCTGACACTTCATTGAGGTCTCAAACTGGGACAACTGTGGAACTATAATAGGAAAGAGGAAAAAGAAAGAGCAGACAGGATATGGACACTGGCAAGAAGGGAGCCTCTATACAAATGTATGTCAGATACAGGAGCCAGAAGAGAGCAGAATAGGGGAAATACTTCTGCAGTCTTGGACTGGAGCAACTATGAAATAGCCACATCTTGCTATCAGCCAGACTGGTCAAAAGCATGTAGTATATTCACAACACAGAACATAACCCAGTCATCTTAAAAGGGAAGAAGATTAGTCTGGGTCTGGCATTTGCATAAATATGCTAATATATATAAGGCGAACCGACAGATGCATAAACTTCTTGCAAAAAGATACATAAATAACAAGACACCACCAAATTAGAGCCCTTGTGCTTGCTTGTTGCCCTTGTTCAGATGGTTTTCCTCAGATACTTCCTTTGGTTTTTCACTCACCTTAGTGACACAACCCTATGAGATTTAAAACATTGTATTTCTAGCACTGCTGCCTCTCCCTTTGTGCTTTACTTTTCTATCTCATTCCTCTGGATTTTACGCTCCATGAAGATAAAGGGGTATTTATCTTCTTTGCTCACTGTTGTATCCCCAGTATTTAAAGCAGTTGCTCTCTGCTCACAAAAGGACCTCAATATATCTGTTACATGTTAATTAAGTACTGTTCTACATGGTTTTCCCCTGAAATGAGATAAGAGAAGTTATTTAAGGTCACCAAGGAAATGACAAAGAAAAAGTTTCTGCTTTGTACATGATCAAGTTTATTTTCCTTTAAAAGTAGTCCAAGGGCTAAAGGACATCACCACTCTCTTAGAACTTAGAACACAGGATACTGACTAGAGGAGTCACTGTCTGAAACTAGTCTATCCAAGGTTATAACTAGAGAATGGAGCTGCTCAGAGACCTGTGACTGAAAGAGAGCTCTCTTCTTCCTCAGAAGGCCAGGCCAGGGTTTGGGAAGATCCTGAAGAAGCTGGAACAGATACTTGCCTAGTAAGTCATACTAACCTATGCTACCCCAATTGCTGATGGAAAGAACACTATCTTGTCAAGGCTGTCCTCATCTGGAATGCAATTCTCCTCCACCTCACGCACCTCATTCAGCCCCACACTCTGCACAGAAAAAGGTAACAGAATGACAGGCAACAGCTCATCAGGATTTTTAGCAGGAAACAAAATACATTCCTATGAACATATCATGTTGTAATAACTTTCAATTGTGCCTTGGAAAGAGAGGCTGCTTTTACAATTTGAGTCTTAAAAGTTCCAATGGACTCATATATTGAAGGCTTAGTGTCCAGCTGGCAGTACAATTGGAAGGCAGTAAACCTTTGGAGACAGAACCTAATAGAGGGACGCTAGGTCACTAGGCACATGACCTTGAAGGAGAGACTGGATGCATAGTCCTCATCTCTCTCTGTACTTCTCAACTACCACAATGTGAGCATCTTTCCTGTACCACATGCTCCCTAAAATGATGCTTGACTTGTCTGAGGCCAAGAGCAACAGGACTAAGTGATCACAGAACAAAGCCTTTGAAATCATGCACTGAAATAAATCTTTCCTCCTTTTGTTTACCTTATTTTGTCAAAAGACAGAAAGTTGACAAATACTATGGTAGACCTTGGACACTCTCTTTTATAGAGGTCATGATAATAGAGATATTCACAAATACTGCTTGGAGTCTGATAACACCACTAGTTAATCTAGTGCTATTTCAGAATTTTAAAAAATACAATAAGGAGGCTGGGCATATGGCCTAGTGGCAAGAGTGCTTGCCTCTTATACATGAAGCCCTAGGTTTGATTCCTCAGTACCACATATATAGAAAACGTCCAGAAGTGGCACTATGGCTCAAGTGGTTAGCCTTGAGCAAAAAGAAGCCAGGGACAGTGTTCAGACCCCGAGTCCAACCCCCAGGACTGGCAAAAAAAATACAATGAGAAACATTTTAGAGTAAAATATATACTATCATGAAGACTGATGATACATAGGAGCCTGGATAATTATAAATATTAATGTATTTTTTCTACTTTTTTCCTTACTATAAATTGAGACTTCCTAAAAGTAGATAAGGAACATTGCTTGGTGTGAATTGTTGATTTGCATTCTCTTTGGTTCTATTTATTAAATGTTTTGTATTCTAGTCTAGGCATCTGGTTGCACAGATGCTAGCCATACATGGAGGACACTACAGAGCAAGATGGCAAGAAGTAAGGAATGTTTTGGAAAAGTTTGCTTTAGAAAACACATCTACAGAAGGCTACCTGAGCCAAATATGATGGAAAAGATGGGTGAAGGTCCTTTCCCACTGGATGCATAAATGAGACAGGTAAAAGCTAAGGTTATTTTGTTCAGTTTACTAACAACAATTTTTCAAATAAGCAAATAATAACGTGTTTTCCTGTAACCTCATGTATTTGAATAGCACTTCTATCACTTGTAGCCAAAATATTGCTGAGAAATATATGAAATAACACTTGACAACTCACTACTTTCTCAAGAAAACTCAGGTATTCTCCCTGTATGGTTTTGCTCATGCTATTTCCATACAACTGGCATTCCTCTTTTTACCTGAACATCATTAAAATCTCCCTCACTTGCCACCTGCTAAATAAGACCTTTCCTAATTGCACCAACAAAATCACATCTTAGGGGCTGTACTACACCAACACTTATTTTAGATTGCTTTTCAGGACGTCATACTCTGGATTAGCCATCTCTTCTTCCCTCTTGTGGCTTTCTGTCTTACATACAGTAGATTGTTCAAGACAATTAACTTTACCTCATGGTATAAATTAAAATAGTAGCTAATACCTCAGGATATTGCCAACATTGACACTTACTATTTTAAATGCTAATAAGATGTGATATAAGAAAATGGTAACCAAATCTTAGGCTCATACCTCCATGTATATGGAAAGGGCAAACAGCTTTAGGATTCCCAATACCTTCCTCAGCTGGTCCTCTTGCACATCTTTAGGAGGGTATCTGAAATAGACTTCCTAAGAGTCCGAAATGAAAAATTATAAATCCTCATGTTTCTCTTCTTTTCTTTTCTTTCTTTTTTTTTTCTTTTTTTTTTTTTTTTTTTTTTTGGCAGTCCTGGGGCTTGGACTCAGGGCCTGAGCACTGTCCCTACTGTCCCTGGCTTCTTTTTGCTCAAGGCTAGCACTCTGCCACTTGAGCCACAGCGCCACTTCTGGCCATTTTCTGTATATGTGGTGCTGGGGAAATGAACCCAGGGCTTCATGTATAAGAGGCAAACACTCTTGCCACTAGGCCATATCTCCAGCCCCAAATCCTCATGTTTCATATCCAGCATATAAATTTTATTTTGAAGGTGTACTCTCTTATCTCCACTGGTGAAAGGCCTAGCCTTCACTTTCCCCAATCACATATTATAACTAGCTATCTTGATCTGTGTCTTCTATCATTTTAGCTGTTTCTCAAATAGCATTGGGATATGCTGTTTTACTATTGTTTATAATAAATCTTGTAACCTTGTTCCAAAGAAACAAGATTATGAATTCAAATAAGAATTACTTTTGCATAAAAATTTAGCAAGGTGTTTTATACTCCCTATCTAGTTTTATTCTACACAAAGAAATGCACTGATCATCTTCTGTCTATAGAGTACTCAAATTGGAGAGGCAGATTCTATTTACTAATGGTTAATTATTAAAAATGTATTTTAGATGAAAGACATAAGATTCTTATTGTCATATAAACTACAAGGATGTAAAATAAATAGAATCCCTCTCATGAAAACTTATATATACATATTATATATATATATATATCCACTTAGAAAAATGCTACAGTTTTTGCCTTGAATAGTAACTATCTTCTAAGAAGAGCTAATGGCATTTGTCTACCAAAGTCCAACTAATATTTGTACAGAATATTACAATTTAGACTCTACCTTAGGTTATTTCCATCTTATATTTATGGAAAATAAATCCAGGAGATAATATAGTGAGTACGTAATAGATTTGGAAGCCTATGCATTATATCCAATAGATAAGACATGCATTATAAAGTAAATTTCCTGTTCCTGAGACTTTTGTCCAGCTTAGTTTTCTTGCCTCTACTTAAAGCTCTTCTCATCCACTGCTGTACTTGACTCAGCCTCATTTTTGGGGTTGGGATGGGTACTCTGCCTCACCTTCCAAGAAACACTGGATTTATTCATGTCTCTCCAACTTTGGTTCTTCCTGTCTAGGGTAGCCCCTTCATTTTGGACTATTGCTTCTGGAAATGGAGTCATCAACTTCAATTTTGATAGTCTAGGCCTCTAAAAAGACAGAGAAGACTTCTTGCTCTGAAAAGAACACAAATTGTGGAGCTATGTTTCCAAGTCTGCAGCACCTTGTTCTGAGTTACACTGTAGTGAGTTATTGCTCCAGAAGAGACTGTCCTCAGTCTGAAGAGGCTTCAAAACACTTTCAGAAGTTGAATGACAAGAAGGCACAATCTTTTCTTTTGTTCCTGATTTTCTGGTGATATCTTGAGGGTGTCTGCATTGATCTCTCCATTCCACACACCTGCAACAGGTCAAACCAAACATGTGTTTGTTCCATCAACTACCAAATGACTTCACAGGCCTTTTAAGGCTAGCAATCCTTTCTAGATAATCACCAGCCTTATATGTGAAATTAGCCAAACTCCGCTTGATATCTTCAGCGTCCCAAAGCAGCAACACCTACACTAGTATATTCCTCACGAGAACTTCTCAACCAGTCATCCAGTCTTCCAGACCTAGATTTTTACCTTTGCAAAAAAAATTAGTTATAATTCCACAAAGGGTTACTTTTTCCTCCCTTCCTTTCTTCCCTTATCCACACTCTCCTCCTTTGAAAAATGTGTATTCACTCAAAGCAATATTAATATGTAAAAGAAACCTGAAAAAAACCCCTAAGTGAACAGAAATGAAAGGTGCTAGGTTTTCTCACTTACAAAAACCACAAAAAGAAATAATCTACTTGGGAAAAAAACGTAGACAAGCAAAATAAACCCAGAGATCTTCAAGCTAAGAAAATTAAGCTAGAAAAGCTAGAGGTATAGTTCAGCAGTAGAATGCCTGCCTAACAAGTATGAGAACCTGAGTTCAAACTCTAGGAATTCCATTTTAAAAGAAAAGAAAAAAAGGAAAGTAAGCTTAGAATAGAATTTACAGAGTTAGTAATGAAGAAGAGTGAGCAAGGGCTATTGTAATAATAAAAGTTATGAAAATCAGGATGACTTGTGGCCCAGTTGAGGACAGGTTTCCTTTGAGATCCCATTCTCTGTAATTTTGTACAGTTTTCCTTTACCCAGAAAAATTTTGATGCCTGCCTATCACTTTCCCTACTAACCATTAAAGCATGATTTTGAGAAAAGATTTACCAAAATTCTTTGCATTTTAGTTTGGCCAGTTGCTGCAATCCTGCTGAAGACAACACCCCAAGACAAGTTCTTACTCAAACTGAAAAGTTTTCTTCTAGGGAAGAAAATTCTCTACTTGCCGTTGAAGTGGATGTCATCTTTAGGGGACAGGAAGAACTTCCCTCTTGAAGCTGCCTAATGTCCAGACTGTGAGGACACAAAATTGAGAAAATGAATTCTAGGTTTCCATTAACTTTATTTTATATGGTAAGATTTGCTGTGACAGATTCACAGTAAGAATATGGTGAGAGATTTCCACTAAAGTAAGCAAAGTCCTTAAATACAATGCTTAAAAAGCTTTTTTTTCTTTTTTCCGCGCGCGCGCGCACACGTGTGTATGTGTGTGTGTGTGTGTGTGTGTGTGTGTGTGTGTGTGTGTGTGTCTTGAACTCAGGTTCTAAGAACTCTTCCAAAGCCTTTTTTGTTTTTGGGTATCGATGTTGTTTTTTGTGGTATTGTTGTTCTGCTCAAGGCTAATAATATACCACTTGAACTGAGGCTCTACTTTCATCTTGTGTGGTTAGAGGTAAGAGTCACAGGATGTTCCTGCCTTGGCTGGTCATGAAGTATGATCACAGAACTCAGCCTCCTGAGCAGCTAAGATTACAGGCCTGAACCACCAGCACCCAGCTTCAAGTCTTTTCTTTTTCTTTTGCTTGGCCAGTCCTGGGCCTTGGACTCAGGGCCCTAAGCACTGTCCCTGGCTTCTTTTGCTCAAGGCTAGCACTCTGCCACTTGAGCCACAGCGCCACTTCTGGCCGTTTTCTATATATGTGGTGCTGGGGAATTGAACCCAGGGCTTCATGTATAAGAGGCAAGCACTCTTGCCACTAGGCCATATCCCCAGCCCCAAGTCTTTCATTTTTCAAGATCAGAAATTTCTGTTCATCACTTGTCAAGAACTGCCTAGGTCTTTGATGCCTACTATATTTCCTTAACACCTACTCATTCACTCACTTACTTGCTTGCTCACTCAGCATATGCTCTTTAGAGAAACTTCCCCAGGATCTAATGAAAGTTATGGAGGATCTTGGATCACACTCCCCAACAGCAGGACATGAACTCAGATTTCATTGACAGGTATCATAGTGAGAAAATGTCATGAGACGGGAAACAAAAAAAAAGAAAAGAAACAGAAATGGGCAAATAAAGAAACAAGGCAGTGGTGATTTCCTGGGATCTGTAGGAAGACAATAGCACCACACAGGCTATTCTCTTAATGGGCAAGGGGGCTGGGCTTATGCTTCCATAACCAGTCAGTGCTGGACTTTCCGGTCCACCCCTGGGAACAAAGAGTGGTGGAAACTGACGTTAGTATAAGAAGCATAAATGCTATGGAGTTCTGCCACTCAGCATCAGTAAGGTTTACTGGTTGTGGTATAAAAGGATATGTTGAACCTTTAGTTTCTTCTTTGAGCTTTGAAGGAGCTTCTACTTGGTTCTGAAAAGAATCATCTTAGAATTTGGGGGAAAATCTTCTCACTGACACCCCTGGTAAGTTTCAATCTAGGCACACATATGTACACAAAGATATTTGGCCAATTATCCCATTTTAAACAAAAGCCAGGTTCCAGTAGCTCATGCCTGTAAGCCTAACTACTAAGGAAGCTGAGATCTCAGGATCACAGTTTTCCCAGGCAGTAAAGTCTGTGAGCTCCAATTAAGCACAAAAAATGAAGCTGTGGTTTAAGTGGCAGAATGCTGCCCCTTAACACAAAAGCTCAGGGACAGCACCAAATCCCAGAGTTGAAGCCCCAGGACTTCAGAGAGAGAGAGAGAGAGAGAGAGAGAGAGAGAGAGAGAGAGAGAGAGAGAGAGAGAGAGAGAGAACAAAACAAACAGAAAAAGACAATTGGTCTTTGGCCATATTCCCAAAGGACTTCTCATTTATAGAGAAAATAGTACATACAGGCAGAGGAGCCTTGCTAAGAGCATGCCGAGTTTTAGCAGTTCTGACTCACTGGGCAGCTGCTTCGCTATAAAGCAATGCTGTGGGGTAGTGGACTTTTCTCCACATATGTGCAGTCCGGGACCTATGTGGGACTTCTCTCAACAAACTCACACAAGCACAGGAACAGAGCCTGGAACTATAGATGTCTGTGTCTCTAGGCTTCAGAAGTAAGTATGTGTTGAATAACCTTGGCTGAGGCGGGGGAACAAAGAGAGCAGGACACTTGTCCTCAAGGAAGGGCACTTGCTCCTGCATAAATGACAGGAGACTCTCTCTGTCTGGCCTGAGCTGCTCTTTCCTCATTACAGGAGATCAAGTAAGAGTGCCAAATAATGCTTTGGGGCTTAAAAATAATCATGACAGTAGATTAAGATGCACTTTGCCTGAAAATGCTTTGTACAACTTATTAATAATTTTAAAAACACAAAAAGCAATTCATGAGAACTTAAGAGAACAGTGGACTGAACATATAAGGATAGAGTTTAGAAACTCATGTGTAGTAAGAGAAGTAGGGTTCAGGTAAACTAAGGGTTAAATATAAGACTAACCTGTAGTAAACAATTGACACTTGAATATGAGCTGGGTGCTTATATAGAACATATCTTCTCAACTTTGTATTAGGAAAGAATACTCACACAGGAGACTACAGTTCCATGTCTTATATGAATAATTTATGTGGCTAGCTTTTTTACTAAACCTCTGATACTTCGGTTTTGTCCTGACAAGGTCTAAGAGTAGCCATCCCTTATCACATTGTAAACCAGCCTTATTGGAGAGAATGCCATAACTGTTATGAAATGGGTATAGTCTAAAAGTCTATAGTTTCGATGGAATTAGAAGTGGGGCCACAATAATGAAAGATGGAAAAAAATAGAAAAATATTCTTACAGATGAAAATATTGCAGTCGAGGGGCTGGGGATATAGCCTAGTGGCAAGAGTGCCTGCCTTGGATACACGAGGCCCTAGGTTCGATTCCCCAGCACCACATATACAGAAAACGGCCAGAAGCGGTGCTGTGACTCAAGTGGCAGAGTGCTAGCCTTGAGAGGGAAGAAGCCAGGGACAGTGCTCAGGCCCTGAGTCCAAGGCCCAGGACTGGCCAAAAATATATATATTGCAGTCGAATGATGTTCATTAGAGTGGGTGTGTGAACCAGGACACGGACACACATACACACACACACACACACACACACACATACACACTTGAAGTTATCATTACAGATATTTTTCTATTATTTTTTAATATTTTGTAATTTGACTCATTCCCTCTGAGTAAAGACATTGGAGGCTCATTGAAACACAAAACTTTACAATTTGACAGTGGCAAGGAGTGAAAAAGACTTTTAGGTTTATATATATTAGTAAAAGAGAAAAACAGTATGTTTGTCAGGATAGAAGCAGAAGTTATAGGTAATAAACCAGACATGATAAACAGAAGCATACATGGGCTCCCAACAGTAATACATGATCACAGATGAACAAATAGGAAAGTTCCCTTGGTATATACAACTTAACTAAAAGGCAGAGTTGAAAAATGGAGCAGCAGAGTTCGGTAGAGTTTTGCTGTCTGACTGGTGAGAATAGGGTGGTGGGCACACCCGATTCTGACTGCCCCTCCCCCACCCTCATAAACCTTCTATGACTTGTCCACACTCTGTGATGCAGACCTGGGATTATAGTCGAGGCCATGCCCCCTCAGGATTCACTTGCCTCTGGCAGTCATGCAATTCAGATCATGGAGAATATTCTCACTTTTCTGAATAGCCATTTGGAGCCATGGCTGAGCTTTGGCTCATCTCTCTTAGATATTGATACTAAGTACACCCTTCTGGGTGTTTTACTATTACTACTTCTTCTATACTTGTGCTACCTTTTGCTGAAACCACCAGCACCAACAATTCATCGTAAGAAACATATCCCAAAGGTAAGGATGTAATGGAGAAACCCCATGATTCTGTACTGGTGTTTCCCAAGGGCATCTTGTTGGAGAAAGAATTCTATTTCCTGAGCATAATGTACTCATGGAGGAAGGGGGATTGAAGCAAGGGTTGGGGGTTGGAACAAGCCCTCTGAGACTTTGGTATCCGAGAAGTCCACTCTGGTGGCTGAGAACCATCCAGTTTCTATCCTCGTGTTAAGTAATAAGTCTGACTGCCTCACAGAGACATCTGACATTGAAAATCAAAGCAGATGGGCAATATCACTGTTGTAGGGCATGAGGACTAATGGGAAGGAGTTCATAAAAGACTAAGGTTTCCGACTGAAATCCACTGTGCTGGAGGATTCCAGGAAGAAGGAACAAATAATGACTGTGTCATGACTGCTTTATATACATATTATGGGTGCACTCAAGAACAATCTTTGCTGACACTTGATCTGAGTCCCATATCCATATCAGCTGTCCCATCATGAAGCTTTCTTTTGGCTGGGATGCTCCTGAGAGCAGTATTGACCTCTGTGGTCCTCTTAGCAGGGCCTGGACCTCAGGCCCACAGGACACAGGGTCCTCTGAGGGTGCATACTTCAGACTGTTACCTGCAGACGTTTTGCACTCAAGAGAAAGTATCCTGCTTAAAAGTATCCTGCTTTAAAGTTTTCCAGAAAGAAAAATTTAAAAAACAAACTTCATTACCTTAAGGAGTTACTGATAAGTGAAATGAACTCTAAGATATGGAAACAAGAGGGTTTTCATTGCTGTTATTTTTAATGTACTATGTAAAATGATTTCTTTTTTCTTTCCTGTGGTTTATCCCCTGTTGTCACTGTATTTGATTTTGGTATCCTGAGTAGTGTATATATGATTATCTGAATTGGGGAAGGGAAGGGGAACATCAAAACGGAGAGACAAAGGATAAAAGGTGAACCAACACAACAGCAATACTCACAAGACAATATGTTGTAAACCAACTGTACGACTTGAGGGGGGGGAAGTGGAAGAAAAATGAGGAAGGGGGTAACAAGTTTAACAAGAAATGTACTCACTACCATATATTAAAATATATTTATATATTTATTATATATATATAACTGTAACCCCTCTGTATATCACCTTGACAATAAAATTAAATTTTAAAAAAAGTTAATCAAGGAAAAGAACAAATATCTGTTCATCAAATGGACAATCATATTACTCCTGGCTAGTAAATATCTGAACTTCCTTTGCAGATGAATATAAGTAAGTTCTGGTCCTTTAATTCTATTTTTTCTTCTTCTCAGAGACCAACAATATTGTACAGAAAAAGAAGAGGAGAATTTAGAGGTATGTTTCTTCCTGCTTCATCTGAGCTTTCCAGAACTGAAGCCTCCTTTTCTTTTCCAGAGCTAACAGGTCCTTGAGAACCAGTCCATGAGTTGCTAGGCACAGACTATAACAGAAGATGAGGCTCAGAGGAGAGGCTCACAGAAAGACTGTCAGGCCTGAGACAGCTCTCAAAGTCCCTGCTCTGCCAGCATGAAGGATCTGAGTGGGCACTGGGGTGGGGTGCTTCTCAGTAGGTAGCCAGATGAGATATGGAGAAAGGACTAAAATGTGCTTTGGGTCACAATACCTGTGTCCTGACATTGTGCAAAGTGCTTTGCTCCTGTGTCTGTACTATGTCTAAGGTCTCCAGTCACTTCTGTGCTTCACATGATTGTATTGTATTGTATTGTATTGTATTGTATTGTATTGTATTGTACAGATTGATATATAGGTGTTGTGAAAATGAAGCCACATAAACAAGTGAATAATCTTTACATTACTATTGCACTTTTGACTTTGTCTACTAATTCTTGGAGCTTTAGACCATTATTTAAAGCAGAGTCCCTAACCTAAGAGGTGCTAACCTATAACATCCCTGTGTTCCTATCTTTATTGTGCATAAACACCCTGATTTTACAGGACGGAGACCTCTGAGAAAAGAAGCTGAAGAGGAACAGAAGCTGCTTTCCGTGGTGTCAAGGTGATTGGTCACTTTTATTCCTTTTCCCTTCTTTACCATGCTCTATGCATACCTGGAATTCAGTACAGCCAGCCTGAGTCATGAAGAAGTAATGGCTATGATTATTGGGACAGGCTCAGGGAGTGGATGTAGAATATTTTGAAGAGGGTAGCTGGATTCAAGAGTCCCTTCTCCCTACCACCACCCACCCATCCCACCTGTGTGCTATAGGCCAGCAGGCCCTCTAATCATTGGGCTCATCCTAGTTACAACTTTGTACATTCTGTTACCTATAGCCTCCTGGACAAGCATCCCAACACTACTCGTTTTCGGAAACTACTATGCCCAGATCCTCTATGTCACGTGTGTAGTAGGACAGCTTCGGAGGCCAGTCACCTGCTATCTCAAGCATCTGTGAAAGTTGATGCCTCTGCAGGGTCCCCATCAGTTTCAAAAACTGTGACCAAGTCATCCACGTCACTGAAGACTCCTCTCTCAGAAAACCTAGCCGAAAATGCAATTCCAGCCTCAATACCTGAGCATTCTGCAACTCTACCCTCCACGGGCTCTCCTAACCAGGTGATCTTACCACTAGACCATGCTCTGCCACTAGAGACTACGTCTCCCTTGGAAACTAAATTTCCAGTGGACCCACTACCATCCCAACAACTTGTATCAATTCTTCCTCCCCTAGAACATCATACTTGGGGAACAAGACCCATTTTCCAACATGATTCTACTGGTGGAATGACTGGCATCCCTGCCAGTTTGTATACTCATGACCCACTAACCAGAGACACTGGCCCTTCCAGCTTGGCAATGTCAGCATTGTCCTGCACAGAGCCCAGTGTGAAGAGCCCGCTCCCCTGTGAGTTAGTAGAATTTGAGGCCAAGCAGGAATCCTTCGCCCTCCATTCTTCTGAGGCCTCTCTGGGGGATGTCAGTCCGTCCTACCACATCGAGCCTGGTAGCCTCTCATTTGTCAGCCTTGATGTTCTAGCATTCTTGGAGACCCAAATCAAGAAGAGAGGTGGCTTCTTGATGTGGAAAGAAAAGGAAAGCAAAATGGATTCTTGTGCCCAACAAGGTAACCTAGAGTACCAACTGAATTCTGTAGGAAAAGTATTAGAGTCTGTTGCTGAACAGCAGGAATTAGCAGTTTCCCTTCCATTTGGAATCTCCAAAGGCAAGCAAGTGGAGCTGCACAAGGATATGCAGGCCTCAGGTCCAAATCCCTATGAGAACCATTCTCAGAAGAAGTCTATCCAGCTCTTTTGGGGTCTCCCATCTCTACACAGCGAGTCCTTGAGCTCTACTGTCCCTGGCTTAGGTGACTATTCCTTGAAATTTATCTTCTTCAATATAATCTCCAATGTCTTCACAGCCCATGAATCCCCAGTGATCTCTAACCCTAAACCTCTGCCACTGCCTGAGATCCAATCTCAGGTGTCACCTGAGATCTTGCGAAATGATCTTCCAGGGCCCCAGGCCAAGGCCAAGCCTCAATCTCTACTCCCAGTCCTGCCTGCTTCTCCCATACCCCAGGTTAGGGACTGTGGAGTCTGTTTTCATGGACCACAGAATGAGGCACAGCTCCTTACACCATCTGAAATCCATCACCTGGAACATAATGTATTGCAGAAAAAGCAAGAGAATGTGTGGGGTTTACCCTCTGTGGTCCAGAGATCTCATGAATACTTTTGTTCTCCTGCTCCAAAACTTCCATTGGTCAGACAGTATTCAAAGGCCAATGTTATGATCTCCATCCTTCCTGGTGATTTCTCCCTCACCAGTGAACTTCGGCAAAAACTAGAGCATCACCTTCGAAAGCGGCTCATCCAGCAGCACTGGGGCCTGCCCCGCAGGATCCAGGAGTCCTTGTCACTGATAAGTCCTAGGATAGAAATGCCCAAGAGCTCTGAGTCTAAGAGCAGTCAGGGACTCTCAGAGATTTCCTCCACGAAATGTCAGAGCAACAAAAATCCAAACTTTGAATCAAGCCCACTTGAAAGCTCCAATGAGAACTGCTCAGAGATACCTCTGCTAGAGGAGGAAGTTGGGAAAGAACAGGGACACAGCCTAGAGACTGGCCCCAAAGACCATCTGTCCAGTATCTCAGATGGGGCTCCACATAATAGTTCAGGGTCTCAGTCTGAGTCAAATTCAGAAAGTTACACAGGCAGTGTGCCAGGGAATGATTTAAGTACCTTACTCATGAGTTTGCAGCAGAAACAACTCAAGGATGCCCTGGAAGTACACTGGAGCAAGAAATTCGCAGAAATCAGTGAAGGTCAGATCCCTGGCACTGTGCACGGTTCATGTCATTCTAACAGCATGCACTTGCCTTTGTGTGAAAAATCTCCTAGTCAAATGAAACAGAGAGATTTGGTACCACTGGTAGGGAAGGACAGCAGTATGAATACACCCTATGATATTTCCTTCCCCGATTCCAGCAAGAAAAATATTGTGGCAGACAGAATTAAATTTTTTCAAACGAAGACAATACACAGTCTTCTCCAGAAGGCTGAAGAATCTATAGAATCCATTTGTGTAAAGGAAAGTCCACCCCAGGTCTATTCCAACTCTAAACTTTCCTCCCTATCCACCTCCATTTCTGGGGTAGATTCTCAACTTGAGGTCTCCCAGCCCCTTGGACAAAATTATTTTGCTAATAGCCAAAAGAAGATGGGAACAACAAATTCAGTTTCACCTGTGAGCAAGAAAGGGCAGGGGTTTCAAAAGCAATCACTCCCTGATACCAACAATGAATACATTGAGAACCTCCATAAAATGAAAGATGGCAGATGGCCTTTTCTGCGCCCGACACAAGGTGAACTAGAAAAAGCCAGTCTGACACAGTCCACAGCAGACAATATATGCATTCCAGATATGACCCCAAGGACAGCAGCAGTTGCATCTGATCTAGATGATAAGAAACAAATTTTTAGACAAAACATGCCAAAGACTGATGAAAAAGAAATACCTTCAGAGAAAATTTCCCTACACAGTACCTCTAGGGAGACATTCAAGACCAAGGAATTCTGTGATATTCCATCACAAGCTAAAACCAATATGAACAGCAAGAGCAATGGTTCCCTAGTGACACACGTCAATCAAAACAAAGCAGAAAGTACTCTGACCACTAAAAAGACCCCAGTGGACACATTGGTTCCCCAAGGACCTGAGTTATCAGACTTAAAAAATGGACTTTTCAATGAGTTGAAACTGAAACTGGAGAGCAGAAAGACAGAAAAGGCCCAGGGTCTTCAAGATGACCTGCCTCTGGAATCAGATAACTTGAAAAACATGACTTTACTTACTTCTAGCTCTGGTATCTCCAGTGTGGACATGGCAGCTTCCCATGCACTGCATGCCCAACTGGACAAGACAAAGGTAAGCAGGGAGCAGGGACAGGAACCCTGCACCACTAATGACCTCCAAAAGAGCCAAGGCAAGAATTTGCCACAAGGCAACCTGAGTATGAGCCCTCCAGCACCAAAGTCAGGTGAACTTGGTGGAGGAGATACAAGGCTGGGAACATCACAAACCAGAAAGAGAAGCCACCATCCTCAAGACAAAACATTAAAGGAGACATCTGGGAGGGCGTCTTACCTGCTATCACAGAAAGGACAGCCTCCTCCTGAAAATCATTTCAGAAGCCACATGAAACAGTTTTTTCAGTGGCTTAGTACTGGTAAAAATAGTATAGGTAAAAATGGCAATGGACAAGAAAGTTCCCTAGGAAAGGGCAGGTCTTCATCATCTATGCAGGCTAGGAGCCTAGGTAAAGGGAGAGCTGCTTTTCCTGGGAACACTGAAAATCAGAAAGTCACCAGAAACACTGGGAAAGTCCTAGTGGCAAAACAAGGGCAGAGGCATGGAGTAGATGTCACATGCCCTCAAGGACCCCCTTTGTCTCCCATGAAGTCTGGGAAAACTCAACAGAAGGCAGAACTGCAGACACAGACCCATCATATGCAGGGTAAGCACGTCAACAACAAAGCTTCCTGCTCTAAAGTGACATGTGTCAAGTCCCACATGCAAGAAGCTACTAGTTCTAGACAGAGTTACCTTGAGAAGAACAGGCAGGGCACAGGCTGGCACAGAGAGTCAACAAATACTATGCTATCTTCTGACCACAGGCATCCCACAGCCACGGCACACAGGGAGCCAGTGCTCCACAGCAGACCCATCTGCAGACATCAAGTGCATCAAGTGCCTCTGGCTGCCCCGACCATTCCTAATGGCAGTGTGTTGGGAGTGGTTCCCTATTGAAAGGGAAAATTTCCTCATTTATAGGGACAAAAGTTTCCATCCTCAAATAATTCATTCCTTTTTTCCCTTACCTTCAATACAGTGCCTTGTTCTCATCTCCAATAAATGTCCTTATATAGCAGTTCTGTCTTTTGCATACTGTTTTGTGGGTATGGGTTTAGGGTTATTCATGGCCAGTGTTTAGGAAAAAAGAAAACTAGGTTAGCTCTTCCTGATTGCCCCTATTGTCTCTCTAAGGAATGGATGGCCCCACTCTTGAATCCCCTTTCTCTACCAGTAAAGTTGGAGATAGTGGATGTTCTACCTCCTAGATTAGCATATTGCCCAATTGCATGTCATGCTGTAATTCCCAACCCCACTCCCATTAATGGTTCCTGTCCTAGAAACAGTAGAGAAATCTTTCTCTGTAATGAAGACCAAAGGTTGATAAGTTTTTCAGAACACACTGGTTTACTCATTTCTTAATACAAGTGGGCAGTAACTAATTCCACATAGGTAATGAATGACCCTGTCATGGGACTATTTAACAGCATTACTCTGGGTAGTAGGTAGAGTCTAAAAAAGTACAGGATACTCCTAAGGAATCATTTGGAGCATGATGTGTTTCAGGAACATTCTTTGATATTGCCATGGAACTTGCCCTACTGCCAACCACCCAAGAGATGTGATTTTTTTCCCTTGTATATTTCTTCACTGTGCTTGGTCTAATAACACTGTTTAGAAAATGAAAAGGCTGTTTGGGGTCAGAATGGCACACATAAAGATAAAGGTGATTGTGTGATAGATGTCTTAGAGTGACAAAATCATGAAGAGAGGAAAAACAACCATCATACAAAAATTTATGCACCGTTGGGACATTCTTGATTATCCATCAGGACACTCTTGATTAGTATGATCCTGTCAGCCCTTCTTCAAGGTTGATGAGGGTACTGGAGGGCTTACTGATCTCATAGTGGCTGAAGTATACTACATATGAGGCTCCCTGAGTGCTGAACATCTATAGGTAAGTCATTAAGCATGAAATTCCTGTCTTCAGGGAAGGTGATATTGATGTTTTCCATCCATGCTGAGGATAATATGCAAGTTCTACCTTTAGTGTGTACAAATTTAGCTATCAGGATGAAGTTTCCATCCTTGATCTGGGCTTGGTGGATCTAGGGTAGATCTCTTTCAGATCATCTGCATGATCCAAAAATAAGTCCTCGTACACATGCCACTAGGGTTATAGATTTAGAGAACTTACTATGGACTTATACAGAATGCTTTCATTGTTCAAATCTGTGCCCACACATGCTAAAAAAAAGTTGGCTGCACAGGATGTACTCTTTATATAGTTACAGACTCAAAACTAGAAGGAGTTTCTTACAGTGCACTTTTACTTTTTCCAGAAAAAAAACTCTGCCTTCTCAGCATCAAAATAAATTCCTTTAAGGTCTACAAGAGTCCAACATTCTTAAGAGTACCAAAATCAAATAATGATCCCAGTCATTTACATAAAATGGCCAATTATTTTCACATAGCCTATATACATTCTCTCATATGCTTTAAATCATCTGTAGGTTACTTATACCTGACATAATGTAAACATTCTGTTAAATGTCGTATACAGTATTATTTAAGGAATCATGACAAGAAAAAAGGTTTGCACGTGTTAGGACAGTTGCAAGTATCTTTTCCAAATAATTTTGAACTACATTCTTTGAACCCAGAGATATGGAAGCCACTAAGACAAAAAGAAAAACTATGAAAATGAATAATTTTTAATTTGATTAACCAAGTCTAGTAACAAATTCAAGTTAGGCCTGGGGCTGCTAGCTAGTATGTATGAGGTCCTGGGTTCAAGATCGAACATAAGAAAGAAAAGAGCAAGGCAAAGGCAAGGCAAGGGGAAAGGAAAAAACAGGAGCAGGGCCAAGGACAAAATCAAAGTCAAAAGGAAGTTCAAGGCAAGGACAAGGCAAAGGTACGCAAAGAGGAAGAGCAAATGGAAGGGAGAAGGGGAAGGGGAAATGAAAAAAAAAAGCAAATCAAATTAAAAATAAAAACTAAGATTTGCAATGAGTATGACTTTGTTTTCTTTGCCCTTTTTTCCACTGGTTCATTTTCATCATACATTATAAAATTATTTGGACAGCAGGCAAACTGGTCCCTTGTGGCAACAGTTTGAAAACCTCTGGCCTAATAGAAAGATCCACTGTGCAGCCACGTTCTGACAGACAATGATACATGCAAATGCAATTGAACCATAAGGTGTCCTTTACTTGACTGAGCATTGTATCTGAATGCTTCTGGTCAGAGGACTCCAAATGAGATTGGCATTGAAACCAGTGGACTCAGTAAAGAAGATGGTCCTTCCCGATATGAAGGAATATCATCCAATTCATCTAGGTCATAATATAATCTAGACCGAGGAAAGGAGAAATTGCACCTTTCATCCCACCTGTACATAGGAGCTTGGACATCTATCTACTTCTGCTCTCACATGGAAATTTGCTGCATGTGAGTCCTGCTTTTCAGACTAGCTTTTCCTGAATGTCTGTTTCTCCAGGCTTTTCTTCTAAACCACTACATAATTTATGGTTCCCAATCTTCTGCTGCTCTTTAACAATTCAGAATAGTATCTTGTTAACTGACTCTTCTGATTAAGAGAGCCAACACCATGGACTTGGAAACCATAGAGTCTGTGTTTCTTTGGGTCTGGCTCACTTCACTTAGTATGTTTTTTTCCAAGTCTTTCCATTTCCTTGGACATTTGTAAGGAAATTGAAAGACTTGGAAAAATTATATTATGCAGAGTAAGCCAGACCCAAAGAAAGATAGGCTCTATGGTTTCCCTCATTTGTGATAAATAGAATATGTCTAGGATATTCTCAGCAGAGGATCACAATGGCTCAATAGCAATGTGGATATGACCAAATAAAATGATTCTTATGGAAATGAACTCCAAGGAATAGAAGCAAAAGGGTTTTTCTTTATTGTACTATTTGAAGTTTTCTTTTTTCTTTCATTCTTTTTTCCTTTGATTTCTTCCATTGTCACTGTTTTTTATTTCTGTAACCTTTGTCTTGTATATAAGTTTATTGGATTTGGGGAAGGGAAGGAGAATCACAGAAATAGTGGGACAAAGGGTAAAGCAATGCAACAGTGATACTATGCACTATGAATATGAACTTTACAACTTAGGGGGAAGGGAAGTCGAGAGGAGGAATAAATGAAGAAGTGGGAGAAATGAAGAAAATGAGAAAGAGATAACACTGTTCAAAAAGAAATGGACTTGTTACCTTACTTATGTAACTTTAACCTGTCTCTACCTCACCTTTGCAATAAAGTTTATATATGTGGCCCACATCTCTAAGGTAAATCCCAATGAGTTCTCCTGACTTCCTGCCAACTCTGGTTGACCCAGGGCAGACGGGGTAAATCACCCAGTTGCCTGATCAAACAAGTAGAATAAAGCAAACAGACATATCAAGTTTCTGCCAGGGCATTGAGAGGTGTGCTGAGCACCAGGGAGCAGTAGCAAGTGCTGTTCCCAGTGACCTTCAGCCACAGTCTGAGGGCCTCACCTGGGTATGCTGACTGAAGAGGCAAACAGGCCTTTTCCTGGCTTGGACTGCCATGCAGGGCCTCAGTGAAGAATGGTCTAATTTGGGTCCTAGTTTCAAATGTCCAGAAGCCCAGGACCCCTGCAGATGCATCAAGGCTAGGAACTGAGGGTGCCACTCCTCGAAGTTGTGAACCACAGCAGAACCAGACAACTGTGGAAAAGAGCCAATGTTTCTGTTCTGCAGGCCTCTGGTGTCAGTGTGTTGACGCAGTGCTCAAGCACTACAGACAGGAGCCGATGAACAGGCACAACACAGTTTATTTCAACACAATCTCACTAATTGCAGGGGCTGGATTTGCCATGCTCCTGACACAGATCAAGCCATTAGGGTATGGAGGAGGCCACATGGCAGTCAGGACGAAGGTCCTGAGCTACAGAAAAAAAAAATCATCAGAGTCAGAAACAGGGGCTCATGCCTGTCATCGTAGCTACTCAGGATGCTAAGATCAGAGAATCAGAGTTCATATTTAGTACAGGTATCAAAGTCCATGAGACTCTTTTCTTCAATTAATCATGAAAAAGAAAGCCAGAAATGGAGCTGTGGCTCAAGTGGACAAGAAAGTTCAAGGACGGTGCCCTGAGTTCAATCCTCAGGACTGCCATTCACACATGCACAAACACACACACACACACACACACACACATACACACACACACACAGACATATACCACCTTAGCACCCAAACATGTCAGGGTAAAATCCTATGAAAATCTGCCTTGCCAAATGTAGGGGAGATTTACTGGTTTCAGTCATTTCAGGACATCTAGTACTCATTGAATCTTTCTTTGCTTGAAAATACAAGCTCTGTCCTATCCTTTACACTGAGCTTGAAGGCAAACATCAATATAAATAACTGTGCACATACGACAGACACTTAATGACTGCTTATTTCATTTCCAATAAAATGTCTGATACGACTAATAAGAATAACAATGCCAGCAGTGGTGGCACATGTCTATCATCCCAGAAAATAGGAAGACTATGAATTCAAAGCAAGCCTGGGCTATGGGCTAGGTGGTAACACCTTATCCCAAAAATTCAAGAACAAGATTGAAAACTCCATGCCAAGAGAAAGAGCCACACTGTATGATTCTACCCATGTAGGTAGAGAGGCAAGTCACAGTGACGGAAAGAAGATCAGTGACTGCCACCAGCTGAGGACAAAGGGACTGCTGAATGTCTTTCCTGGTTAATCGTGCCCATCACAAACCAGTGACCTCTGTACAATCATCTGAGTAGACTAAATGCCACTAAAGCATTCATATTTAAGTCATCCATTTCGTAGAACATAAATTACATTCTAATTGTAACGCTTAAGAAAATGAAAAGACAAGCCACAGTCTGGGTGGCAGTGCTGCCAAGATGTATTTCTTACTGTAGGACTTGTCTCTACAAGGAAGATGGTGGACAAATCAACAACAAAGCTAAAAATCCAATAAAACTATGCAGAACACTCGGAACAGACAATTCACTTGAGAAATGAGACTGAAATAAAATGTCTTTCACAGAAGACACCTACACACGGGCCAGGAAGCCTTCCATCCTCTGGCAATCTGGCTGTGCAGTCACCTGGTGAGTCCACCTGCAGAAGGGTATCTCTGGCTGTCCCAGTGGGACTGACCTCTTGGAGGCAGAGTACACAGCTGTAAACGCACAAGCTAAACCTTAAGGAAAGTGGAGTGTGGGAACCGTGTAGATGGCCCTGGTATCTGGACAGCTCCAGGCAAGGGCCGAGGGCTTGCAAGATCCTCAGAGAAGCACGAAGCGAGGAGCTGTGAGACAAGAAGAAATCTCGGGGTAGATGGGGATCGGGTCCCTGGACAGCTGTGTGGCCGGGATCTAAGGGCAGAGCGACACCAGGGTCCATGGCCAGCCCAGGGCAAGGGGCCAGACAATGTCTAGGGACAACCTGGGTACTAGGTCCTCATTCCAAATGGGTTGTGGGGCACGTCGGGACAAGGTGCCCAAGGCAGGCTGGAATCTTGTGGCAGTCTTGGTCTATGTACCCAAGGGTGAAGAATGAGGCTGTGTCCTGGATTCCCAGGGGCGCAGAGGACTTGCGCGTTTTCAGGTTCTGAGGGTGCGGGGGCCAAAAGAGGTGGCAACAAAGGTGCCTGAACCGGCCGTGCAGTTCCAGCCCCATTCATGGTGTGCTACTAGCAGCAATCACTCACCTCCATGGCTTGACTAGCAGCAATCCCTCGCCTCCATGGCTTGACTAGCAGCAATCCCTCGCCTCCATGGCTTGACTAGCAGCAATCCCTCGCCTCCATGGCTTGGCAGCTCCTCTGCCCTGCGCTTGAGTCCGCCGCGGGGCCATAGAATGCTTTAGGCCCCTCAGCCGCCTGGATGTTCCCCTGCAATGTTGTACGGGCGCTCGGGCGCTCGGGCACCTCGGCACCCCTTTGCCAACAACTATGACGCCCCAACATTGTGCTGCCTGGGCCTGGACAGCTCCTCCGTGGCCCACTCCTCCGACCCACTGCAACAGGGCTTGGTGCTGCCGGGTCTATGGACCGCTCCTCCACGCCCCCTCCAACCGCTGCACACCGCTGGACATGGCTCCCCCACCACCCACCCCTCTGCGCGCACAGCAGGAGGCTGGAGGCCACATGCCTATGTTAATCAGGAGGGAGCAGAAGCAGAGTTACAGAAGCTAAAACAGCTTATTAGTTATCAACCAAGTCTTTTCCAGAGGCAAAGGCAAAACATTTTTTGTGAGGTTTACAATTTCGATCCTATAATTATAATTGTACAATTGTAACTACATTTTAAGTTCATCCAGTTCCTTCTTTATTTTTCCTCATCACAACATTGGTTAATTGGAGATAAGAATGTCACAGATTTTCTTGCCTATCTGGCTTTGAACTACAATTAGACCTCAGCCTCCCCAAGTGACTAGAATGATAGTCATGGCCACTAGTGCCTGGCATATATGTGGATCTTATATCTAAAACACAAACATATATGCAAACATATACAGGTCATACCAAACTGACTAAAGTATGCTATAAGCTGGAGTGACCTAACCCCACGGCATAACTCCATCAAAAAGCAATTATGTTATCAGTTGATAATGTAACAAAAATGAAGATCAAAAAACTGAAATGTGTCTTGACTACAGCAGGTGGATGCTAATGGGAGGGGAAGTGAATGTAGAGAAGAATGGTGGAAGAATATACACATCAGACTCAATATAGATATGTGAAAATGGAATGTGGAAACGATGAGAAAGATAGGGTTGGGATAGGTGGGAGAAGGGGAAACTGATGGGAGAATGATGTGAACAAGATGCACTGTGCACAATAGATAAACACGTTAAATCAAAACTTTTGTAAGACTATTTGAAGGTAACAATAAACAAACATGGTAAAAATTGGGCAAAATGGGTTAGATAATTCACAAAAGGCCCTGTGGATATCATGAGAGATACAGTGAAAAGATGCCCAACATCAGTTATTAGGAAAATGTGACTCAAAAACACAGTGGGGTATTACTACAAATTTATAAAAGTGACAAAAGTGAAAAGGACTGATTTTTCTAGGTTCTAAGAAGTGAACGTGCAGAGTGTCTCCTGAAGGTTTATATATTGGAGGCTTGGTTCCCAAATGGCAAGGTTGTAAGGTGGTGTGCACCTTTTAAGGGAGGGGCCTAGTGGAAGGTGATTCAAGTATTTCTTGGAGGATATGGTTAAGTTCCTGTGACATGATTATAATAAAAGCCTGAATCTTTCTCCATTCAGTCTTTCTGTTTGTTTAACAAATCTCTCATGCACATCCTCTTGCTGTTGGTTGGACCTCCATGAGGTTATATCAGAGTTGAGCTGATAAACCACCTTGAGCCTTCAAAACTGTGGGCTGAGGAAACCTTTTTATTCTTATAAGGCTGCTTCAGGTATTTCCTTACAGTAACAACAACAAAAACCAGATACATCCACTAGGTTATCAAGTGCATGTAGAAATGGGAACTATAATAAATTGATACTGAGAACGTAAAAGTGTGTTACCACATAGGCAACTGGCTTGGCAATTACTTTAAAAAGTTAAAACCCACCTACCATTGATATTCCTAATTAGTAAGTTTCAGGGCAAAATATTCAAACTCCATTTATTTCTACAGAGTTTTGAAAATGAGAAATTAGGGCAAAAATTCTATTTATACCACTATAAAGAAGTTAAAAATCTAAATAATAGGAAAGATGCTCATGACAAATATTCAATATTTCTACAGACTCAATGTAATCACTGTAGAATCCTAGATGACATGTGCAGCTTCTATAAAAATAGTATTTTTTTTTCTTTTTTCCTAACACAAGCTAGGTATGCTCTACCACTTGAACCATATACTCAGCCTGTATTTCCTTCTTGAGAAATATGGCCTAACATGGCCTCAAATTTTTTATCCTTCTGACTCTGTCCCTTGAGTAGCTAGGACTAAGTACAGACATGCTCCTCCATGCCAAAGTGTTTCTTTGAAAAATGCAAAATTGAACTACTATATGATTGAGGAATTCAACTCCTAAACCTATTCCAGAAACTGAAAGGAAGTACATGAACCCCTATGTTCATAGAACAGTATTCACTGTAGTCAAGAAAGGTGGAAGCAAAAAAAGTGTCCCTTGGTGGATGACTGTACACAGAAAATGATATATACACACAGTGGAATATATACAGAAAATATGATATATACACAGAGTGGAATATTAGTCTTGGAAAGGAAGGTCAGAAGCTGATTGTTGGGCCTACCTTGGGACATTCCAGAGACCGACCCAAGCTGGCCCTTGGTCCTTCCTGGGAACTCCCTGAAAACCCTGTCCCCATATCCCAGGCTGCTCTGAGATTCTGGCTGGCCCTGGACCACTTGTCACCGGCTGCCCCAAGACCCCAGCCGGCCCTCAGCCCCTGGTCAGAGGCCAGGAGGCCCCAGCTCATCACCCAGAGCCGCCCTCCAGACTCCAACCCTCTCCTTCGGCTCCTGGCTTGGGGCAGCTGGGCTTTGGGCCCCTCGTCCAGGGCTGCACTGAGCTGCACACACACCCGGCCATCCTTTCCCCCAGCCCGTTTCCTAGGCTTCAGCGAGACCCGTCCAGGGTGCAGGGTGCAGGGTGCAGGGTGCAGGGCTGCTCTCTGGACAGTTGCCCACCAAGGAGGAGGCCTAGGCCCCGGGGTCCAGCCTTTGGTTCCAGTGCCTGCCCACCAGATCTCGGTCAGCCAGCGCTTGTAGAAGCTTCGCGAAACTTCCGTAAAACGTTCCCTTAGGTAATCGGTTATTTCTGACGGGTTTTTTCCAAGTCTCTCAGGGCGCAAGCGCGAATCCTGAGCCAGGTGGGCGGGGACAGGGCGGAGGGAAAGCTGCGCAGCGGCTGCTGAGGTGATCTTGGCCTGGGAACGGACCCGGAGCGCCCCGGACCGGTTTCCTCCAGACCTGATCTGGTTCCCCGCCCCTCACCTGGGGCTTTCCCTGAGATCAGGATTGCTGCCCTCTGCCGTTCGCCCGGGGTTTCCCAGAGACCTCGTCAGGCATTCGCCCACTCGCCCCTTTGGGCCTGAGATGCCCTGGTGTCACGGCCGGCCCTCGTCCGGTTGTCCCGAGACCCTGGTCCCCGCCCTGTGCTGCCTGGAGACCTGGCCAACCCGTGGCCACTCGTCCCGAGATACCCCAAGGCCACGGCCGGACTCGGCCACGAACACTGAGACCCGGTCGGGTCCCCCAGCTGCTTCCCACCAGCCAAAAGCCCGACCGACGGGCCCTCGTCCGGGGCTGCCGCGAGCCTCCGCCCAGCGCTTGGCCCCGGTCCCGAGCCGTCTCAGACCCTGTCTGCCCCCACTGCGTGTCCAGAGCTGCCCTGGGGTTCTGCACCAAGCAGGGGGCCCGCCCGGCCCCAGGCTGCAGCCTTTGGTTCCAGGCCCAGCCCCAGCAGACCTCAGTCAGCCAGCAGCTGCAGATGTTCCTCTGCAAATGTTCGCCAGGTAACCAGTTGTTTCTGGCGTGTTTTTTTTTAAAGTCTCGGAGGGCGCAAGTGCGAATGGAGACAGGTAGATGGCGCGGAGCCAAGGGAAATCCAGCAGCCCGGTCCCAACCCATGCCGGGAGCCCGCAGCTGAGTGAGTGCTGGGAGCAGAAGGTGGGGCATTGGGAGAGAGAAGAGCAGGAAGGTCCCAGGCCGGCCTGAGATCCGCCCCCACTGACCCCTGCCCTGGGCTGCCTCAAAATCCGGTCCACATCCCGGCCCCTTGGCCAGCGCTTCCAGACCTATCTGGCCGGCCTTAAGCCGCTCAACCGGAAATGTCCCAAGGCTGTGTCCGGCCCTAGTACTGAAGCCGGCCCTTGTCCCTTCCTCCTTGGCTGCTCTGAGATCTCGTTGAGCCCACAGCCCCTTCCTCACCCTGGGCTTCCCAGGGACCTGGGACGCCAGTCCTCGGTTCCTAGCTCCAATCGCCCAGAAATCCCCCTCTTGAACCAGGCCCCTAACACTGCCTTTTACTGCCCCCACTGGCCCCATAGCCCCTTGTCCTTGGCTTTCCCAAGACGCTGTCAGCTCCCTGACTCCACATCCAGACTTCTCCCAGACCTGTCAGACCGACCCCTGGCTCCTCGTCCAGGGCTGGCCTCTGAGACCCATCCAGTTGGCCCTTGTCCCCTCAGGCCAGGTTTCCCGGAGACGCAGCCAGGCCTTGGCCCCTTGGCCCTGGCTGCCTGGAGACCCCAGATGGCCCTTGGTTCCTTTTCCTGGGCTGCCCTGAGCCCCCTGTTGGTCCTAGGTCACTCATCCTGAGCTGCCCAGAAATCCGGCTGGCCAGCGCCTGGCCACTCACCCTGGGTTGCCCCAAGGCCCTGTCTGGGCCCCAGCTCCTCAGCCCAGGTTGCCTTGAGATCCTGTCTGGCACATTCCCCCCCTACCCCCCACCCCTCATGACCCTGTCTGGCTCCTCACCACCAGCACCCCATGTGGTCTGAGATATAATCCTGGCCCTTGGCCACTGGTTCCCCTGAGACTCCAGCTAGCAGACCATGGGCCCATAACTCCGGGATTTTCTGAGACCCAGCCAGCTGGCTCTTGGTCCCTTGCCCCAAGCTGCTACTCCCAGACCATGTCCATCTATCAGCCCCTCACCCTGGTCTGCCCCGAAACCCCTGCCATCTGTGTTGCCTGCCCCTCTTAGAGGCCCTCAGTATGTTCTAAGCTGTTCACTCCACCTTCAAAGGGTTCCTATTGGGTTCAGGGTCCCTCAGTGGGATTGTCAGAAAGGAGCTTCTCTCAAGTAGGTAAGACTCATGAGGGTACTAGTGTGGCCAGGTTGCAGGGGGCAGGCTTCCTGGCCACTGTGTAGATGTCTTCTTTGAAAGACATTTTGTTTTATCTTGTAAGAAATGAGACAGTGTCTCAGTCAAGCCTAGGCTGTCCTTGAACTCAGTTTCCTCCTGAATGCACCACCACAGTGGGCTCACTTCTTTGCCAAATTGGAGCGACAGTGTGCTTAACTCCCATTGTGCTGCTAAGGAACTTCCTTGGGCAGTTGGCAGTGGCTAGGGGCAGCTACAAGGCTTATGTGTTGATGAAGTGGGCGGTGCAGCCTGCTCTGGCCCCTTGTTGCTAGACTGGAGTGATCTGGTTCCTGGAAGTTGAAATACACTATTTTTTGTTCTGCTAGGTTAACCCAGGCAGGTGTCAGGGTTGTGTGTAGGAGAGGAGGACTGAAAATGTGGTTCTCATCTGGTCTTGACAAGTGAAAGGCAGGCTTACAAGGGTATGGGTAGGCAGAGTTCAGCTGCCTCTTACCACATGTACTCATGTGCTTATCCTCTCTTCCCACCCCATTTTTGCTTTGTGCTGTGTATGAGGAACTGTTGCTAAAGTTCTTAAGTGGGAAATTCAGAGGTAAACTAACATTCTTCTCTTAACTATCTTTTTTTTTTTTTTGCGCCAGTCCTGGGCCTTGGACTCAGGGCCTGAGCACTGTCCCTGGCTTCTTTTTGCTCAAGGCTAGCACTCTGCCACTTGAGCCACAGCGCCACTTCTGGCCATTTTCTGTATATGTGGTGCTGGGGAATTGAACCCAGGGCCTCATGTATACGAGGCAAGCACTCTTGCCACTAGGCCATATTCCCAGCCCCTTCTCTTAACTATCTTGAGTACAGGTCTTGCTGTGCACCTTAGTCTGGAATTTGGACTCGCTGTGGTCCTTCCCCATCATCCTGAGTGCTTGGATTATGGGATGCCTGGTTCATTTATTTTAAATTTATTTTTTGGTAGTACTGGGGTTTGAACTCAGTGCATTGCACTTGGTGTACAGGTACTTCAACCTCTGAGCCACACCTCCTGCCCTAGCCCTTTTTGCTTTATTTTTCTGATAGGTTCTAACTTCCTCACTTGGACTTTTATTCTTCTACCTATGCCTCCCAGGAAGCTGTGATTACAGGAATGAGCTATAATGCTCAAAGGAAGGGTCCAATTTTTAAAATCTTTAAAAAATATCCTTGGAAGCAACCATCATAAAAGACCACATGAACACAGTCACATACAGCAAAAGGTTATCCTCAGGCCAATTCTCTCACATGAGAGGGAGAAATGGCACCTGTCCTTCATTCAGGGGCATTTTCATTAGTCAGGTGACTAGAAGTGGAAGTACTCTGCATGGGCAGTTATATACTAAAGATAACACATAGTAGCAGGAAGGGATTTTCTAATTGCAACAGTTAGGCAGCATTCTACTGATACAGCTGGGGGCTAGAGATACTAAAAATATTGGTGAAAGAAAGTTTTAGGACAAGTTTGTATTTTACTCTAAGCTTGCTGACTAGCTTAGCTCCTTTTGCATTCTGATTATTTTCACTAATTTATCATAGATGGCAGGAAAGAATAACCATATCCTACAATTGCTGCAAGATCTTATACATCTGACCTTTTCCCTGCTCTTTCTTCTCTACTTCTATCTCTGTTTAGCCTGCTTTGAGCTTGAAAGATGCTCCAGATTGGCTTTTGCCATTACTGTTAACACAGAGCCATAAATTAGGCACACACACAGGCTTGCCTTTGACTTCAATAATAACCAAAATTGCTTTTCTTGTAAATATTGATACGTGTGTCAACTTTTCTTTGTAGTGATTATTTTTAGGATGTCACACCACTTAAAAGTTAATAACTATTCAGTGTGTCAGCAGCAGGAATTCCTTTGCTTTGATCTCTGTTCTAATTCTGTATCTTGGGTTTGGTGCATTTCAGTGTTCATATCATTTACTTTTTAAGTCTTTTCTATGTACTAGAATTTCCTTAATCTTCATCCTAGGTTCAGTTTTTGTAAGGGATGTGTAGCTATAAGTCAGAAGATTGTTGTTCATGTATAACCACTGCCCTTGTCCTGCTTTTGCATGCCTTGTTTCTGACTCCCAAAGGCCACAAGTTTTGTGGGTGTGCCTGTGAAGGATGTGTCACAGGTTTGCTGATCACCACTTCCTGTGGTCCTTTGTGTGCTCAGGTGCAGGCCACCTGTCACACATTGGCTTGGAGGCATGCTTGTATGCCTCATTTCCTTTTGGAAATGGACAGTTCTGGCTCAAATAATTATGGAGAGTGTGGTTGTGGGCTCAGAAGGGCTTTAGGGGAAGAGTTTATGCAAAACTCTTCAGTCTATCATAGTTGATAGAGTTTGGGAGGTTGGCCCTGGCCTTTCTTTGCCTTCCAGAAGGATTTTGGCCATGGAAGACAAGAAGGAGACCACCATCTTTTCCACCATGAGGACGTTGGACAACTTCATTTCTTACTGGAAAGAACTTCTCATCTGGATGTGTCTACTTCTGTCCCAGATTCTCTACAAATGCAATACCATTGGAGCAACCAGGTGAGTTCTGTGTGCCTGGTGAGGTCTCTGGGTGGATACCTGGGCACAAAGACCCCTGGTAAAGTCCTGTATAGCGCAGGTAAGCAGCCAGAAGGAGTAGAGTGGTATAGGGTAGTTTCTGGGTAGACAGTTGGGCTTAAGTAGGGCTTCTTCCCATCTTAGATTGTTGAAGCAGATCAACATGAATTGAGCCTAGTGGCCAGATGACTGCCATCCAGATCTCATCCTACATGGATATGCTGACATTTAGGGTGATTGTAGGGGGCCAGGGCCTGTTGTGAACCATTGTCATAAAGGCTGCCTCACTCTGGTGAGTGCTCTTCTCCTCATGAGTGCTCTCCTCCTGACTTTCCTCTCCTGGTTTTTACTGTCATCCTAGTGAGTGCTCAGCATTGTCCTCCACTTGTGGATTGGTGAATGCTGATGACACTCTTGGAGAGCCTGAGAGGAGAAACACCAGTGTGTCCTCCTCTTTCATGAGGAGGCTGTGTTGTAAGCACAGGTGGCTATTAGCATCATGAGAAAACAAGGCGAAAAGTGAGGGTGGGTATTTCACCACATCAGCCTGTGGAAGCCATTTGTATACTATGGGGTGATTTTTTTACTACACAAGTTTATCCTGATTTGAGTTCTGTTTAACCTCAAGTTCTTGGGAATGCTCACAAAGGGGTCAATCTCCTGAAGGAATCCAGACTCTGGAGGGTAGTGGGCTCAGTCCCAGTTGAGGCTTCTTTTCCTGTTCACTTTCCCCTCTGTGTGCTCTGGAGCCATTCTGCAATGACATCCTAAAGCAAATGAGCAAGGGAACAGATGAGGTTTGTGTACATTGGCCTGCTAAGTGATGGAGAGTTAAGTGTGCCTTACAGCTCTGTGTGGTACACTGCCCTTCTCGAGTTCTATCTTTTGAGGGTAGATCTTCTATATTCATTTTTTGTCAGCCCTGGGGCTTAAACTCTGGTCCTGAGTGCTGTCCCCAAGCTCTTAAGCTGAAGGCTACCATTCTACCACTTGAGCCACCGTGCCACTTTTGGTTTTCTGGTAGTTAATTGGAGTTGAGTCTTATGGACTTTCCTGCCTGGGCTGGCATTGAACTACAATCCTCAGATTTCAGCCTCCTGAGTAACTAGCATTGCAGACGCGAGCCACTGGTGTCTACCTCTAAATTCCTTTTTGGTGGTAAAACACTTTTATGAATGATAGGTGACTTTTGTGTGATTAGTGGTTGAATAAGAAGTTGGTTAAGTTTTATCTTAAAAATTCTTTAATTGATGCAAACATCTGGGGATTTATGGCCTATCTATTAAACCCAAAGGATTCTGGAACCTGAATTGGACTGTGATGGTCCTCACTCCTCCTTGTCAAGGGTTTCTGCAGGTTGGCATCAGAGACTGAGTGCTGTACCAGAGAGGTGATTGTCATGACCAGGCCTGTTGGAGATCTGGCTTTGGCTTTATCCTTCCTGGATGCCATTCTTTCTTTTCCAACAGAGCTCCCTGAGTGGCAGTGAGGGACCAGAGGACACGGCTGGTCTGGGGAAGCTAGGGGTCTGGGGAAGCTAGGGATCCAGGTGTGGATGAGTATCTTGCCTGGAAGGCCTTCTTCCTCCTTTTAAGGCCCTTTGAGATGGAAGTGTAAGGCACGTACTCTATCATGCCTTAGTGTGTGTAAAGAGAAGGAAAGTACATTATCTTCAGGATGTAATTGGTGCCTTAGAAAGATAGAAACATGGATCGGGTGTGACTGGGCCCCTGACACACCTGTCATCCTTGTGTGGTCGGGTCCACCCTTCTCTGCAGAGACTGAGGCTTGGCATAGAAGTGACAGCTGAAAGCTAACGAAGGTGAAGGATAGAGCTAAGATCCCCTGGATGACAGTGAAGAAGGCTGAGATGAGTTGAATGTAGAAGGACTAAGGAAGGACTAAAGATCATGCGTAGGTGGAGGAGTGGAAATGCTGGCTGCTGGCCAGAAGAAACCTCAGCTCCAACTGTCACATTGGTCTAGGGCTTCTGTGACTGGTTTCTACCCACCATGTTTCAGTGACAGCCACATGCTACTGCTCCTTTGTGGCAAACCAGAAGTGCCTCTAAAGAGTGCCCAGTGTCCCCTGAGGTGAGACTGTACCCTATGGGGAGTTGCCACTGTAGCCCAGTGGTTCTCAGAGTTTTAAATACCATAAGCCTTCCAGTAATGTCTCTAGGAGATTCTGAGTTGAGTGAGAGTGGTATAGCCGAAAATTCTGTGTGCATCACTTACCTAGAAGTGTATTTATCTGAGTTACACAAAACTAATCCCCAGAGCACTTTAAAAATTGTGGTCCTGGGGTAGGTACATGGTTCAGTTGATCCACCAGAAGCCTAGCAAGCTTAACATGCTGAGTTTTTTTTTAACCCCAGTCTTACAAAAAAAAAAAAAAAAAAGGTGTGGTGCAGAAAAGTGTGGTGGGTGATGCATACCTCTGGTCTCAGCACTGGGGTGACTGAGCAGGAGGCTGGGGTGTTCAAGATGTGTGGCAGCTTTGGCTTTGTAGCAAGAGCTTGTCTTTAAAAACAAGCTGGAAAAGCTGGGGGTGGCTGGGTATGGGGGAAGAGGGGCTCATTGTAACTTAACTTGCTGTTACTGTTCCCTTGAGTCCCTTCGAGGTATGGTTCAACCTTCATGGGCCTGCAGTCCTGTGTGTGCTTTCATTAAACCTTCCTTGGTCTGGGTTTGGCGCATGTTAGACAAGAGCAACATAGGCCTTACTCTGATTCATACTTGAGTATGTTTCCTAGTGTGAGAAAAGCTTCTTTTCTGTCAAAAGTAGATTGCTTCCTTTCAGTCAATCTTGTGAGAATTGTTTCTCTGAAAAGTTCTTTTGTCCTGGGGGCTGGGGGCTTGCCCTTTGTTGATTACATTTAGTTACATCATTTGCCTACTGCACTTTAAGACCAGACATCCTGTTAGAAGCTCCTTGAATGTTGGTGACATCCTGTTAATCCACATCTTTTTGCAAATTCTGTATCTAAGCTCAGCCAATCTGAGCACAGAAGTAAGGCCTGTTGCTTTAGGAATAAATGGGAGCAGCCCGCCTATTGGGTGTGCTTGCAGATTTTTGGTTGATGGCAAACCCTTCTGCAGAAGTAAATTTTGCCTTGCTGAGTTCCTTTGGAGTTGATATTCTTATTCCTACAGGACACCCCAATATCCAGAGCCATTTCTAACACTACTGGTTCTAGTGATAGATTGTCTGGGCAGCTTTCATGAAAACTTTCATGGAGAGAACAGCAATAACCCTTGTCCTCCCAGAATCCCATCCCTGCGTCCTCCTTTCTCTGTGGCTCATAGAGATCCTGTCTAGTCCCTGTGTATCATGGAGAAAAAAGATCTGAGCAAGAGCTTCTACTTTTGGCCCTAGCTTCTCCACACTTAATGGTAGGGTGTGGCTGTTAGGTCTACATGATGTGGCAGTTGGAGGCAGTGATTGTGTCTGCAAGTCAGTGTCTATGCCCTGTCTTGTTCCAGTTACCAGGTGGTTGCAAGGAACACTCACTTAAGGATGATCTGAATGTATTCAACAAGATCTGCTGCTGCAGAAACCAAGCTTCTTTCTAAGGCTGATTCTAAATTTTACATTTTTCATGCTTCATCTCCTTCCTGAAAAGATGGTCTCAGTGAGCAGACAGTGTAAAGAGTTTGGCATGATTCATGTAAGGTACCTTCTGGGGATGCCTGGTTCCTTAGAGTGGAGCCTGCCTTGCTGCTGTTGCAGGAGCACTGGCACACACACATGGGGTCCCAGGTCTTGTCCTGGTGAACTGTAGACCAAGGGAAGGCTTTGTTTCATCCATGTGTTTTGGAAACGGACTGAATGTTGGCATTCTTGGGAACTAGACCCTCCTCTGACCTTCCCTGTCCCTCTTATACAGTGTTGAAGATCACAGGTGCCTAGAGGAGACAGATGAGTGCCACTGGGGAGTGCACCCAGACGTTTTACGTCATTAGTATTCTGTTTCTACAAGCTTCCTCCAATTGATAGAGAAGGATGCAAGCTTATTTTTCCCTCTGCAGTGGCAGCAGTTTGTTAAGGTTGTTCCATTATCTGTCTACTGAAGGAATATTGGCAGGAGACTGTGTGTGACAGCCTTCTAGAAAAGACAGCTCCTGTCTTACACTGGCTGCCCTGGGATCTGGGTCCTTGGTCCCTTGTGCTATTGTGCTGGAGAGGAGCCTTGCATATCCTCAATAAAGAGAAGAGAAGCCTCTGTGGCTGTTCAGTCCTGCTTATAGCTTGCATGTGGCTGTATTGCCCTTCACCCAGTTTATGGCTCTCCTCACTGTGAAGCTATGGCCCTAGCCCCCTATGACACTGTCCTCCACCACAGTGTACAGTGTCTGTTTTCCTGAATCCAGTGAGACATGCTGCTTGGTGGACATGGCTTAATACCTCTGTCCTCTGAGGGCCAATTCAATGTGCACTGTTGTGACAGAGTGAACTGTGCAGGTTTGGGGGGGGTGGGGGAAGATACCACTGCTGCATGCCTTCCCAGAGGGTATGGAGAAACAATGTTGCCATGTTCCAATGTGTTGTCAGGACAGGGAACAGATTCTGTGGCCTCTTTGCAAAGGGTGCTGGGACACCCTGGCCCAGGCTACCCAGCATCACTGTGGCAAGGCTGCTGACTGGGGCCATTGCCTTGCCCTCTGTGTGCTTGTTCTGTGTTGTTGATGTCAGGCCTTGTTTGCATGTTTGCTTATCCAGCAGGGCTGGCTGTTCTCATAGCCCAGCCAGCATGCTCTTTCCCCAGGTGTTATGTGGACTGTTGCCCAGATAGATGCTCCAGAGTGGAGGGTGGTAGGTGTTTCAGGTGGATTCACAAATCATTCTGGAAGCTTCTGGATGGGCAGCCCTCCTTTTGGGTCCTCTGTTTCCACAGTAGATGCTAACAGGAACTCCTAAACATTACACCTACCAATCCAGGAAAGATGGCAATATGTTTGAGAGGTGAATAGCAAAGGGGATAAAAGTGATATAGGAGGATATCTAGAAAGCCTTCCAACTCCAGGACCCTTTCTCTTTGGAGAAGTCTGCTACTTTCTCTTCAGCTCAAATGGTGGAGAACTAGCCTTGAGTAAAAAGCTAAAAGACAGCGTTAGGTCTTGAGTTAAAGCCTTAGCACTAACATACACACCTACCCACAGCCAACCTGCTCCCCACCCCCAATAAGTTCCTGGGATTCATGGTAGCCCCTGTTTTCTTGAGATGGATGAATCATCTCCTGACAGGAAACAACAAAGGAGCAGTGTCATCTCCACCAGAGGGCAGTGTTTGGTAGGTGGGTCTGGGGGAAGTGATTTTCCAGTGGCTGTGGGTGCTGATCAGTGCCTTCCCAGGCTTCAGTCTTGGTGGGGATTTTTTGTTTTGTTTTGTTTTGTTTTTCTGTAATTAGTGTTTAAAGACGGAAGTGGCCTCAGCACATGAAGGACGGGAAAGTGGATGCAGCCACCAACACAAAGTTTAACCTGACTTCTGTCCCATATCCCAGTGTTAGCTGCCTTATGTTAGAGCATATCACACTCAGTAAATGTGTGCCTAGAGGAGTGATAAGATGATGGTTCCAGCCAATACTCTGGCATGTCACTTATTCCTTCTATTTTCTTGGGAAAACATGAATGTAAATTTTGAGGGATTTGATTTGGAGATAGGGTCTTGCTATGGAACCCTTGAAGTCTACTCTATCTAGTGTTGTGATTTATCAGCCTTCGCCACCACTCCCACCTTCTTGTTTATGTTTTAAAGTCACTGTCTTTAGGAGGGGGGGGCATAGGGTGGGTGCTAGTGCTGGGCCTTGAGCACAGAGCATCAGGCTCTTACTTGGTCCCCTCCCTGTCATCCAACACTAGTGCTCTACCACTTGAGCCAACTCCAGTTCTTGTTTCTTGCTTGTAAAGTGGAAATACAAGTTTCACAGAATTGTCTGCTCAGAATTTGGAACCTGGGGCTTCTGAGTAGCTAGGAAGACTGGCAAGAGCCATTACTGGTCAGGTCCAGTCTCTGCTTTTATTATTTAGATCAGTGATGTGTAAGACATTTCTTTTTTTAATTTTTATCAAAGTGAAGTGCAGAGGGGTTACAATTTCATATGTAATGCAGTGAGTACATTTCTTACCCAACTTGTTACCTCCTCCTAAGATATTTAAAAACTCTTTTGTATCAAAGTAGCTTCCTTTCTGTTAATCTTGTAGTCATTGGTTTTTTTTTTTTTTAAATGCCTATTTTGGCCAGGTGTAAATTGGCCCTGGCCAATTACACTTTAGTTACATCCTTTTCTTGTTGCTTTAGTGAAAACATCCTGTTAGGAACTACTTTAATTTTAGTTACATACTGTTAACTAAACCACATCCTATTGCAGATTATAAATCTGAGTAGTCTATTTAGGCAGAGGGGCAGGGTCTGCTGGATTAGGGATAAAAATCGAGCAGCCTGCCTGTTGTAGTGTGCTTGCTTATGGAGTTTTGGTTGATGGTGCCCTCTTCTGCAGAAGTAGACTGCCTTGTTGAGTTCCTTTTGATTTGGAGTCTTTCTTCCTATGTGGTACTGCAACATGTGAAGATATTTCTAACATGATTTTCTTTTCTTTTTTTTTTAAGTTTTTATTATCAAACTGAATTACAGAGAGGTTACAGTTTCATACATTAGGTATTGGATACATTTCTTGTACTGTTTGTTACCTCGTCCCTCATTCCCCCTCCCCCTCCCACTTTCCCTCTCCCCCCCATATGAGTTGTTCAGTTCATTTACATCTATCAGTTTTGCAAATATTGCTTTTGTAGTTGTTTGTCTTTTTTTACCCTGTGTCCCTCAATTTTGGTACTCCCTTTCAATTTCCTAGTTCTAATACCAGTAAACACCGTTTCCAATATACTCAGATAAGACACAGAGATAGTGTAGGTACAACCACAGGAAGGTGATACCAGAAGATCATCAATAATAGAAGCTACAGTTACACATGGCACATTGAAAGTAGTTACAACTGTGATATAACAATCGTTTCCATAACATGGAGTTCATTTCACTTAGCATCATCTTATGTGTTCATAAGGGTATAGCTATTGGGCTCTTGTGATCCTCTGCTGTGACTTGCCTAAACCTGTGCTAATTATTCCCTATAAGGGAGACCATAGAGTTTCTTTGGGTCTGGCTCACTTCACTTAGTATAACTTTTTCCAAGTCCCTCCATTTCCTTACAAATGGGGCAATGTCATTCTTTCTGAGAGAGGCATAAAATTCCAATGTGTATATGTACCACTTTTTCCTGATCCATTCGTCTACTAAGGGGCATCTGGGTTGGTTCCAGATTCTAGCTATGACAAATTGGGCTGCGATGAACATTGTTGTGCTGGTGGCTTTAGTGTGATTTTGTTCGTGGTCTTTTGGATAGATACCCAAAAGTGGGACTGCTGGGTCATAGGGGAATTCTATGTTGAGCCTTCTGAGGAATCTTTATACCGCTTTCCAGCGTGGCTGAACCAGTTTACATTCCCACCAACAATGAAGTAGGGTTCACTTTTGGCCATATCCCCTCCAACAATTGTTATTGTTAGTTTTCTTGATATAGGACATTCTTACTGGGGTGAGATGGAATCCCAATGTTGTTTTGATTTGCATTTCTTTTATGGCCAGTGATGTAGAGCACTTTTTCATATGTCTCTTGGCCATTCTCATTTCCTCATCAGAGAAGTCTCTTTGTAAGTCTTTAGCCCACTTGATGAGGGGGCTATTGGTTCTTTGAGGTTTTGTTTTGGAGAAAGGTAATTTTTTTAGTTCTGCATATATTTTAGATATGAGGCCTTTGTCCGTTGAATGGCCAGTAAAGATCTTATCTCAATCTGTGGGCTGTTTATCTTGCGAGCTATGTCCTTTTTGTTTGTTTTTTTTTTTTTTTTTGCCAGTCCTGGGCCTTGGACTCAGGGCCTAAGCACTGTCCCTGGCTTCTTCCCGCTAAAGGCTAGCACTCTGCCACTTGAGCCACAGCGCCGCTTCTGGCCGTTTTCTGTATATGTGGTGCTGGGGAATCGAACCTAGGGCCTCGGGTATACCGAGGCAGGCACTCTTGCCACTAGGCTATATCCCCAGCCCGCGAGCTATGTCCTTTGCCTTGCAGAAGCTCTGCAGTTTGATGCAGTCCCATTTGTCCAACCTTTCTTTGATTTGTAGCCTTTCTGGGTCTTTGTTAAGGAAGTTCCGTCCTGTGCCAAGGAGCCCAAGTGTTTCTCCTACTCCTTCCTTTACTGTTTTCAGGGTGTCTGTTTTTATTTCGAGGCCTTTGATCCATTTGGAATTGATTTTGGTGCAGGGTGATATATAAGGATCTAGTTTTAGTTTGTTGTATGTGTTGAACCAGCTTTGCCAACACCATTTGTTAAAGAGGCTATCTTTCTTCCAGACTATTGTTTTAGCTCCTTTATCAAAGATTAAGTAGGTGTAGTTCTGTGGGTTCATTTCTGGGTCTTCAATTCTGTCCCATTGGTCTTCAGGCCTGTTCAGGTGCCAATGCCAAGCTGTTTTTATTACTATAGCTTTATAATACAGTTTGAAATTGGGTATTTTAATTCCTCCAGCACTGTTCTTTCTGCTTAGGATTGTTTTTGCTATTCTAGGTCTTTTATTGTTCCATATGAATTTCTGGATTGCTTCCTCTATTTCATTAAAAAATGGTGTTGGGATATTAATGGGTATTGCATTGAATTTGTAGATAGCCTTTGGCAATATTGCCATTTTGATTATATTAATCCTCCCAATCCAGGAGCATGGAAGGTTTTTCCATTTTCTTAGTTCTGCCTTAATTTCATTTTTCATGTTTTTAAAGTTCTTATCATTGAAGTCTTTCACTTCTTTGGTTAAGGTTATTCCTAGGTATTTTATGTTTTTTGAGGCTATTGCAAAAGGAGTTGCTTTCCTGATTTCAGCCTCAGTTTTCGGGTTGTTAGCATAGAGAAAGGCCGTTGATTTTTGAGGGTTTATTTTATATCCTGCAACTTTGCCAAAGTTTTGGGTCAGCTCTAGTAGCTTGGGGGTAGAGTCTATGGGGTTCTTTAAGTATAGGACATGTTTTTATTTTCAATTGATACACATCTAGTTTGTAAGAATGTTCCTTAGATATGTATCAGATATTTCTTGTTCCTGGTTTTCTTTTCTCTTTGGATAATTTGAACATTTCATATGACTTGGTTTTATGTAGAACTTGGCCTTCCCTGGCAGTTTCTATACTAAGTATAATCACCTTGGGACAGCACTCAGGCCCAGCACTGCCACAACAAAGCATAACCCTTCTCTCCCAGCTTGTGTATTGGTCCTATATGTGGTACATACAGGTAACTCTGAAGTTTCCCAGGCCACACCAGAGAGGAATGGTTTCTTACCCTCCAGAGGAACTAAGAGAAGTCTAAGGGGAAGCACAGAGCCTCTGTACCCTGTGCTTCAGATAGGAGGGATGATGTTGTCAGGTGTGAGTGGCTGGGAATTCCACCAAGTGGAGAAAAATGACTGATGTGTAGCTGTGGCCATTTGGCATTCCTGTTCCTGGTTCATCCTCTTGGACATTGCTGTCTGTTTGACTTGCTAAGCTAGGCAGAAGGCAAGTGCTGGCAAAGCTGTGTGAAGGCACTGGAGGTAACTTTTCCCCCTTCAATACTGGGGTTTGAACTCAGGTTCTTGTTCCCTCAGCCACATCCCCATGACTTTTTTGCTTTTGTTACTTTTTAGATAGGACTTTGGTATTGGCTTGGCATCCTCCTACCTCTTTCTCCCACATAGCTGAGATTACAGGCACAACATTAGGCCTCTGACAGTAATACTAAAGTAACAAGTCAGAAAGACTTGTGGCTTTGGTCCTATATGTGCAGGGGACTGAGAAAGCCGCCCATGGCCTCTAGAGGTTGGGCGACCCTAAGAGAGTGGACCTGGCTTCTCTTTGCTTGCTTCCAGAAGTTCTGTGGTTCTGGAGGTGGGATGTGATGTGTTTGAGAGTAAGGCCACCTCCTCATTTCCTTTGCTCCAGCAGATGAGCAAGGTGTAGAAGAACATGAAGTTGAAGCTCAGCTACCTCTCTGCCAAATCTCATGGCACCCTGACTCCACTCTGGTCCCCACAGAATGGCATGTCTCCTCACTAGTGTGCGAGAAGGAAGAAGGAAAGGAGGTCTGTGGTGCTAAAGGCCATTGTCACAGTGGTGAATGGGTTAACATGCCCTGGTCACCACTGGGCTAACTGCCCTTTGGCCCATTTCCTCCTTTTGGGCACTGCACTCCCTCCGTGTAGCCTCCGCCCCACCTTCTTGTCTGGTTGTGGGGGCTGTCTGCCTTCCCTCCTAAGCCTGAAGAGCTTCTATCAGAGCCCAAGGGCTCAGAGCTCCCTTCAGGCATTGCCAAGTGGACCCCTCTGTGGGCACCATACCAGCTTCCTTGGCCTGTGGCTTCAGGAAGCCTGACCCTCAGGCCCAGGAGAGAGTTGGAGGGCTCTGACTAGCAGGGACAGGTGGCCAGGCCTGGCAAGGGGTGGTCAGGGGTCCAGTCCTTGTTTTGGCCTCTCCACTTGGCTAGACCTGGGTTAGCCACCTGCTTGCTCTAGAAATAATATGAACTTCCCTTAACAGTTCTACACAATTGGTTCTTTAAGGTGGCTTTAAAAAAGATTATAAAATTGGTCTATTGCAAAGGAAATTTAAGAATAACCAACTAAATTCCTACCTCTATGCTACCCAATAAAAGGAAAAGGTGTTAACCACTTCTTTGTGAGGAACAAAAAAGACTACATCCAGGTTGTTTTTCTGGAAAGAGAAGAACCCTCATGTTGGGGTCCTCAGCCCCCTGGTGCTTCTAAGCAGGAGAAGTGGGGAGCGTACCCCTCAGAGTGAGCCAGAGATGAGGCAGAGCCACAAAACCGCCCACCCCCCTTACGTTTAAGGCAGGACACGCAGACGATTCCGGGGAAAATGTCACGCAGTCTTCCGACTTTAATATGAAAAACCGCACTTATAAAGGCTGAATGGTGCCAGGAAGGGGAGGGATGTAGTGTGCCTAGCTAGGCACTGTGATTGGCTGCCTGGGCTGTCCGCCAGGTTCCAGACCCGGAAGGCAGGCGAGGCTAACAGGGCTGGGAAAGGAAGTGAGCAGCAGCGAGACCTCTTGCCCTAAGACCAACATCTCCTCACCCAGTGGCACTGACCTCCCCCTCTTCGCTGCTGGCTGACCCTCCAAGCCTGCCCTCTGTACCATTCCAGGATCCAGGACCCCTCCACACTTCCCCAGGCACTGTACTGTATGGGCCACCTCTTAAAGCTACAAGGCATCTGGGGCGGGCATGCCCCACATCTCCCCCTTTTGTTTTTTATTAATAACAGAGGAGGGGCACCAGGCTGGGAGTATGGGCAGAGGTTGTCTCTTCTGGAACTACTTCCTGATGTAAAGGGGCGAAGGAATCAGGGGTCCCTGATTCGTCATTTGGCCTGGTACCGTCCAGTTCGGTTGGTAAAAGTTCTCATCATTTCCACAAGAAAGGTTATCAGGGCCAAAGGGTGTCATGGTCTCCTCTGGCTACCTCCTGCAGCTTCAGCATGTCAAGGAGTCACTGGGGCTGGGGTCTTCAGGGTCCAGATCTGTGCTGGGCACAGCAGTTTAGTAAGAGGATGGCCTTGAACTGCAAGTTCCCAGGTGGCGGCCTCAATGAGGGATGTTATCCTGTTAAAAGAGACTTTTGAAGAGGTCAGGCAAAAGACTGACTGCTGGAGCCAGCTGGCAGCAAAAAGGGAATCCTGAATGAGGGGGGCAAGGATTAAAGAAAAGGAAAAATACAAGACAAGAGGCAAAGTATGGGGTTCGGGAGGTCTGCAACTTAAGATTGTAACTCAAGACTGTAGCCAGGTTTATTCTTAACTTCCAGGTTATATGCAGTTTGAAAACCAGGAAATAGCATAGGCTTAAAATTCCAGGACACAAAAAGGCTTGGAGTTAGCAATACCCAACATAGCTAAGACAGGATGAGGTTGGTTAACATAAGAATGGACCCCAGAGCAATACCTGATGGTAGCTAAGACAGGATGAGCTTGGTTAACATAAGAATGGACTCATGGCAGACATAGTAAAGCATTTCCAATTTTCCATTAAACCATGTCATTGCACGTCCTTGAAAACACAGCCAGAGGTCAGGAAGAATTTAGATGCAAGTTTGACTCGACAACTCCCCCGTCTTTGTTTAAAGAAGCGAACCCACCTGTCTTAGGTTGGATGGGTCACCCAGCCTGCCTTACCTGTCATCGGGATCTTCTTCAGAGCAAAGCTGAAGGCCCTGTCTTAGTCTTAGGTCGGCCAAACTGGCCCCGCCCTCAAACCCGTCTCTGGCTGCAGTTCCTCTCTGGGGGAAATTCATTCACTTGGAGCGTGACCTTATGCAGCTGACTGGCTAAACTCATTAAAGAGTTTTGCAATATGCGACAATGCAAGGAAGGCATAGGAAAATAATCAGCAAAAGTATCCCTGGGCCTTGTAAGTGCAGGGCTTGCATAGTATTATGAGCAAGCTGATTAACACAGTGAGCTCTCTGCATACTTTGTGTTAAAGCCACAGTAGCTGCTGTAGCAGAGGCAGCTAAGGAAAGGAAGGCTACAATGCCTGCTATCAATAGCCCTATACATCATCTAGGGCACATGAGCTCTTTTAAATGTTTTAACAATTGAATACCTGTTTCTTCATACCAAGCTTCAGATATGTTCACAGGAAGCATGACAAATGGAGGCTGCTTAATAACAATTACAGAATCAATAAGGCCACTATACAAGCAATTTGTAAAAGAACAGTTAGTACAAGTAACATTGAAATACATGGCTCCTAGAGAAATATTAAAAGGTCCATACATAATGGCATAAGGAGGTGTTACACAACTCATAATATTTTTTAAAGAAGAAGAAGTGGGCAGGAGATATTATTTAGGGAAGCCACTAACATCCAGACATGGTGTTGAGGGTGTCCATTCATCCACCACAGACCTAGGTTGTACTTGTTGGTGAGATTGGCCTCAGACCAGTCCATCAATTGAGAATTAGTTCCTGAAATATTGGTTATAAAAGGATGTTCATATCTACACTTTTTGGGGTGCAGTTCTCCCGTGGATTCTACAATTTGAAAAGAGTTGATCCAGCGAGGTATCATAAAGAACAATTTAGAATTAGCATGTACAGGGAACCCAGTAGGCAATGAAATCATTTGTATATTATATACTTGACTGTTATCAGGAATCCAAATTCGATGACTTATGGATCGCATTACAGTGAAGCCTGGAATATAACTGTTGGAGTCAGTTGTGAAACATAAAGGGGTTCCAATGCTAGAAGCTGCAAAATCTCCCATTTTACTGTGTTCGACAAAAGGATCTGGAGCTGTACCATATGCTGATCTGTTGACATGGACGAACACCTCAGCTCCTTCCCAAGTCGCAGGGTGTACAATCAGTGGATCTGGCACGTAAGCACTTGTACCATTCTGATGAGCTTCCACAATCCAAATGCAATGCTCAGGTAGCCAGCGGGCATCATTTTCATCCTGTGAAAAAACACAAACATGCCCTTGACCCCATGTCAATATTGAATCAGGCCCATGCCAAGCACCTGTTAAAGGATCTTTCCACTTAACTTGGGCAAAAGATCTTTGCTCTCTCTTTTCCCAGAACTGCTGTGCTGCGGAAAGGCCATTACAGTCCAAATTTAAAAAATTTAGTATGAATAAAGCATGAGAAAGAATATTAACAGGAGAGAAGGGATATTAATATGTTTAGGAAGTCCCATAGTAGCAAAGCAGCATAAGGCATGGGAAATACAATGTTTGCTAGCTTCCCCGATAAGAGGAGTAGTCATAATAAAATTAGAGTAAGTGTCTATGGTAACATGGACAAAGCGGAGCCGTCCAAAAGAGGGAATGTGGGTAACATCCATTTGCCAAACATGGTTGGCCACTAAGCCTCAAGGGTTAATGCCATTGGAGGGCACAGGTAGAAAGGTAGTACAGTTGGGACAAAGTTTTTACAATTTGACAAGCCGCCTCACGTGTGATATGAAAATGCGGATGTAAGGCACGACTGTTTTGATGGTGGGCAGCATGTGATCGCTTTGCTAAGTCAATCTGAGTGAGAAAAATTTGAGTAGCCATATCCGTAATAGTATTGCCCTCACTTAATGGTAAGAAGAGGCAAAGTGAAGTAATTTGTTGGAGGGACAATGATGTGAAATTGTGCCCATAAAATTGCCCCAAGCAATGGTCCAGGAGTCACAATGAATATAAAGCCATTCTTGCTGCTGTAAAGTATAGTGTATGTAAATAACCTGTGGATCTCATCCAAGATACTTACAAGATTTCACATGGCACATATGGAACTAAGATGGCCACCAATTCATAATAGGGAGTTAATACTTTTGAGGGAGTAGCAGGCAAGGAAAGCCATAGAAGGGGTCCCTTCTGCCAGAGGACCGCTATTGGAGAATGAGGCGTAGTTAAAATATATGCTTCCCAAGGGGCTGAGTAATCAATATAATTTACATGTTGGGACGAAATGGCAGAATTTACTATGCTTAAGGCTTCAGCTGCTTCAGTTGTCATTTGTCTGGGAGATGTTTGGTTAGTGTCCCCCTTTAATAGATCAAATAAGGGTTTTAATTCAGCTGTGGATAATTTAAGATAAGGGTGAAGCCAATTAATATCTCCCAGAAATTTTGAAAATCATGTAAGGTACGCAAATGAGAAGTCTTAATCTGTAATTTTTGACTAGTAAAATAATAAGGACCTCAAATATGACCAAGAGGGATTTTTATTTTTCTCTGCCTGGGCTGGCTTTGAACTGTAATCCAAGGAGTCTTAGCCATAAAAGCCCTTTTTATTTCCAATTAAAGCAACAGGAGAACAAAAGGAGTAGAGTTTACCTTTAAGTTGTTAAGAATTGACCAACAAATAGTTGTCAGAGTTCTGCTGTAACACTTAGAGAACAGCAGACTGAATGAGATCCATTTGCCATTAAATCAAATCACATTATTTTAACCTTACCTTACCGGCAGGTGGAAGAGAACACAAATAAATAAAAATCAAGAGGGCAAAGGATCAGGACAATGTAAAAAGTCTCAGCTTCAGTGGATCTGAAGTGGCTGTGTCTTCCATCCAAAATTAGCAGGCCAGCAGGAGAGATGGGTTGCACCTGAGTGAGGCTGTAGTGGCATCTCTGAGTACCCTGGATAGATTGTCACACCTCCTGCTGGTTGCCTGTAAATTTCTACACAGACTGGTTAAAGGCATTTTTAAATAGATTTTAGAAGGCTTTGGCCTTTAACCATCTTTCTAGTCACAAAATCCACACTGATTGAAGGCCAACCAAGTCTGCTCTCTGTAGCAGCCAGGACAGTTTGTGAGTCATGGATGGAGAAGACACCAATGCTACCCCAATGCAACCCTGTGATCACCAAACACAACTCTGATGCTTTTAACCTTGGAATAAGTCTCAGTTGCAAATCTGTCATGATAGGCCTGCTATAAACCCAACTCTAATCTTGGGGCAGGCAGAGCCAGGGTAGTAGCCTTTGACAGCCTGGGCCTGTCAAAATCCTCACAGGACTCCTAGATTGCCTGAGCAAACCAGGAAGTTTGGGAGCCTACTGTGGAGGCAGCTTCCTGTAGCCACAGACTGCCACGGTCCACTCAGCTAGCACACATGTCAACCTGCATCCTATAAAGCAAAATGTTAATTTTGGGTCAAGAAAATTTAGGTTAATAGTCACATTTGTGCAGTTGTTCCACAATGACTCTGGTCCCTTGATCTTAAAGAGTTTATGAGAGCATAGGGGAAAAAAAAAAACACAAAAAAATGGAGAAGCAAAATCTTAGTCTTTATCAAAGAATTGTCAGGATTAGATGTACACTTGACTAGAACCTTTTGGAGTGTTTCTTAGACACATTTGCTTGCACCCAAACATGATCAGTTTGGATTTAAAACCTGTTTTTTATTGATTTTTTTTAAAGTTTTACCAACAGATAGACATAGACAGACAGACAGACAGACAATGTGCACAAGCTTTGGGGTGCACTTAGAACTGTTCTTTAATTGGCCATGTAAGTTTTCTGGAATTCCAGTGGCAAATGATATTATTTTGCCTATATTCTAGAACCAAGTGGTTAGATAGTAAACAAAAACAAAAAAAAAAACTTTTCCAGCAAACCAAAATTTTCACAGATTATCTGAGAAGCCACATATTGAGAAACCAGCTCAGCTCCCATGGGGAGCGGAAGCGGGACCCTATGACCAGAGAAGGTCCAGGAGGTGGGAGACAGGACATGAACAGAACACAGACTGCAAGCTCACAGCAAGACACCTTCACCTTCCAGCATTTGAATTGCAAGGCACCTTTGAAATGCAAGGCCACAGTTACAGAGTTCAGAGTAGGGGCAGGGTTACGGGAGCTGGAGACTCCAAGTCCCTGCCCAGCCTCCAGGAATTTGGCATGCCTGTCACCTGGGGGATGGGCAGGCTTCCACTCCAACCAATCCTATTGTTGACTATGTGCTCAATGCTAGAGAAAACTTACAATTTAGCCAAACAAGCAGAATTTAACCGAGTCTCCAAACTTAACATCAATAACAAGAATAGAAAACCTTTCTTTGAGTCTTTCAAAGCAGATGTTAAACAAATATTGGTACCTTTGGAAGCTAGCACCAGCCCATCCTATGTTACAGGCAGGCAGGCAGAGTTTAGAGAGAGAGACAGAAAAAGAGACAGAGAGAACTTCATCTGCCTGAGCGCTCATAGAAGTTAGGTAAGTCCTGTAAAATATTCCAAATATGTAAGGTTGGGCTCAAACTCGAGCAGCTTTCCTGAAGCATTTTAGACTATCCCCTACTTGATGAGCAACCAGCGGAGCTGAACTAGAGATCAGTTGACTCCAAACACCCACAATTGCTGATCCCCTTGACCTAGCCCAGTGGCTTTATGGAAAACCCAAGCTCCAGGCTAATGGTCACTGACCCTGGTTGGGGTTTCAAATCTGTCGTTGTTGTGGTGGATGGAAGTAGAGCACTCAGTCAGGAGACGTTACCTCAGTGGTGTTAGCATTTCCCTAGCCTCAGGTCCCTCCCCTCTAAGAGAAGCCTGCACCTAGGAGAGCTATAAGTCTGCCAGGACTGTCGGTGGGGGCTCACCTTTAAAGGAGTTTGTTGTTCTGGATGAAGCTGTGACAATAGGGCTATGACTGATTGAAACATATTCTCAACATAGGTCAATCTATCTTTAGTAGGCCCATTGCATAATTTTTCCTCAGTGTCTGAGCCATCTGAGTCCTCCTTAATATCTAGCCCAGTGGGTTCAGATCTTATTAATTTTCTCAGCTCTTCCCGGGCAGCAGCATACGCTCCCAGGGCTGGGCAATGCTCATCAGATCCCTGTTCAGTTTCTCTGATCGACTGATTGAATTTAATCTGTTTATGTCCAGGATCTAAGCAGTCTCGGACCAGATACCAAAGAATAATAGCATCCACTGGGGTTTTCTCAGGGCCATTTGTGTCATAATGTTCCTGAATCTTTTTTCCAATTTTCTGCCAAGTTTCTAAGTTATTAGTTCCTTCCTCCGGGAACTGGGGGCATGCTTCCTCAATAAAGTGAAAGAAATGTTTTAAGTGACTTTGGCCAACTTTCACTCCCCGGGCATGAAGCATCCCTTTGAGGGCCTGTACGTATAGCGTATGGCTGTCACTTTGTCCCATAATTTCTTACTCCCGACGATCTCTCTCTCTTCCGCTCTCCTTCCCAAGTGATCGGACGTCCTTACCTGAGCGGGGGTCCTCTGCTGTCATCCCAGGTGTTCAGGTCCCTGTTTGGGCGCCACTTGCTGGAGCCAGCCGGCAGCGAAAAGGAAATCCTGAATGAGATGGGTGAGGATTAAAGAAAAGGAAAAATACAAGACAAGAGAAAAAAGACAAGAGGCAAAGTATGGGGTTCTGGAGGTCTACAACTTAAGATTGTAACTCAAGACTGCAGCCAGGTTTATTCTTAACTTCCAGGTTATATGCAGTTTGAAAACCAGGAAATAGCCTTGGCTTAAAATTCCAGAACACAAAAAGGCTTGGAGTTAGCAATACCCGACATAGCTAAGACAGGATGAGGTTGGTTAACATAAGAATGGACTCATGGCAAACATAGTAAAGCATTTCCAATTTTCCATTAAGCCATGTCATTGCACGTCCTTGAAAACACAGGAAGAATTTAGATGCAAGTTTGGCTCCCAACAGCTGACAAGTTCACAGGACCAGTTAACGTGAATGACATGGGAGAACACACCCTGGGCATAAGCTAGAAAAGTTTCATTTGGAACATAAACCCAATTGTGGCCCATTACAAGGAAGGAGGGATAACTGGACTGGGGGCAGGAAGGAAGTGTTTAGGGATAGTGGACTGGTTGGGAGTAACCAGTCAGAGGCTAATATATATATATATATATATATATATATATATATATATATATATATACACACACACACACACACAAATAGCAGGGAATGGAAAATGGGCAGGTATGGGCATTAGGTGGGTAAACAACTGTTCCTCTTGATCTCCCGGCTCTGATTAATTTTGAAAGGGAGAGACAAAGAGACTGTATTTAGGATGTGACATCATTCTCCTCTTACTCCTCTCCATGATCCTTGTTCCCTGAACTGGCTGAGTCCCAGGGGTCTAGGTGCTTGTTGCTGGGATGGTTTTCCCCCACTGGCATTCACGGGGTTTGAACTCAGGGCCTGGGCACTGTCCCTGAGCACTTCTGCTCGAGGCTAGTGGTCTACCGACTGAGCCACGGTGCCACTTTCAGCATTTCACTGGTTCTCTTGAGCCAAGCTTCCAGCCTGGCTCTTTACTGGCTAGTTGGGAGATGGAGTTTTAGAGGGAGTTTCTTTTTTTTTTCCTCTCTCTCTGCCCGGGCTGGTTTCGAACTGCAATCCGAGGAGTTTTAGCCATAAAAGCCCTTTTTGTTTCCAATTAAAGCAACAAGGTGAACAATAGGAGTAGAGCTTACCTGTAACTTGTTGAGAATTGACCAACAAATACTTGCCAGAGTTCTGCCATAACACTTAAGAGAACAGCAGAATGAATGAGATCCATGTGCCATCAAGTCATATCATTTAACCTTACTGGAAGGTGGAAGAGAACACAAATGAATAAGAATTGAGAGGGCAAAGGGTCAGGACAATGTAAAAGTCTCAGCTTCAGTAGTGGCTGTGTCTTTCATCCTGGATCAGCAGGATTCATTAGTCATGTGTGATGGAGGCAGGCAGGAGAGATGGGTTGGATCAGGGCAAGCTGTAGTGGCATCTCTCAGAATCCTCTGGATAGATTGTCACACCTCCTGCTGGGTTGCCTGAAAAATTCTACACAGACTGGTTAAAGACATTTGAAATCTCCCAGTATTCCCTGGTTGCTTACTCTGAGTACTCTGGCTTCTGTAGGCTGGCTACCTACTGGTTTAAGCAGGATGACAACTTTAAACAGATTTTAGAAGGCTTGGGCCTTTAACCATCTTCCTAGTCACAAAATACACACAGAACAAAGGCCAACCAAGTCTTCTCTCTGCAGCAGCCACTACAGTTTCTGAGACATGGAGAGGGAAGACCAATGCTACCCCAAGGCAACCTTGTGGCCACCGAACATAACTGATGTTTTTAATCTTGGAGTAATAGGACTCTTATGAACCCAACTCCAATCTTGGGAAGGGATGGGGCAGAGCCAGAGCAGGAGCACTCTGGGCCTGTCAAAATCTTCACAGGACTCCTAGATTCCCTGAGCAGTTTTCCATGAATGCAAGCGAGAATAAGGAATCAGTGAAACCAGGCAGTTTGGGAGCAGACTGTGGAGGCAGCTTCATGAACCACCACAGTCCACACAGCTAGCACACATGTTGACCTGTGTCCTATGAAGCAAAATATTAATCCTGGATCGGGAAAATCTAGGTTAGCAGTCACATTTGTATAAAATGACTCTGGTCCCTTGATCTTAAAGAGTTTATGAGAGCACAGGAGAGAAAAATTGAAAAGCAAAATCTTAGTCTATAACAAAGAATTGTCAGGATCAGATGTACATTTGACTTTTAGCATAGATAGACATAAAAAATAACACACTGATTTTACATCATTGTATACCACATGCTGCATATTTGAACCTCTTGGAGTTTTTGTTAGACACATTTGCTTGTACCCAAACATAATCAGTTTGGGTTTAAAACCTGTCTTTTTTTTTTTTGGCTTGGAGTCTGGTGATAAGTCAGGATGCCTCCAGGCTGCTTACTGTGACTCCACCTACAGGCTACAAGGATCTGTTTACCATAAAACTTAAACAAGTTAAAATAGTAGTTAAAAAGGCAAGTAATTTTTAAACCATGATGCTAGTTTTTACATGTTTTACCCACAGACAAACAGACAGACAGACAGACAGACAGTTGTGCACAAGCTTTGGGCATGCTTAGAAAAAATTTATTTTTCTGAATTGGCCATGTAAGTCTTCTGGAATTCCAGTGGCAAAATGATATTATTTTGCCCATATTTTAGAACCACGTGGTCAGTTAGAAAACAAAACTTTTCCTAGGAAACAAAAACTTTCACGGATTATCTGGCAAGGAAATGAAGAAGCCACATTTTGAAAAACCAGTTCCGCTCCAATGGGGAGCTGAAGGGGGATGCTAAGACTGGAGAAGGTCCAGGAGATGGGAGACAGGACAGGAGCAGAACAGACATGTGGCACGGCTTAATGGCGGCAGAGCTGGTCAGAGGCTTAGCAGGCTCATAGCAAGACACCTTCACCTCAGAGTATTTGAATTGCAAGGCCATTGTCAGGGTGGGGGGCAGGGGTACCGCCCTGCCTGGAGGAATTTGAGGAATTTTGCATGCCCATTACCTGGGGGATGGGTGGGCTCCACCTCCAACCAACTCTGTTGTTTACCATTTGCTCAATGCTAGAGAAAATTTGGGATTTAGCCAAACAAGCAGAAGTTAAGTAAATAAGCCCAGAAAATGCTTCCCAGGCCTCAGAAGTGGGAAGAGTGAGAGTAAAGGGGCCTTACTATCCCCAGAGACTTTTGTCAGCTTTAGCCAAGAAGAGATTTTTTTTTTTTGTCTATTAAAGGCCTCAGATATGAGTTTCTAGTGGAAGCAAAGATCCTTGAATTACAAAGGTGACAGCTGGTCCCATCATAATTTACAATTTATTTCATAGCCTATATAGAAGAGTTAATTCATGGTCATGCTCACTTAGTTATTTGAAAAATATTTTTCAGAAAGCATTTTATTCCTATAGACACATGCTGTAGTTATAGGTTTTCTCATAAAGATAAAGGTGCAGGTATGCTTAGATCTATGACTTTGCTAAATTCAACTACAATATACATTTACTAATCTGATGGCTTCCCCAACTCCTGGCCTATGGTATCCTACACATGATCCAAGGTCAGTTTTTAGCAAACAGGAGTGGGTACTTTAGCAAACTCAGTGGTACCTCACCTCAGTTTTCAATGTTTACCTTTGCCTTGGATTGGAATGTTTTTAGTACTTAGTTCTCAAACTTTAATGGACACATGGAAGGTGGCTTTTAAAAGATCTTGTCTGGCCAGAGCTCAAGCAAGAATCACAGGACCAGGTAGGCGGGGAAGGCAGGGACAGAGAGGAGGGGAATCCCATCCTGGGTGGGGCAGCTGATCAATTCATTGATGGAGCCCCATCCCGCAAGCCACATCTGGGGGAGCAGCAGCGTCTGTGCAGTGCGGCTGCTGCAAGCCTGCAAGAGCAGTGGGGCAGGGCTGTGTAGCTGCTCCAAGCACAGTGCCGTGGGGCTGTAGAACATTGGACAGCTTAGCAGACCCAGCACTTTGAGGCTTGGCTCTAGCCCAATCCCAAGCACCCTTGGGGAGGGGGGCGGGGAGTAGCATGGTGTGTGGCAGCAGACAATCCTCCGGGCCCGTGGCCACTGAGCAGTCCGCTGCCAGCACTCAGTGGGCTTGGTGGCTGTCCGCCTATCTGCTGCTCCTCTACGCCCCTTCCAAGTTGCCTGACAGTGCTTGGTGCCTCACCCCAGTGCCTCATGCTACTGTACAGTGTTTGAGGCCACTGTCCTGCTCCAAGCTGTCTCCACTCCTCCGAACCTCGCTAGGTCCCAGACGACCCCCCCCATACCCTTCACCCCCCACCTCCACCCCACCACACACACCACTATGCTTCACGACTCTTCCCCCCCCCTCACCCGGATGATACTTTGCTGCCACACCGTGCTACTCTCCACGGGTTGCCTCCAGATTCCGGTTTCCCCCAGACCCCTTGTCCTGAGGTGCCCACAGCACAGTTTGGCACTGGAACCTAGTACCTGGGGTGTCTCCTGACACTCTGTGGCCCCCTTGGTTCCATGCTCCTCTCGTAGATTCCCACCAGACTGCTGTCCAGATAGCCTACCTGGCCCTTAGCCCCCTGCCCAGGCCTGGCTTGCCTTTTCATTTTCCTGACTGTTATTATATTGAAATGTAATTTTTGTTCCATGAAATAGATGGCTTGAATATGTATGTTTCAATGACACTTAGCCTATTCAGATGATGGTACAAAGCAACTATTGTGTGATTGGCATGAATAACCAGGAAAGACATTCAGCAGTCCGTTTCTCCTCAGCCAGTGGCACCTGCTGATGTACTTTCTGTCTCTGTGAGTTGTTTCTCCACCTCACATGGGTAGAATAATACAGCAGTGTGACTCTTTCTCTTGACCTGGTGTCTTCATGCTTGTTCTTGAATTTTTTGATATAAGGTTACCACCTAACCCCTAGCACATGCTTGCTTTGAATTCATGGTGCTTCTGTTTGCTGGGATTATAGGCATGTACCACCACAAGCATTTTATTTGAGATAACATTTGAAAATTATCAGTACTAAGCAGTCATTAAGTGTCTGTCGTGTTTGCAGTTATTTATGTTGGAAGCTTGCTTTCAAGCTCAATATAAAGGATAGGAAACACCTTGTGGTTTGAGGCAAGTAAAGTCTCAATGAGTATTGTATTTCCTGAAATGATAGCTACTAGCAAATCTGTCCTCATTTGGTGAGGCAAATTTTCATAGGCTTTTACCTATGGATGCAATGGTGGGGGTGGGGGTAATAATGGGGGGATGGGGAGCGGGATGGTAGGGATGGGTTGGGGGATATGTTTGTATATGCATGAATGCATGTACATATGAGCATTGGTCCTGAGGCTTGATGGAAAACAGCAAATCTCCCCACATTGGTGAGGCAAATTTTCATAGGCTTTACCCTGACTTGTTTGTTTAGGTGATAATGGTAGTTGTATGTGTGCCTGTGTGTCTGTGTGTGTAACTGTGTATCTATGTGTGTGAATACATGATTCTCCCATCTTGGGGTTTGACCTCAGGGCCAGGACACTGTCCCTGAGCATTTTTTGCCCAATGCCTAGCACTCTGCCACTTGAGCCACAGCTCCACTTCTTGGTGTTTGTATGTTTGTTTGTTTGGTGACTAATTGGAGATAGTCTCATGGACTTTCTTGCCTGGACTGTCTTTGAACTGTAATCCTCTGATCTCATGGTCCAGAGTAGGTAGGATGATATGCATGAGCCACCAATGCTGACTCTAATGATTTTTTTTTTCTGATCACATGTCTTCTTTTTATTGACATCTATTAGTTTTACAAGGGGGTGTCATTTTCACCATTCCATTTATGAGTATCAAGCTTCTTGATCATAATCACCCCTCTGCTATTTTTCTTCTTTTTTCTACTCTCCCTTCCATGACCAGTCTCTGTAAACTGTCTTGTTCCATTTTCTTACATGTATATATTTTGGCTATATTTACCCTCCCTCTCTCTATCTACTTATCTGATCACTCCCACAATGGCCAACACTGCAGACAAGCAATGTTTCCCAATACTTTCTTTGTATGTTGTTTGAAAGGGTTTACCATGGTGTCTCACACGTGCATATTCCGAACTCTCATCCATTTGAAAAGTTCAGTCCTTTGAATAGCTTTGAATGTTTATTGTTTTTGTCAAATAAGTCTGTTGTGTACATATTGGTCTGTTTCTTGTTCTGTTGAGAAATGTCTAGCTTTGGGCCAGTCAATCTTCCCATATTCTTCTGGTGCTAGTAGTTTAGATGCACTTTTGGGTGTGGGAGGGTCTGTGTAACTGGGGTTTGAACATAACCTTGTACATGCTAGGCAATCATATTACCACTTGAGACACATCCCTATTCTAACATTGATTTTAAATGTTGTAGTAGTGGAAGTGTCCTAAATATTTTTTAAGATTGTCCTACTGTTAAAGATTCCTTTGCTTTTTAAAAATATATTTTAGAAATAGGTCATTGAGAGTTACAAAATGCCTTGTGATTTTTACTGGTATTATACTGAATTTATATGTCATTTTAGAAACAATTTTCATTTTAACCACAAACTTTCTAATTCCTGACAGCATACTTCTATATATTAATTTCATAGTTTTTTAGAAATCCTTCATAATTTAAAATGTGCTGGCTTTTCAGGTTGCGTTTACTTGTTTACAGGTACCAAGTCTTACTAGTAGATGAGAAGTAATCATTGTGGTCTTGTATCTGGTCCAGAAGATAATTTAAAGAATAATGTGTTCATAATGAGATAGGGAGCCCTGAGATGCATGTTCAAGTAGGTTCTACCTTGGGAAGCTGATCAGTAACCTGAGGCCTCTAAGCAGCTGCATTCCACAGGACAGGTTTCTGTAGTAGGAGTCATTTCTCTTACTCTTACTTTTCTTCAACTCATGTTGTAAACAGCTTGATGGTGATGAATGTTAGCAGTAGCATCAGTGTAAGGTAGATGAGATACCAATCATTAGCCCTTCCATAACATTTTATTTATTTATTGTCATTTGTGTTCATGTTCAAAGGTTTCCAGGCCCAAATATTTCCATTTTGTAGTTGTGAAGTGTTGCTTTCAGGGTGGATGCTGCTAGTATTTGTAGTCTGTAATGGCACTTGGCATGACTAAATTATAAGCACTTAACTAATCCTTGCATCTCTTAGTAGCTTTGCCCACATCAAGTCTGGAAGCTTCTAGAGAATAAATCCTCTTCCTCCCTCTTGGGTGTATACTGGGCCCTGGTCTTTGGTTTGCATTGTGGCGTGGGTTACAGTTACGTATTCATCTTCTGAGACTCTCAGCAACTCAGACCTCTCCTCTGTTCTCAGGCAGAGCTCAGTGTTTAGTACGGACCACTGAAAGCTGAGTGCTGCACTCTTTTTGGCATTGCTGAACCTGATTCCTGAATATCAGGGGTTCTTGACCTTTTCCCCCCTCTTTCTTTTCCATATGCCCTGCTTCTTTCCTGCTGTCCAGGTTCGTGCTGGCCTGAGCATTGTGTGGTGAGTGCACTATCTTGCCAAAGGGCATGTTACCTTCCGGACCTTACCTACCCTAATCACCTCGAAAGCTCTGTCTCCAAATCCCATCCCACGGAGCTAGGGTTTCACTGAAGTATGGGATTAGGAGAGGACAGAGTTGGGCCCACAGCAGCATGCATCTGACAGTGGGTTGAGGTGGCTTCTCTGTGCCAGTGTTGCCCAAAGCCCTGCATGGAACCCTAGAGGTCCTCAGAAAACTGAATGGCCTTTTAGTGGTACATCAGTATTCCTTCCCTGACAGCATCCTGTGGTGCTGGCTGTTGTGATGAGGACAGCAGCACAGCCCACAGGCAGGAAGGAGGATGGCCCACAGTGCTGTCCTATAGTGTGATATATTCTTCTCCGTACAGAGAGGCGAGTGCAAAGCCCCTTGTCACCCAGTCAGTGCGGTAGTGGTCCTTTAACAGGGACAGGGCTGAGTCTGTGGGCAGCTCACACCATATAGCCCTGCACCTGCCTTCTGTGTGCTCTGTGTTCACTCCTGTGACAGGTGATGAAGAAAGCCAAATTCATTCTCAGCCTCAAACTTGTGTTTCACCCAGCTGCGCCAGGCTGCCTGCCCACATGTGTGTCTGGGATGTTCAAACTTCTGTTCAATTTATGACATTCTGGGTTCACATCTTCCTGCAGCACTGGTCAGAAGGCAAGGTCCACACGGAGCATACTTGCATTCGTGTTTGGAGTGGATGTTACATGACCAAGCAAAGACTTCAGGCCCCAGTTTCCCCATGGCAGGATGGAAATAATAAAGAGGAGGATGTGAGTGGTTTTCATGGAGCAGCACATTCATGGGTCTCTGCATGCTACTGCACAGAGCTGCTTTAGAGAAGCTAGGAAGAAGCTAATTCCTGCCCACTACTGACTCATGACAGGCACAGTGGTGTCTAGTGAATGCCATGTGTTTGGCCAAGTGACACTATTTGTTATGTGCTGTCTCTTGATTTTCCTGGTGGAAGAAAGTGACCTCATAAAAGCAACTATGTGTAGTTGAGGATCTAGGTTGGAACCAATGTGTAGCTGGTACAGCCTGTAGTTTGGTGGTGCAAATGCTCTATGTGTGATTTGCCCAGGCCTCTTGAGTGGTCAGTGCTGGTATGGCTTTCAGGCTCCATCTTGGGTACAATATTAGATCCACTTCAAGGAGCACATGGGACCGAGTGTTCAGTCTTCTTCCTCCCTCAGGACTTGCAGATTGGTGGTGGAGCTTCAGCCATGGGAGCTATCACTGAGGGAGAACACCACCACCATGGTGGTGATAGACTATTCACTCAGGGCATCCATGAGGACTCCTTGCTCTGGGATATCGGAGGGAGCAGTGTAACACTTGGGTTCACTCAGCATCTCAAGTTGTCTTTCATTAAAATAATGAGGTACTTGAGGCTGGGTACTTCTTAGAGAAGAGGTAGATTTAGCTAACAATGCAGGGGATATGAGAGCCTGTTGTTGGCATCAGCTTGGCTCTGGTGGGGACCTCCTGCGGTTGGACAGGGACCCATCTAGGCAGAGAAATAACCCCAAAGGAACCTAGAAAAGGAGAGGGGTCAGGTGTCCATAATAGCTCTTGCAAGAACTAGTGAAAGGGTGCTGAGAACCACCTCAGTCCTTTGGAGATGGTACTCTTTTTGACCTTAGGGCTTCTCCAAGGCTCACCTCCCCATTCATGTGTACCATAAAACCACCTGCAAGTCTTGGGGGTGCCTGTGCTTCACACTCGATAAGACTGTCCTGGTCTAAGACAGTGGTTGGGAAGCTGTGGACTGGTGGAATTGACCCATGTTCCCATCACAAGGTGGTGAAAGGCAGCTTGAGGCCTCCTGAGAGTTTCATCTCAAGGACTTCCTTGTTGTCTTCCTGGTTTATGTGTCCCTACCCTAGCTGTGAGCATTTTGATGCATATTCTTTTCAGGACACCCAAGTGCTTGGTATCTTTGCCAATACTACACTTTAACTTCTGACACCTATGAGTTGCCTCACATGCATTCCTGACACCTTGAATTATACCTGGTACAGGTGGATCACTGTGTGGGATCAGGCTCCTTCAGTGCCCAGAGAGAGGGGGATAGGCTGCATGGCCACCATGGGGAGGAGAGCCCTGCATAGGCTGACCTGGGGATAGGCAGGTCTGTGAGGAGAGCAGAGAGCCACCCTGCTTGTCATTGCTTATCAGGTCGCAGGCTCATTTTCCTGTGTAGATAGTGGTTTAATAATATATTTTGTTATTTTTATTGTTATTTTAAAGGTGATATACAGAGGGGTTATCATTTTATAAGTCAGTTAATGAGAAAATTTGTTTTTAATTGTTAATTTTGTTTAGTTGGGTGGGGGTATACCTTTGGCTGTAATCCTAGCTACTCAGGAGGCTGAGAGTTGTGGGTTGCAGTTCAAAATCAGTCCAAGCATGAAAGTCCTAGAGACTCTTATCTCTAACCACTAAAACAATACCAGAAGTGACACTGTGACTCAAAGTGATAGACCCACTAGCCTTCAGGAAAAAAAAATCTTCCAGACAGTGGTCAGGCCCTGAGTTCAAAACCCACAAACAAGAAAAACAAAAAAAAATTATATAAAGGCAATGTACAAGGTGTTATAGGTATATAAATCAGGGGAATAGTCATTTGTTTTTGGACACTGTCACTCCTTCCTTTACTCTCTTAATGTTAGTTTGAAAACTGGCTTTTAGAAGTAGCTGGTTATGTTGGACATAACTACATGAGTTTACTTTAAAAATGAAATTGATAAAGATTGTTTTTTTATTTCAAAGGCATTATTGGATGAAAGGGCATGAGAAGTGATTTGGAAGTGTAGAGCCTACCTTTCCCTTCATTTTACTGTATGGAACAGAATGCACTGTCAAGGGAAAGGAAACGTGTGCTTAACAGTGAGTTACTTTCTGTACTAATCTGCTATGACAAGTAACAGTCAGACCACTGTCTGCCCAAAGAGCTGTGAGGGTCGAAGCTCCATCTGGTGTGCACGGTCTTACTAGCCTCTTCTGTGTCACAGGTATTGATTCAACTGCCCATGTGTTTCTTTGGGGGAAAAGTTGGGGAGTGAAGACTCGGGCAGCAGCCTGTGCTGGCAGCAGGCAGTCCCTGTTACTCCTGTTTTATGTCCCTCTCTCAGGACTCCTGGGTACCCAGAGTCGAGGGAGGCCGCCCTGGGAGGAAAGGTGAGCTCAGGGCATCCTGTGGACATGCCCAATGCTTTACTCTGTGGTGGAGCTGTCACTGTGGGTTCTACTCACTGGCATCTCAGAAGGCTGAAGTAAGGTCCCCAGTACCTCCTCATCCTGACTTAGTGTATTCTTCCAGGTTGGAAGCAGGGGTGTATTTTGTATTCTGTCCTGGCCATTTGGCTGTTTGCTCTGTGTGGCTCCTGTTGAACATGTGCAGGTGCATATGGGCTGTGTGACAGGTGGGGTAACCCATGAGCATGAGGTCCCCAGCAGCTGTCAGGCACTGAAGCAGAACTAGCCAGGCATCTAGGCTGAGAATAGAGATATTCTCAGACTGTGGTTATTGCTGTGATGGGAGTAGGTAGTTTCTAACAGGGCACCCTGTGACCACCAGTGCACTAACTGTCTGGCACCCAAGAGCTGACATGTTCCCAGGGATCTTATAAAGGCATCTGAGCAGAAATCTGGTTGAAGTGGATTAGATACCTTATGGCAGAGTGCACAGCATGGTGTCAGGTTGGCTGGCAGGCAGTGCTGGCATCTGCACAGGGTTTTCCAGTGGGCCTCATTTTTCAAAGGCAGTGACTGGGGCCATTGAAGAGAAGATTGTGGTCCCATGGCTGTGCTGACCAGAGGCCTGGCTCCTACCACTCAGGTGTCCTTTTCTGCTTTTCCTGCTGTGCTGTTGATTTTGTCTTCTCTGTTCATTGTTTGTTCATGTCATTGTAGTAGCTTTTAAATAGACCTCTGCTATTCCTTT